>NW_009952701.1:1711904-1738655 GCF_000747805.2 Chaetura pelagica
TTCTCTGACCTAAGCACATAAGCTCACTGCTTCTTACACCTGCTCTGAGGGTAAACCCTCCACTTTCAGGAAAGCACAGAGGCAGCTTTACTTATCCTTTTTTAGTGCCTGCCATGGTGAAACCACACTGAGCACAGGTTGTTGCAGGAGCAGAAGGGAGCTCCTCAGAGTCCAGGCTCAGTGAAGGGCCAGGACCAGCCACCCCACTTCTACTTACAAAACAAACGTCACAAGAAAGTGACGGAACGTAGGTGTAAGTCCAAAGATCTTCTCAATCTGTCTCGACACAAACACAGGGCATGGAAAAATGTAGGGCTGCACTCTTTAAACTCTACCTGATCAGACTAATCAGTATTTGTAGAGGAAATTTACTTACGACTATATAAAGTTTAGACAAGACAGGTGGGTACAAGAGCCATAAGTGTAAGAACATAGGGGTACACACAGCAGCAAACACTGCCCTCTGCAATGTTTAGGCTTGCAGCAACCATACAAACATCTTCTAGATAAACTCTGACCTACTTTCTGAATTTTAATGGTATCTTTTTTAAATATGCTTTCATCAGACTGGCATAACCACTCATTCATGACTGCATTTTCCCAGTGTCTAACAAGAAAACCAGTTTCCTCTGAAAATTCTGATTCAGCAAGCTGACCTGTGCAGGCAGATCCCACCATCCATGGAAATACATATTGCTGCTTGTATGTGGTTCTACAGAGGTACATGTCCATAAATAAAATAATATTTTATTACTTTTCAAACATCCCATTGATGGTGGAAATAAATTCAGCACAAACTCTGTTATTTCAGAACATGAAAGTATACATTTAGCTTAATACCTTTGACAGAATCTCTCCCATTAAAACAAACATGTAGCAGAAACCACCAGAACAATTAAAATTGGTATGAATTTATGGTAGGAGTTGAAGAGGTTTCCTGCATTCCAATTTTGCCCTCAGTGCTGAGGCCAGTCAAGGGAAAAGGAAAACAACACATTTGCCATTGAGTGCCCTTTTCTTATAAATAACATTAAACTGAGTGCTTGTAGTACATACATGAATCTATGTATCTCCAGAATTACTTCTCTGGTCTGGCATCATTTTTTATTAGATTTCATTCTGTAACCATTACCCAGCTGAGGAGCAAGAAAGAAAACTGAACACCCAACCTGCACACAGAAAATATTTTCATTCCTTTTCCTGATGAGGAAATCATAAATCCATGATAGAAGTTCTTGCAGCTGAAAATACTGTTGCAAAAGAGGTGTCTGTCATTAAATGTAAAAACTCCTCTAAAGCAGATGAATTGTTCTCTGTATTTTACAGCTTCAGCTAGGAAAAAAACAAACCCAAAAGTTCAGGTATGGGTGGGTTTCTATCTCACATTGCACGTCTTATCTCACAATGCATTTAAGTTAAGTGCAACATGACAGAGCTAGCAATGCTGTACAGCCCTCAGGCAACACCAGGAGTGGTGTAAATACAGAGTAACTCCTCTGAAAAGGTTCACACATCACCCTGGGGGCAGCGATGCGACGACTGCAGCAGGAGTGGAAATCCTAATTCTCCATCTCTCTCTTCCCAACACAAACCCAAATCCTGTCCAAGGGTCTCAAATCACAAACAATTAGCTTTAATGATGAGTAAAATAAGTACACAAATTATGTCAATTGCATGATGACTTGGCAAGTTATGAACAGAGGCCTCCTTGGCTCATATTTCCTCTCAGAGTGTGTTAAAGATCTTTATGGCCTTCTCTTTCAGCCACAATAATATCCCTCCCCATCTGTTGTAGGACGTTTTTCATGAAGTGTTGCTATACAAAAATCCCATGACTATTTACCTGGTATGAACAAAATATGCAAAAATAACTAAAAGAGTCATTACAGAATCAGATTTCCCAGTCTTGGATTTCAGCAGAACACGAGACAGGCTGAAGGCAGAACTCCAGATCAGAGACTTCTACAAGCCTTTATAGCCCATCTCTGCAAAAATCAGTTCCTCATGACAGAAGTTCTCCAGAACTTTAATAGGCTTCTCATTAAGAACTGTTTAGCAGAGTTAAACTTGGAGCTTTTGGTCCCTACCAAGTAGAAATGCCAGTATAGCTGATGACAAAGGGCTGAGAGGAATTATCTGAAAGAAGATGAGAATTACTCTAAGAAGCACAACTTTGAAGTCCAGAAACTGACTCTAAAAATAAAGCAATGTGGTCCATGTGGTCATATTTAAAGGTCTGCCAGCAGATCTACCTGAGAGCCTGCTTTTCAATACTGGTACCTCATTCAGCTGAATTTTGCTTCAGGACTAAAGCATTTATACGAGGTCATAGCAGGGAAACCAATTCTATTTATATGTATATACACACACACATATTGCAGCTCTTACTTTCACATTTCAAATAACCTTAAATCAAACCTCTCTGCTCATAAGAGGCTGTAGTAATTTCTATCAGCTTTGGCTGAAAATTACACAGTCCTTACAATCTATCATTTTCATCTGCCATCATAATGAAACATCCCATTTCAGGTGAAACTTGAAACAGTAAAATCAATAAACCTTCATCATATGCTCCTTCATGGATTCTCCTGATTTCTTCCCCCACTACTGGAACATCCTTTGTACCTGGACTGTGTTATGGGGGGGAACCCAACAGAAGAGCTTGGTTTTGCCAGATCAGAGAGCAGGACAAATGCTGACACATACAGCCTGATGGTGGAAGTATTTATTGTGTGATGACTATTTGTGTGTCACTCCAGCACAGTGATGCTCCAGCTGGCAGAGCTCATGCTTGATGGGGTATCTGGGACACTGTAAGCACAGAGCTGAGAATGAGCTCTCTTCAAAAAAAATCCTTGGGTGCAGGGCTAGTGAAAGACATGATTTCTGCCCCCATTGAGTGCTTCAGTGGGTGCTACAAACACATGAGCTTGCCTGATGATACCTCTGGCTTTTCTCTATGGTGCCACCCTGCATGGTGCAAATCTGCCTTAGCACATCTTGTTAAAGCACTTGGTGCTGAAGCTCATTGAAACCCCAGGTGTGAGTGACCTCCAGAGGTTTGTCTCCTCACTCTTCCTGAATTGCTCTCCTGTTCCTTGAGAAAAAAAAAAAGTTCTAGTATATTGATCCACAGAAGTCATTTCAAGACAGCAAAGAGATCTCTTAACAATATCCTAATGCTTTCTGTAGGGGAATAATCCTCAGCTGGCTGCTTCAAGTAAAGTTGTTGTGCAGCTATAAAACAGGGTCACAGAGGACTCAGACCTTAATGAATGTTTTTAAAAACACAAATCTCAAAATGAAATTAATCAGGGAACACTCTGACTACATACTGCCTGCTGGAGGAAGACAAAATTGTAATGGATAACTAGGGACTGAATTTTTCAGGCAATATTGTGGATGGGTCGTAAGGAAACAAAACCAGTAGAACAGAGCAGAGGGCACTTTTGGGACATTCATAAGAAATGTGCAGAAGAAGAAAGGTTGTAGCAAGAAAGACAACTAGCTAGTAGTGCCTGCACTGTAAACCATCCTCCAACAGTTATTTAAGCTGCAGGGGGGTTGAACTTAAAGATGACCTTTAAAGGTCCCTTCCAACCCCAAGTATTCTCTTGAAATCTGAATACTTAAGGTCAGATTCCATTCTTGGTGAACTAGTAGAAAGTTTAGAGCAAATGGAGTTACTCTGCATTTACATTTATGTAACTGGGAAAAGTCAAGGCTCATGCTGGTGTCTTCAGGCTCCTTGCACACTAAATAAGTGGGCAAATTTCCTCTTTCAGTTATTTGCTGATAGATCATCAAAAACCAAAATCTAGTACGTAGGGACCCTCATACTTAACTCCTTTGCCCCATTCTTTGGATGTAAATCAGCTGAAATGGAAAAGAAGTCAACTTCCACTAAACAGGCAGAGGACAAAATGCTGACCTGCTAAACAGCTCCAAGATGTGTCCACAGGACAAAGTCACCTGATCAAGACAAAGCTGAACTGTAGGAGCCAGCAAAGGAGGAGGTTTCAGGGCTGGCAGAGCAGACGTGGCCCTTCTGACAAGTTTATGCCAAGCCCTGAGAAGTCTGGCAGGTTTCTGCTTTTGAGGGAAAGATTTAGGTCAGCCATACAGCTGCTGCTCCTGAGAGCAGACTGCTGCTTTCTCCATCCCTCCCAAACCTCCAGTGGCAGCAAAAGCATCCAACTCAATTCCTCAGGACTCCTTTCTCAGATCATTGATTCTCTCCTCCTTCTGATCCTCAGACAGCTATTATCATGGCAGAAACAGCTTGGCCCCGATTACTTTCCAGCCCCTCAGCCTTTAGACAGCAGATGGCTCTGGAGCTATTGGTGTGTGAAGCATTTTCACACGCCTTAACAACTGCCTTAATTATGCAGCATTGTCATTAGGACTGGACAGGTGATTTAGATCTGAATATCTGAACCACTTCATCATCCAGCAGTCTAAACTGACACCCAGAACCTGGCAGCTCCAGGAACAGGGATATTTGCTGAGATAATGTCAAGTTCTAGTTGTCAGAAACATTTTTTAAAAGCTTATATCCATGGCTCAGAAATTCCCAGCAACTACTTTTGGGTGCAAATGTCCCTGGAGTGTGGTTAAATACAATGGACAATTAAAAATGTGCCCTTGGGACACCCTGTATTTGTCCATTAGCATTTGAAGAACTGTAACCCATAACTGATACATCTGGGGACACTTATGATTTTGCAGGCACAGTTATAGGTGCAATGAGGGAAAGTATTAACAGCATGAAAGGGAGAAAATCAAACACAAGTTGCTGGAAAGACAAGGATAAATGGAATGGTAAAATCAAAGTGGTAAAAGAATACAACAAAGCAAAAAATTACCACAGGATAAGCATGCTCAAGAAACATCATCCCCAGCTAAATACTTACAAGTAATAGGAGTAGGAATATGCATTTCTTCTAAATATTGACAGCCAGTCAGATGAACAAAATATCCAAAAGGAGAAAAAAAGAAAAAATATAATTAGATTTATATGAACTCTAGGATTTTTTTTTTCAATATACAAAGTATTTGTGCTGCCTCTTCTACTGAGCTACTTTTCTCCTAAACTGTTTTCAGGAGCTATTGGTCAGTGAGGAATGAATCCTGAACAGGACACCAGAGAAGTAGGTTGTTTCCACTTCTGTCACCACAAATAAATCCCCTCACACCTCTTTTTTGCCTTAACTTTGCCATGTCAGTAACACAGATCATGAGACTTACCTTTGCCTGGGAAGTGCCTTGAGATTTTTGGATTGAAATAAATGTGGAAGATTAATAAAAATAACAATAAACAGGAAGGTGACAATGTAAGAACACCACAATTTTGGAATATTGAGACAATGAGCAAATTGCATAATGGTAAATCAAGCTTCACCAAACTCTAAAATGCAAATAGTTCATTAACAATTCAAGCCTTGCTGCATATTTATAGATGATCACTGGAGGGATGCATTAGCTTTCTGCATCACTGTGATTAAGCATTTTCTATTACAGGTTTTGAACAATACAGTTCAGAACATTTCAATATGGTTTTGAGCAGCAGCACAAAATGAGCCCTGGCAATCAGTTCTAACTGAAGAGATGATGTTTTCCCTTTTATAGCTGGAAAAGGGCTCCTCTGAAAGGCTGTTTCACAACAGATCCAGCACATGTTATTACAGGTTAACAGTCAGGCAGAGGGGAGCCTTGAATGCAGCAGCCATGGTCAAAACAGTGAAAAACAATGAAATACACACTTCAACCTATTGCACAACAGTCCTTGAAGAGTCTACAAATACTAGGAGGCCCTTACAAATATAAATGCAGGGTTCAAGTGTTCACTTTTATGGTTGCTCCAAACACAATGTTGATCAGCACACAGGGATGTCAGCTCCGATGCAGTTCCCCTCTGTGCACAGCTGCCCTCTTGGCCCTGCACACACTCACACATGTCCAAGAGGATTACTCTGAAATCACATGTTTCAACTGGTCGTGGTCCTTGCTATAAACCTGACATTCCAGCCTGATTCCCAATATTTGTCAAGTTACTTGAATGACCCTGTTTTCAAGATACTCCTGAAGGTATTTTTAACATGCTGAAACTCAGAAATTCCACATGCTATAGGAATGCCCCAGTTAAGGTGATCACCACTGAGCTGAACCTCTAAACAAAGGGAAAAATCATCAGGATGTGGAAAATCCATACAACTGAACCTGTAGCTCCCCAAAATTACTCCATTAATTAAAGCCCTCTGCCATGCCAGTGCCAGGCTTCACCCAGCACTATCAACTGTGACTGCTCTGTTGAGCATTTTCCTGCACTTTCTGGTTTTCCCATGGCTCAGCCAGCAGACGTATGTGATCACACTAGACTCTTTATTCTCATTAGAAAGCTGTGTATCCCTCAAGGCTACAGAGGAAAGCCCAGGAAGACTTTTTCTATAACAATAACAAAATTAAGGCAAAAAAAGGGAGGATTATATTTTGAAATGGAACAGGCCATTCTGGCTCAAACTCTCCCCAAACATGCAACCTAAAGTAAGGGCTTCTTAAGAAATATTTCCAAACTGTTAAAATTGGGCAGAGTTATGGATCACTAAAAACATGACCTGATCCTAGAATGTATCACACAACCTGAAAACCCTCCCTGTCATCTGCCTTAAATGCAGACATGGAAAGGACACGGGGCACTGAATGTGCAAATAACCTGAAGGTGATTTATCCTCTACCTTGGGAGTGTTCTGCTCAAGAGGCTTTTGGGTTTTATTTAATTAGTTTAAGGTAACAACCTAAATCCTAATCCAGAACGAGGAGCTGAGTTTTCATAGAAGGACATAATCCTAGACCCTACATAGCCCCAAATCTCCTTTTTTGCTATCAACAGCAGTTTAAAGAACTTATTTCCAGTGAACCCATGACAGGCTGTCTCATCCTATTTATTCAGTCTTGTACTTAAAGGGGTCAGTAGAGGCTTCACCCGCTCAAATGCACAAGCCTGAAAACTGTCACATTCTTCACGCCAGGGAAATGCAAGTCCTGATGCCACTGGAGTTAAAACCATCCAGATGAAATCAGAACTGACCAAAATCTAATCCTTTTAAGGGACAAACTCAAAGGACTTTTTTTTTTTCTGGAAAAGGGCTCCTCTGAAAGGCTGTTTCACAACAGATCCAGCACATGTTATTACAGGTTAACAGTCAGGCAGAGGGGAGCCTTGAATGCAGCAGCCATGGTCAAAACAGTGAAAAACAATGAAATACACACTTCAACCTATTGCACAACAGTCCTTGAAGAGTCTACAAATACTAGGAGGCCCTTACAAATATAAATGCAGGGTTCAAGTGTTCACTTTTATGGTTGCTCCAAACACAATGTTGATCAGCACACAGGGATGCCAGCTCTGATGCAGTTCCCCTCTGTGCACAGCTGCCCTCTTGGCCCTGCACACACTGGGTACAGGACAGTGACTCACAGATGTCCAAGAGGATTACTCTGAAATCACATGTTTCAACTGGTCGTGGTCCTTGCTATAAACCTGACATTCCAGCCTGATTCCCAATATTTGTCAAGTTACTTGAATGACCCTGTTTTCAAGATACTCCTGAAGGTATTTTTAACATGCTGAAACTCAGAAATTCCACATGCTATAGGAATGCCCCAGTTAAGGTGATCACCACTGAGCTGAACCTCTAAACAAAGGGAAAAATCATCAGGATGTGGAAAATCCATACAACTGAACCTGTAGCTCCCCAAAATTACTCCATTAATTAAAGCCCTCTGCCATGCCAGTGCCAGGCTTCACCCAGCACTATCAACTGTGACTGCTCTGTTGAGCATTTTCCTGCACTTTCTGGTTTTCCCATGGCTCAGCCAGCAGACATATGTGATCACACTAGACTCTTTATTCTCATTAGAAAGCTGTGTATCCCTCAAGGCTACAGAGGAAAGCCCAGGAAGACTTTTTCTATAACAATAACAAAATTAAGGCAAAAAAAGGGAGGATTATATTTTGAAATGGAACAGGCCATTCTGGCTCAAACTCTCCCCAAACATGCAACCTAAAGTAAGGGCTTCTTAAGAAATATTTCCAAACTGTTAAAATTGGGCAGAGTTATGGATCACTAAAAACATGACCTGATCCTAGAATGTATCACACAACCTGAAAACCCTCCCTGTCATCTGCCTTAAATGCAGACATGGAAAGGACACGGGGCACTGAATGTGCAAATAACCTGAAGGTGATTTATCCTCTACCTTGGGAGTGTTCTGCTCAAGAGGCTTTTGGGTTTTATTTAATTAGTTTAAGGTAACAACCTAAATCCTAATCCAGAACGAGGAGCTGAGTTTTCATAGAAGGACATAATCCTAGACCCTACATAGCCCCAAATCTCCTTTTTTGCTATCAACAGCAGTTTAAAGAACTTATTTCCAGTGAACCCATGACAGGCTGTCTCATCCTATTTATTCAGTCTTGTACTTAAAGGGGTCAGTAGAGGCTTCACCCGCTCAAATGCACAAGCCTGAAAACTGTCACATTCTTCACGCCAGGGAAATGCAAGTCCTGATGCCACTGGAGTTAAAACTGTCCAGATGAAATCAGAACTGACCAAAATCTAATCCTTTTAAGGGACAAACTCAAAGGACTTTTTTTTTTTATTTCCAGAAAAGCAGTTTCAAAATGTCTTGGGTTTTTTTGTGTTTCAGCTTGTTTTTTTTATCCAG
The DNA here is from genome assembly GCF_000747805.2 of Chaetura pelagica. Taxonomy (NCBI): domain Eukaryota; kingdom Metazoa; phylum Chordata; class Aves; order Apodiformes; family Apodidae; genus Chaetura; species Chaetura pelagica. The sequence continues at coordinate 1,720,632 of NW_009952701.1, forward strand.
TCCTGTATTCTCTGTTACACAAACATGCCTCACTAAGATTAAACACAAACAAGCAAGCTCCTTTAAGAATTAGCAATGTTTTGATACAATAAAAATGAGGTATTTCAAGGTATGTGTCTATAAATGAAAGAAAGCAGTAATGCCCTATGTTGGCAAGTACCCTCAAGTGGGCACTGATCTCCAGCTGTAAACTAACAAGCTAAATTACATTGCAGGAATTTGTGCATCCATATATGTATGATGACATTGGAGCTGCAAACATGTAGCTCTTGGGTTCCCAAAACCAAAAAACAAATCTTGTTAAGGGTTTTGATTTTAGATACTGTAGGATAGGCATATTTAAAACATAAATTTATATAGACACAGTATTTTTTTATACATAGATACACTCATACAGAAACTTCAGCAGACTTTAAGCAGCTAGAATATTTTAGATAACAAACACATAATCAGACCCCAATTTTCCACTGCATAAACATTCTAGTTGGTTTAATTTAGCTTCACATATGTGCCTAAACCCTATAAAACACTGGCAGCCTCCCAAAATTTGCCAGTAACTAGAGTTTTTACAATATCATCTATTGAAACTAAGCAACTGAGTAACACTTGCCCAGGCCTTATGAAAAGCTGAAAAAAAGAATGCTGATTTGGGGTGTCTCTCAGAAACAAAAAGCAGCTTCTGCTGATCTAATCCTAATTTCAAACCAGTGTCTGACTCTCTTAGCATTGACTTCTCTTTTAATCTCTTTCTTGTCTTTGTTCCTTGGGTAACAAAATGCTTAGCTCAGGAAATCCAGTATTGTTCATGTTACCAGTGGATCATGATGCTCAGGACCATGAACAAATGTCACTGTGGTATTTCCCAGCTCCATTTGAAGAGAAGGCCTCAAGTTTCTCAGATTAAATTCTTTTTCTGCATTGTTGCCTTGTGAGACCACACTGTCTTGTGCACAGAGGCACTAGCCTTAGTGAACAGAAAAGGGGAACTCTTCTCAAAGTAAGGTTAATGTAAGAATTGAATGCAATAGCTTAAGCTTCTCATGTTTCTGTTTGTGAAACAGAAAGAGAACTTTGTTTTTAAACTGTTCCCTCCAACAAGTGCAAGTTTTCAGCTGTGCTCTTTCAGGAGCTCAAATCAATCTGTAGCCCAAAGAGGCCTTTCCTCTTAGAAAAGCTGGTCCCAAACCACATTAGTTTACAAATGAAATGAGCCCGACAGGCTTCAGCTCATCTTCAGGGAACACTTGTCCATCTGCCACCCCAAGCCTCAACTGGATGTGACTGGTGATGCCCATCCAAGGGTGACCCAGAACTGATGCCATCAGCAGGTTTTCAGGGGTGCTGGAGGTGGGCTAAGCAGACCTGGAGAGAGCAAACCTCCAGAACACCCTTCTGCACTGTTACACTTTCTAAATGGGAGACGATTTTGAAGTCGATGAGCCAGTTTACTGCTTAGTGTGTATTCCAGTGGGTAACCTTGGAAATGACAGCAGCCAGGCAGAGAGAGAGACAGACTGCAATGATTTTGTCTCTTTGCATGAGGAGACGGGAAAACAGACAGGAAAATGTAATTTTCCAGCTCTAGAAAGAAAAAGGGGAGACTTTATATTCATATTACTCCCACTTGTCTCCTTTCTAATTTTAATTTTCAAGAAATAGAGCCAGGTTAACAGAGCCTATGGCAAAGGCAGATATGGCAAAGTTCTGTCCATGGGACATCACACCCAAATTCACTAAACGTTGCTGCTGTTGGGGCCAGCCCAGTTCCACAGAAGAACATGTGTCCTGTGTTGGGGGTCAGCTCACATCAGCACTAGCCAGGGAATTTTTATATCATGCACGAGTCCTCAGACTCCAGAACTTGCTCTGCATTATGAGTGTTTTCAGTTCTGCATTTGTCTGTTTCTCTGCTTATGAGATATCAACTTAAAATACACCAGTCATTGACAGTCAAAACATCTTAAAAATCAAATGTTGGAAAAATCTAGATCTTGATAGATCTCCCCATCACTTACTTATCTGAGTTAAAGATGCATCAGAAAAAAAACAACCTGAAGTTAAAATCTAATTATTTTCTATACATGCTAACTAAATTGTAGAATGTAGTCTCTAAGTTTCTTCCTGACCTCTAATAAAAGTTTGTTGTATTATGCATATGTAGAATATATTTTAAAAAGGCAAAAAAACTGATAATCTGTATCAGCTGTAACTATTTATTTCTTCTTTGGATTCCTACACATTGATAACTTGGCCTTTTGCTGGTTTTCCTGTTGCCTTTGGAAGCCAGAAGATTAAGCAAACACTTTCGATCATTGATTTCTATCCAGACATCTCCACATGAGCACGTTCATCAGAATGAGAATGATGAAGACTCTTCCACAGTGTTTGGAGAAAAAAAACCACAACCTTACTTTAATTCCACCTCTGAGAAATTCTCTGCTTTCAAATTTATACCAAAAATGGATGGGCAGCAATCTCAATGTGTAACAGTAAGATCTCCACATTTTTATTTTGAAAGCTGTGGTGGACTTTTTGGGAATATGAGTTTGATGTGAAGTTTGAAAGTCTAAGAAAATATAGAGATTATGAGCATCACCTCCTAGTTAGTGTTTGAAGCCTGTTGCTTCCTAACAGTATCCTTACCTCTCTGATTAAATTCTTGGCAGGATACACCCCAGAAAGACTGTTCTCGTAGAAGGAATTCTTGGTCGTAATGAAAAAGCATTGCTTATTTTCTGCCCAGCAGTATACATGGTATATACTAATACTGCCACATTGCCAGACAGAAATGCTAAAACTTTCAATACCTTCTGAAATACACTGAGATGCTCAGATGTGGCATCACTCTGACAGTTTTCCTTGCTAGGTTCATGCTCCAAGCTGAAAATAAAAGCTTTGATTTAGGAATATTTAGGAAGGTCACAGGAATGGATGAGAGCTTCAGAAAACCAGCTCAGTTTTTCCTGAAGCTCTGATTCTGTTTTTTATTGGAAGCATCCTAGTTTTTGTGTTTGTGAACTGAAAAGCTCCTGGGAGACAAGAATCAGTGACATCTGTACTGGTTGGGTTTATCACTGAACAAAATTGCAGCAGATGTGACTACAAAACACATGCATATTTGTCCACAGAATCTGCAATCTTTGCACACAACACAAATTGGATTCAAAGTCCACGTTGCCCACACCTTCTGTTAATTCCACATGAATTCACAGGACATATGTATAGGTTTTGCAGAGTGACATCATTTGGACAGGCTTCTCAAAGGACATCTAGTCCATCTATCAGTGCTTTTCCTGCCTGAGGGTTCCCAAACTGGACACAGCATGACCAGAGCAATCCCACCACTGGCAAAGAGACAGGAATAAGCACTGGCCTCTCCCTGGCTGCTCTCTGGCTGACACCACCCAGGATGCAATTGACCTTCTTTGCTGCCAAGGCACATTTCTGACTCCTGACCAACTTGTCCATCACGACTTTCAGGTCCTGCTCTGTAAATCTGCCTGTGCTGCTGCAAGGGGTTACTCCCACCCAGGTGCAGGACTTTGCTAAACCTCACAAGGTCCTCTCAGCCCATTTCTCCAGCCTCTCAAGATCCTTCTGAAGTGCAGCCTTGCAGCCCAGCACCTGTAGCACATTCATTTGCAAATGTGCTCTGGGTTAAGATAGAGGAGATCACACCTAGGTTTAACTGCTTCCCAGTTTTTGGGAAATGTATGACACCTTAGCACAAATATAAGAGATCTCAAAGGCACAGAGCTTTGCTTGGAAAGCTGAGCTGTTTCACACAAAGCAAGAAAAATCATCAAGGCTGTCTCCTGCAAAACTACCTGCACCCTAGACAGGGGCTGCCAGGCTCCCAGCTCCTGCTTCTTTTAGAATCCAGCTGCTGTTTTGAAGTAGGGTTCACTTCAGCAGTGGGACTGGTAAAAATATATACAAAATCCATCTTTTTCTCAAGAAAACCCCTTGCCTAAGTGGTTTTCTGAATCAGGATGTTGCACTGTACATGTGGAGCTCTTCAAACAGTAGCAACTAGAATAGTCTACACTTCGAATCAGAAGTGCAAGTGGCCCAAGGAAAATCACACAAAATGAACCGTTTGAACAGATTTTGTTTCCATACATGACTTTTCCAAGTTTCATTCCCCTGTAAACTGAAGCTAACTCTTAGAAAGATTCTACCCCCAGCAAGATGGAATGTTCCAACTGAACACTGGGTGTAAAGAAATGGTTGTGTGAAAACATGTCTTACTAAGACTCATTTGGGCAAAACCCCCCCCTTGGATCACGTTATTTTAAGACGTTATTTTTCTTGCCTGTTCAGAAAGAACTCTTATCTTCTATTAGACCCCCCTGTGCTACCTGTGCAGGCTCACATGCCCCCTTCCACTGCCTCCCAGTTGCTTTATATTTCTCCACATTTTGTCATAAGCTATCTGTTCTCCTGAATTATCAATTAATTATCATCAACTCTTTGCAGTAACAACCATTCTTTTGCTGCTCATGTAGTTCCTGCCAGAACAGTCATCTCTTCTGGGACTACAACTTCTTAGTGCTAGCATTACATACATAGGGATTAACTGCTGCCCTCTGTGACACAAATGGAATGTTTCATCTATCAAATTCATTTTTCTTTTTTGAAGTGACACCACTTTAGTCAGAAGGCCCAAGATGGAAGCAAAGCAGAAACTTACCTTCTCTTGATGGTCAGCATTGCTCCCAAGAGGATAATAACAAACATCAGAAGACCAGCTATAACTCCAGCCATTTTCACGGTGCTGTCAACTTGTTTTTCTGGTTCCACTGCATTGGAATTCTGGGTAGAAGCTCCTTAAAAGATGAAGGGAGAGAAAGGAGGGAATAAAAAGAGAATTTGTAGAAAAACTGTGCAGTGATCCACTTTATATCCACAAATATTTATTTGAAAGCCTAACAACATATTTGCAATTAAATTGCAACTGACAGTTGTCTATCTGACCAAATATGCCTTTAATAAGGGCTAATGAGAGAGAATTCAGAGCAGCAATAGGGCAATAATATTCAGAGCAATAATAGGGTGTAAAATCCCAGTGTAATGCAACTAATATTTTATCATATTATACTGTAATGGGGAATTTACTCTTCCAAAGCACTCAGCATACACCCAGGAGCAGGAGAACTAATACCACCTATAATTTGCATCTCAAATGGCTTTAGTAGAGGTGCAAACCTTACTCAGCCAAATAACTAATGTAAAAGTTTGGAGTAACATATCCCATAGCAGTACTTGGATCAACTTCTTTACTTTTAAAATCAACACACATTTGTATTTCCCACTCTCCTGGAGGGTTGGCTTTTGTAGACATATGGGGACAGTTCTGCAGGTAAAAAAGCACTAGCCCAACACACAGAGTTCCCTCCATATCATCCTGTGTATTCCATACACCAGTTCTTCTACAGCCCAGGCAAGACAACATCATTTCTATCTGGTATGTTGTTTAAGAGTAAATCTACACACCTAAAAATAAAACATCTTTAGGAACAGTAACTGCAGAGTGTTTCTTCTTTTAGTCCCTTGTGATGGTTTGGCTTTCAGGGTCTTTTGCCCCTGCAATAATCAGGGACCCTGCAGAGTGTTCTCCTCTCCCCTGTTGCTGGGACTGTTTGTATAGTGTTGATTCTACACCTTAGCTCTGCTCACTTCACTACTTGCTGCACAGAATTTTTCCAGATATACCTTAAACTACTGAGCTAGATTTAGAATGCTCCACAAGATTTGTGTCATGGCTAAAGGATAATTAAGGCTATCTATTATATTCCTGATATACTTAACCACTCCTAAAAATACCACTGCTACATTTGATGAAATTAAATGAATTCATGTTAGATGAAGTCACAGTCTTAGCTTGGCTTTCACCTTTGCTGTTGGAGCTAACCAAGTCTTCCTCTACAGTTTAAACACAGTAGGAAAAGGGAATTAAAGGTGAAAACAGAGTGCAGTCATCAGAAGTCTGTAATGCTCTGCTCTTTTAACAACTCTGTGTTGCTGACCTTCAGGAAAAGCTTCGTCACTGCTGTTCATGAAGTCACTTACTTGGGTAGATAATAATCGATCAAGTCTCTGTGTTGGTGAGGCAGTAAAAAGCCTCGCTGGGTTATTCTCTTGCTCATTTGCTATGTGTTAAACTGCATGTGCTTTTAAAGGTTCTCTGCAAGCCTGAGTCCCAGTGGTTACCATTATCAAACCCTTTAATGCATTAAAGGGCTTTCTGATATGTTCTAAACAGAGCATTAGCTGATGGACTTCCAAGGATGAAGATCTAATTTGGAATAGAGTGTTATGTTCTCCTCTCAGCCTACCTTGAACAGTACATAGAGAGCAACGGCACAATGATGCAAAACTCACCACATGCAGTGATAAAATATGACTTCGCTTTTCCTACAACTAAGCTGTTAATCTAGTTGGCCACAGTAAAACACAATATTTAGCAAGTAAAAATGCTGGCTGTTTGAAACACATAATTTTCAGCTTTTTGTGCCTGTCAACTCTACTACTCTGCTGTATTCACCAGTCTCCCCATTTGGTTAAGAGTTCACTGACAACTTCTATGCACACATCCAAAATGCATTAACAGGACTCCTGAGCATGAAAATAAAGTAAGTGTTGGCTGCAGATAACCATCTTTACCTGACAACATCTCTTGCAATCTTGGATCTTATCTGTCCAAGAGGTGAGCTACATGCCACCATGCAGGCAATCCTAACACTATCACACAACAAAGGGAATGGCAAAGCTACAATTCTGCCCTGAAAATAGCTAAAATTATATGTCTGAAGTGCAACTCAGAAGTACTTCAAATTATCCTTCACTTGTGTCACAGTTAGTTCTATGACCCGAAACATCAGGCATTGGGGAATGGTTTTCTACCACAACCAGCAGTCAGAACCTCTTCTCCATTCTTGTACCATCTGAACACTCTCCTGAATTGTGAGCTACGTTTAAAAAAATTAAGAAAGTGCTGTCAACTCCATCCTCTGATCCATGAGATCAGTTTGATTTTGCCAGGCTGTTGCTTGTTACTACAGGCAATGTGTGGTCAAGTGCAGGTTTAGTTGATATTTCTCAACCCATTGTAGACTGGGTGATAAAGCCTTATTATCCATCCTGACACCTACACACTGTGGTGACTGATTCACTTGAATCTTCTATGTAACTCTTTCTATCTGTCTTGGCAAAGGCCAACAATTCCTTTAGGCTACTAGTCCAACCATTTGCAATTTGTCTCAGCTAATAGTGCCTGGGAATTGATAATGTGACAGTGTTGGTAAATTCCTGGGCCTTGGACTCTTCAAGCTTTGCAATGAAACATCACCACAAGAGTCTTTTGGTTTTCTGCCATTCTGGTGTATTTTTTCTTTGCAGATACCTGTACCTGCTGTGGGTAGTTGTACTCCCACCTGCACCACCACCAGCTGTAAAGTAAGAAGAAGGTTTCTGGTATGGCAGAAGGGCTGTCAGCACTTACTGTGCTTGCAGGAGATGACTTCTGCTCCTCCTGAGAGTAACACTTTTTTAGAATTCAGTTTTGCTTCTCTGTTCCCAGCCATTCAGACAGATCACAAATCCCCTGAGCACAGAAGCCCATAAAACTGCCCAGATGGCCATTTCATATGAATGTCTTTAAATACACTGGGAAAACTCTTCACTACCCTGCTTGAGTGGCCACCCTTCTCCTTCTGTAAAACAATGTTTCTATACTGCTGCCATTAAAAGGGAAAGAAAACAAACTATAACCATATTTTCTGGTGGTTACTTCCACCACATTTCCTGGAGTAGATTGCTCCTCATAACTGAAGTTGGATGCTGAAATAATAGGATATAGAACAGGTCACTACTGTTATTACTGTGTGTATTTCAGTGGCACCGAGAGGCCCCACTAAGGCCAGGACCCCATTACACTGCACTAACATGAAGTAGGACAGTTTTCTGCCCTAAGCTTCCTTTCTTAATAAGGAAGGGAAAAGATAGAAGACAGTGCCAGAGAAGTGAAGACTGGAGGTCTCTTTGCTCCCTAGCTGTGCATTATCCACCAGACCAGGCTGCTGCTTTCAGAGCCATACATTTAGATACTGGACAAAATGCACTTGCCCAGAACTTGGCCAGTGGTGCAGATCTGACTTTCCCAGGCACCAGCATTCAGGCAGCACTCTGTTTTACACTCAGCTATTTCAAAGGTTCAGTCCTTTCCCACCAACCTCATTTACTTTGCTTTTTCTACCCCTTTCCAGATTACCAGAGATCCAGCATCTTGCCATGAGACAGAACACCCAGCACGTGGGTGGGAGCTGCTGCTCAGGAGATGCTGCAGTGACGCCATGAGAGCAGAGCAGGGCTCTTTCCCAGAGTCACCTGTCTCATCACCCTGTGAGAAGTTAGGGCTATTGATCCTCAAGGACTGATTTTTTTCTTTAGTAAATCACTCTCAGGCATCCAAGGTCTAATCCAGCTATCCTGCTGTGGATTTTTAGACACCTAAATCCCAGACCAGTTCAGTAAGGTCCAGCTACTGGAAACCTGATTTCATACTGTGAAAGCTCCTCGCAGCTTTCAACCTTTTCAATTCCTCCTTCCTTCAGATCATGGGTTGAGTTGGCCCTGCAGTGGCTGATAACTTAAGGACAAGAATTTTGAAATCCAAAATGGATTGCAGTATAGAAGGCTGCTGTTTGTTTTCCAGAGTTGAATCTTTCCAAAGATTTCTGAATCTTCTGCAAGTGTCTTTGTCCACAAGGACAGGATTACTTTGAGCTGGGAGATGGTTTGCAAGTGATTTCAACAGCCTAAGCTCACATTTTTGCCAGTCATAACTAAAGAGAAGAAAGTTCTCAAAATGCCAGTGAAAAACCACTCACTTACCAGCAACTGTTCAAATGTAGTGTTATACACTCCTTGACAGTCTTTTATACTTTAAAATCTCTTAATGCTCATGCAAAGTAAGTAATAAACTATGTTACTTTATACCTCTAGAAGGATTAAGGATATACCTTTGGCACCACAGGCACCCAGCAGCAGGGCTGAGGACTGACACCCTGTGTCACCTCCAAGCAGCCTCTCACAGATGGGGACAGAGGGAGAAACAGCAACACCAGCTCAGTGAAAGATACCTTGGCAATCTTTCTTTCACCCAGCAATGTACACACATATACAGTATTTGAAAACAAGAAGCCATCAGATATAAAGTGACCTCTGTGGAGGTGGCACACTAAAGAATATCCAGGAGTATTGAGTGCATGTAGCTCAGTAGGACTGATAATACAAGTCTCTTCTATAAAACTTATGTCATAAACTGTAATTTGGAACATGTTTTTTTTAATTTATTCAAAGCAGCAATTACAATATTGCATTAAGAATTGTAGCCAACAGGAAAAAGAATTCAAAAGAGCCATAGGGAGGAGGAAAAATTTGTTATTTATGTGAGGTTTCCAGCTGGTGAGGCACAAAGGACAAAATCCTGCAATAACAGTGGTACCACACACATCAGGAGCTGTGTCACCAGAGGAGTGAGAAGCATCTGATGCCACAACAGAAGGAGAAGAGAAAGGAGACAAAACATCTCCAAGAACAGCTGGGTCAAATGCCCTGGAGTAAGAAAAAGGCAGTGCAAGAGTAAACAAAGGAGGACAAAATGAGAGAAGCAACCCAAGTAATGGGAGGTTCAGCCATGGCCAGTTGATAGGAAAAGCCTAGAAAAGGGGACAAGTCAGTCTGGCAATGACTGGGTTTGGTTTCAATTTTTTAACACATAAGAGCACAGTCTCTTCAGCCAGCAAGCCACTCTGGAAACAAAAACTAATCAGAAAAATTACTTCAGAGTATTATTTAACCCAGAAAAATTAATGAAAAATAATGGTTCAAGGTCATTATGAGTTAAAATGAACTGCTCAATCAGAGTAATTTCTTTGTAGCACATAATGGGCAGGCAGCATGCAGAATGTAAAATTTCCTAGCAGACCTAGAGGCTTATTTTCAAAAGACAGTTATTCTCAAAATGCTTGTAAACATGATTTTCTGTTATTTTTTAATGATTTTTTTTATGATGCTTTATATGTGAGTGGTCTGTGAATGATTAAAGCATCTCTGCATGTAGAAATGTTTTCCCTTATGTTTTCAGATCCTGATTATATCTATAACTCTGAAGTTCAGTCTCCAGTATACGAATATGAGGACAGATAGGTTCCTCTAAGAATGCTAACATACAGATAAAGGGAAAAGGGCCGCATTTCACATCTTTGTCTGGAATTCCTATTAGCCAGCACCACCCAGCAGCAGCCCTCTGTATCAGCTGACCACATAGAACCATGGAATCCTTTGGGTTGGAAGGGACCTTAAAGATCACCAGGTTCTAATCACCCTGCGGGGAGGACACCTCCCACTACACCAGCCTGCACAAGCTTCATCCAGCCTCACCCTGAGCAGTACCAGGGAAGGATCATCCACAAACTCCCTAGGCAACCTATTCCAGTGCCTTCCTACCCTCATGGTGAACAATTTCCTCCTAATGTCTAACCTAAATCTCTCCTCTTCCAGTTTGCATCCATTACCCCACATCCTCTCCCTCCCTGCCCTTGTCCCAAATCCCTTCTCAGCTTTCCTGGAGCCCCTTCAGCCACTGGAAGGTGCTATAAGGTCTGTCTGAAGCCTTCTCGTCTCCACGCTGAAGAGCACTAACTCTCAGCCTATCTTCACAGCAGAGGTGCTCCAGCCCTTGGATCATCTTTGTAGCCTTTCTCTGGACCCTTTCCAACAGGTCTTTCCTGTGCTGAGGGCTCCAGAGTTGTATACAGTGTTCCAGGTGCAGTCTCACCAGAGTAGAGGAGCAGAATCACCTCTCTTGGCCTTCTGGCTGTACTATTTTTGATGCATGGGCAGAGGCAGACAGACTAGTTTGCAAAACTTCTACAGAAGTACTGGGACTTAAAAACACCAACCAACTAGGCCCATGGCTGGTGTACTTCTGCATATCATAAGCCAACAAAGTCAAACAGTTTATCAAATCTGAAAGATAGAATCCACTTGGTCTATTTCTTTGTTGTACTTCATAAAAAAAAGAAGAAATTAATACCACCAACAGTATATTTGCACATAAAGTCATTTCTTTTAAAAAGCTCAAAAAGAATGGAAAGAATGAGAGCCAAAACCTTTTAACCACATTCTGAAGAGAGAGAGCAGCTAAACAAAGCAGTCCTGGAGAGAAAGACCAGAATTTATACAAGGGATTATCAGGCATACAGGTTGAATCTGTAGGAGGATGAGGTTAAACACAGTGAGGAATCAAAATTAGCATTACTAAACTGAGTGAGAATTAAAAACATAGCAGTAAGAGAATAATTGAATCTGGAGATTCCAGGCAAATCCATCACAAACGCTTTTCATTTCTCCTCCTTTTGAATTCCTCTCTCTTCAGAAGCACTTAATTTGTGCTAAAGGCAGGTTCGTGTCCCCCAAGAATGAGAAAGGTTATTACACTTATTTGGAAGAGCAGCTCAGGTAAAGAGCAGCTGTGGTGATGCCTACAAGTGAGGTGATGGTTCAGAGAGTGATATCATGTTTCCATTTTAACTCTCCATTTTTGCAGAGCTATTTAGAAATGAGCTTGAAATTATAAAAATGAAAAAAAAAGTTCCCTTTATCACAAGTTCAAATCTACAGATGTGACTTAATTTTGTTATGATCTTACACAGACACAGGGATATCAACGTGTTAACTGATACAGGCAAAATCTTTCCAGTGCATGCCAACACTATAGATTATAATAGACTCATCCCACCCTATGAACGAAAACTAATTAACCTTTGCACCAGGCAGGCCCCTTTAAGCAGCCACTCTGCTCTCATCATGGCTATCATTAAAAATCCACAGCCACACCAGCTGCAGAAATTAAAAAAGTCCAGAGGTGGTATAAGATGACTATGGAAATAAGGCTGATTTGAGTCCAGCTGGTCAAAGGTGCTGGAAGTACCATGGTGGCCTACAGAAACCATGCCTGGTCAGATGTCCCCTCGAGCTGGCTGAGCAGCATGCAAAGGAGGATACTCACCATTTTACAGCAAAAAAAGAGTCATCTGGCCAGTGCATTAGGGAGTCTGTGCATGCACACTCTACGTGTGCTGCATAACATAAAGGGAAACTTTCTGTACTTGGCCAAGTTGAAGCTGCACTTTTAGACATGTCTTGAATGAAGAGTTTTCTTTTCCTCTACAACAGCATTATGAAACACACTCTTCCACACTTACTTTCCTTGTGACAGTCAAATATCCTAATGCTACCATACAGTTTTTAAGTGTCCGGTTCCTGGAAGAAACTGAGAAGCTAATGCAGCAATAATAACCCTGTTTCTGAACATTGGCTCATTGAAAACATATTTTTAAGGAAAGGGAGACATAATGTGTTTGTAATAGCCTTGAGGTTGTCATGCCTTTGGAAGTGCTATTCAAGGACACTGACAATGATAATCTGTTTATGAAAAACTTCTTAAGCCATCCACAGTAGCTTACCAGTGGCTGATACACCTTAGAAAGCGTCTCCAGACACCAGGAAACAAAGAATTACTGACTACCCAAATCAGTTGATGCAACCACAGAGCTTAGGAACATGCAGTGCTGTCCTCCAAAATGTAACAGCCCTCCTCCTGCTTCTCCACTGGTGGCTGCTCCCCCCCACCCCATCTCTCAGCCTCTGTCCAGAAGGCTTCAGGGGACACTCAGTTCTTGCAAACCTTCAAGCAGAAGTGAGGGGATAAAAAAACAACTCTGAATTTCCCAAGTAAGTCATCACACGTTGCTCCTTGCTTTCAAACTAAATAAACAAAATATTTTCTGTTTCGACCTTCACTTCTGCCTTTAATGCCCAACTACTGCCTTCTCCCCCCACCCCTTCTTTGCCTGGCTACCAGTCCATATGCAAAGAAACCTCACAGCACAACCCACCAGGCACAGCACGTGGCCAACAACATCCTTTCACACCTCTCAGGGGCTGGAAGGGAGACAACAGCCTTCATGCCTGCTTTGGTACCAGGAGGACTTAGCTCACACAGCAATAATCAATTTTATTCTGCTTTTCCTAAAGACCCTTCTTTTTTGATGGGAAGCAGTACATCCCAGCAGTGAATGCTTTGAATTACAGAGATGACATTTGCAGGCTACTGTTGTTAAACCCAAAGTTTACCTTAAACTGCCTGTCTCAATCTCTCCCCTCCTGTTGCTCATTTGAATTGAGGAGCCCAAAATTAGGGTCTGTCAGTGCAGCAGAGCTCTAGAGCAGACAATGCTCTCTGGAAATTGGGCTGAGCTTATCAAACTCTATCCATCTGTGGCCTCAGAGTTTTGCACCAGGTTCTTCACTGATTTTAAGTTGGTTCGTTAGCTCCCTGGGTTAAAGGACACCATCAAGTCAACATTTTAAGTCCCTCTGAGTAAATCTCGATACCAAATTTGGTGAAAATAAAGATGCTCACTGGATTCAGCTGGCATGCACAGCCAGCTGGAGTTGTCTTCTCAGCAGGGAGTGTTTTTCAGTAGCAGAAAAGTAAGTGTGTCTGTTATTAACAATTAAATATGCTGATACACAAACTCATGCTAAAAAAACAACTCTTAGAAGACAAAGATTTGTTCAGGAGAAAGGAAAAAAAAAACAACAAAACATTCCTGTGCATTTAACTTAAAATGTGTGAGAAAACCCACAGAAATAAATGGCACAAAATAGAATAAACCTGTCAAAGGAATAACATTCCAGTGTATCAGAAAACAAAATGCAATGACAAATAGATTTGAAATGGGTTTAGATCTGTTTAAAAAATACATTATCTGTCTACAAAACCAGAATATACTTCAGAAAACAACAGAACCCTCTTAAACAAATTTGAGGGGGCAAGAGCTGCTAAATGAACAGTTCCCATATGCAGCAAAACTATGTGTGAATGGTAGGAATTTTTTTCATCCTCATTTTCCATCGTTTTTTCATAGTCTCCCCTCCCACCCCATGATTTCACTGGTCACTTTTCAGACCCAGGTTCATTTCTGAGGTCTCAGGATTGTTAAGCACTCCCAGGAGTTCCCTTTTTCCTTGCTGATGCACTACAAAAATCAGGATCATCTCTCTCAAGTTTAAAGGCACTTGAACTTCACAGTAGTCCCAGTATCTTTTTGCCCCTGTATCATTACAGCTGCTCTGATGAGAAGTTAAAATAATTATTGGGCAAGGAAGTCATAGCTAGATAGGAATACAGCACTGGGAGATGAATATTCCTAAATCCATCCAATCCTGAAATCCATCCCCAACCTGAGGAACCAACACTCATGGTGAAGAATTTCCTCCTCATGTCTCACCTAAATCTCTCCTCTTCCAGTTTTCATCCATTACCCCAAATCCTGTCACTCCCTGCCCTTGTCCAAAGTCCCTCCTCAGCTTTCCTGGAGCCCCTTCAGCCACTGGAAGGTGCTATAAGGTCTGCCTGGAGCCTTCTACTAACCCTCCTTTCCTGTCCCTTTTGTATTATTAGGAAGAAACTGTCTCACATCCCAGTAAGTCATTCTATGCACATCAGTAGAAGAAACTACTTCTGCAAGCTAATGGGATTCCCTCTTCATAATTAAATTTTCTGGAGTGAAGTGATGGTGCTGGTCCCAGTTTTATACACAACAAGGCAAGTTTATGACCCACAGATTTTCAAGTTCATTCTGATGGCAACAGCAAAACCCTTGAGAAGCTCTGAACCTCTCCACTAGTGATCTGTGAATGACTTTACACAGCACCACCGAGGCTCGATTCTGCAACAATTTCAGCAGAAGTTTCTATACAGAGGACTGACAGAATCTGGTTGTCACTTCCCTGTCATCCTTTCTTCACCGGCAGGACTCAGCTGTCTAAGAGTAAGTGTAATAATCAGCCTCAGAAAACGCCATAGCTACTTACATTCAAACATGCAAGGTCACCTCTGTGCACGCTCAGAGAGATATTCAGCCTCTGCAAAGGGTCAGCAAGGGGTCCACGGGCCTCTTCAGTCCTGCTCAAGTGTTGCTGGGAAGGTAGAAGTGGTGTCTGGACCTGCAGATGACCCTCTGCACAGGTGAACGTTCCCTTCCGTGCACAAGGGGTGTCCCCATTATGCTGTAGTGAAAGTAACAGTGAAAGCATTTACCCATGCAAACCAAATGTGAAACCAGAAGTCCTGAAGCTGCTCAGACCTCTGGAAGTGTGAAGAGATTTCCTTTTCCTGAACTGATAATCACCTGTGCTCAAGAGGCTGGGTGGATTGCACGTGGTCACCTCTTGCCTACTTACTACTGCTAAGAGCAAGCAAAATGGTTCCCAGGCAGCATGCACAAGGGGGAAAAAAAAAGGGAAAAAATGATAAAAATAAAAACCTTGTAATGATTATTAAAGTTCCATTCTTTCATTTGCAAGAACTCACATTTAAGGAAAGTAGAAATGAGTATCAGGAGATAAGGAACCATTAATGAGCCCTCTGCCTTGGTTTCAATTACACTGTGAAATTAATTTAATGCACTTTAAGAATACAAGAGGTAATCGCTCTCTCTTGGTAAGAGGTTGCAATTTTCCCTAATAAAGTGTCAATATAAATATGTTGCTTTAAGACAGGGAGAACAAGTCAGTTAATTCAGAAAGAATGGGACATATTAAACCAAATGCTATCAAGGAAACCAAATGGCAAAACTAATAAATAAATTGGCTGAATGACAATTGTATGGCAGAGAGCTGGTAAATCAGGGTTTAATTAGAAACTTGTTTTTAAAGAGTATTTCTTGCTAATGATATGCACCCAAGTGATTAATGCTGTGAAAGATAACATTACTACAGTAATTAAAAAAAAAAACAACAGTAGCAGCCCATGTGAGAAGAAATGTCTATGGCTGGAAGGGGTAAGAAATCTGAGACCAGTGAATGTGAAAATGAATACATATGTAGATACAAAATGTTAATCATGCTTGTGGATTTAAAATGTGTTTGCAAAATGGGCAATGGGTACACAGACTGGACAAATACAGAGAGCTTTCTGATGGATTGTCATTGTGACCACAGCAAAGGCTGGTGAGGAGGCCCTGCCACCAGTCCTTTCCACCAAGTCTTACACTGAGACACTGGGTGGCAGGAAATGAGCTCAAAAAGTGTGCTTGCCTGGGTGGGTATCTCCTGACTGTGCTTTGGAGGATGAACTACTGACTTCATGACCCAGTGGTCCGAAATGCTGAACCCCCCTGATATTTAATAAGCCAATACACAAATATTGGAGAGATCTCTCTTGCAGCCACAAGAATCAAGCTCATCTAACCAGGAGCAGCAACACAAAAACAGTGCAGATCTCATCACCAGGAGAGACGAGAGGGACCTTCTTGCATGGAGTTGAAAAGGCCTCAACCTGAACCATTTATTTCTTGCTAAAAGGGGAGGAGAGAAAACTAGGAAACCTCCAAAATGCTCTTTAATGGACTAAATCACTTTTTAAAGACTCGTCTGCTTTCATTCCCTTGGTTTTGAGGCCATGGGACATACAAAGCAAATTGCCTCCCAGCCTGCTGAGGCAGTGGAACAGCCTCATGCATCTCTCAAGTAATTAAAGCTACTCAGCTTCTGAACAGGTGCCTTGCAGCAACACCCAAGATGTGTTAGAATCCCCCACTAACACACTGTCTAACACATTTTATTGCCTAAATACTCCCATGCTCACATTTAGCGCCCTTGTTAATCCAGTACTTCAAGGAAATACTTGCCTTGCTCAAACATGGCTCAATCCTAATCTTCCTGACAGTGGTGTAAACCAGAACTGATTTCACTGGTGCTAATGGAGCTACCAAAGTGCCAAATGTCTAGGAATGGAAAAATCAGGCCTATGTCCCAAAAGGAACCCTTGGTGTGGCACCAGCAGTGTGCATTGCTTTTCTTATGCCAAAACCAAATGTTTTTTCTCTGGCACCAAGGCAAGGCAGAGCTTTCAGCTCTCAGTGCTGAGATTAGCCCTGACTCCAGCAAGCTGGTTTTTTTTCTGGTTCTCTCTCTCCAAAGACCCCACAGTGGTATCTTTGCTAGCAGCTCTGATTTTTTCCTTCAGGGCAGACAAGGGGTTTATTCATTTTATCTTCAGAAAGATGATGCAAATAAAGGTGAATACAGGGCAACAGCATTACAAGTTATCAATGTGATGAGTAGACAGCACAAACACAGTAGGTCATCTGGAACATCCCAGCCATCAGCCTTTGAGTAGGTCCCAATGTAATTATAGTTCTGGGAGTGTCTCTGGCCATTGCCACACAGCAGGGATGTGACACCCCTTCTCAGGGCTAGGATGCAGAGTGGCTGAGTCCCCTATTCATGTGGAGTTAAGGTATGGTGGGAATTCAGCCTCTTGACATACAGAAATCTGAAACTATGGGAAAGCTCCAAACACCAGACCCATATTGTTCAGTTATTGCTCAGCTACTCATGCTCCACAGGTGCCAGCAATGGAAGACATTGTCACATTATCAAGACTACAAATCCCCTCATGACACTACCTCACCTGTGAGCTTCAGGCAGTGCTGGGCCTCTGAAGAGCTAAAACTGCCTAAAATCAGCTACAGTTGTGGATATCCCAGTGACCTTGGTGGTGATCAGGCACCAAGAAATACAACACTGCAATTCACGGGGTGAGGACAAGAGAAAACAAGGGAGGAAGAAAAATAAAAGGATTTCCACAGAGATCTCCACACTCCACATATAGAAGTAAGATCTCTGCCTATAAAACAAAAGTGATGTCCACTGAGACACTGAAAATGAGCAGCAGAACTACCATCATTTCCTGTCCTTTTCCATTCATGTCAATCAAGAAAGTTCCTCTGGAATAAGACCACCAATAGGCAGTGGCTCTAGGCAATGTCAGGCTTGACTCTTCTTTTTTATATTGCTCAACAAATCAATATTAGTCAGAGATCCTTTTCTAAAAGGCGACAACATTCAGAACCAACAGAATGAGGGGAGCTTAGTGACTCTTCC
>NW_009952701.1:1738713-1789458 GCF_000747805.2 Chaetura pelagica
TCCTGCTGACTGAACAGGTTAATGCTAATTAAATCAGTTTGCAGAAGGCAACTCAAGGTCACTTATGTGACACTTCTCCAAAGTACCTAAATCAGACAGTGCAAATTAAAAGGTCATTCAAGAATGGGGCTTTTCAAGGTTCTTTTTTGTTTTCTTTGAGCAGTCTCGAGAAAACGTCTTTGCTGCTGACAAGACAACATTGTTCCATCAACCCCAGAAAAAGGAGCAATGGCAACAGGAGAAACCAGAGGTTTCAAAAAATTAATCAATCTGGCTTCTCTGATCTCATGAAGAGACCTGGAGTCATGCTCTTGGAAAACCCTGAACAGACTTATTTCACCCAAACTTATCTGACCCAGTCCTGCTCTTTCTCTTGCTACCACCAGAAAGCAAAAATAAGGTATTCAAAATGGTCATGCCACTACCAGCTGGAAAAACTGAGGGGGAAGGAGGGGAGACTGAGACACATAGAATGCTTGTAATCCAAGAAATGAATTAAATAAAGATTTTAAAAGGAACTTTTAAAATGGAAATAACAAGAGGACAGATGGAGCACCAGAGCCACAGATGAAAAGGAAAAAGGGGAGAAATGGCTCATCCTCCTTGGCTTTCAGTGGTGACACAACTGCTTACAGCTCCACCAGCTTGTGTATTGGGTCCCAGCAGTGAAAACAGCTGCACAGGTGGGAACTTTGTGCAGCTTCTGCCATCCCTGTGCATGGCTTTCTGCCACAGACTGAGGGATGTCTCCATGTGAAGATGGAAAATATCCTCCTCTGCTACCCAACACCTGTGAGCTGGGGCTTCTTTGAGACCTCCCAACTGCTCTGCAAGTCATGAGGCAAGAGTCATCAGGAAAAAGCATTTAAAAGTAATTAACTTCTGTGATAGCCACAAGACAGAAAGGAGTGAAAAAATTGGGATGGTGTCTCAAATAAATTTAAAAAAAAAAAAAAGTATGAGTTCCTGCCAATTTTGTTTAGCTCTGGAAAGACTGCACAGACAGTAATGCAGTTATTTCACATTACAGCAAAGCAACAAGAGCACAAGATGGCAACCCCAAGTTTTGGAAATGCAGAGCTACCTGTGCCATGGCCCACAGCAATTACTCCATCATTTCCTTACAGCTTATTTTGAGACTATAACATGTTGAGGAAGTCTTTTTACAGCTAGTCTTCTGTGTTAGAAGTGAATTGTTTTCTGACATAAAGCACTCCTGGGGTGATTTGAAGTCCTTGTTCAAAACAACTCAAAACTCCAAGAAAGAAGCCAGACATTGTCATCCTTGGTCCCCCAAGGGTACACCTTGTGAATCAACCTGGGTATCAGAGCATTGCATCTTCTTCATTATCAGGGTGGTGAGAGCCTCGTCCAGGGTGCCCAGGGAAGCTGTGGCTGCCCCATCCCTGGCAGTGTTGAAGGGCAGGTTGGATGGGGCTTGGAGCAACCTGGGCTGGTGGGAGGTGTCCCTGCCCATGCAGGGGATTGGATCTAGACCATCTTTAAGGTCCTTTCCAACCCAAACCATTCTAGGATTCTATGTAACTGCAATCAAGTTGTGTCACCACTGCAGCTTTCATGTTACTGCCATTATGACTTGCAGGGAAAAGAGGCCCACGTACCTTTTGTTGCCAGACGGACACAGTTGATTTTTGTTTCCTGAAAAATAACAACAGAAGAAAACATCAAGATGTGTAATTTGCCCATCTACAATAAACATACATTCTTTTTAAAGGGTACTAAAACAAATAAACATTTTTCCTTCAATTTATCTCTGAAAATGCCACCAATAGTTTTAGTTGCATAAAACACCCCATACTAATGGACTTGCCCACAGCTGCTTCTCTAACTGTTGAGAAGTTAAGAGTGACAACATGTTTTTCCTCACTCAGTGTGTGAGTGATGGGTCCCACATAACTGCCTGATTAACTAGCAGAATTTACCAGTTACATGACCTGATCTGTCACAGGCAGACAAGCCTTGGGTCAAACCTACATGCAACTGTACATTTAATTTTCATGCGCCATTACTGCAAGTTTTGCAAATTAGTATTTATTTAAACACATGGCAAACAGACACACAAGTAGTCATTTGAATATTTCAGCTCTCTGCTATGTATGTGAAGCAAACCAGCAGGCTGCATGGCGAGCTCTGCCAAATGAGCTGTTCAAACCCAACCCACACCACAGCAGGTTTTCAGCGCAGAGCTGGGAGAAAACCCAAGGCTTTTGTTGAATCCACCTCTGAGCAGGCAGAGCTGCCTAAACAGGAGTTTGGATGGGAACAGCAATGTTGTGTTTGGCTTCACTAACATCCTTCTCAGGCCCCCTCCACTGACAGCACATCCTTTCTGCTGTGCCCAGCTCCTCATTCTACAGCCCTCACTGGCAGGGGTTGCTTCTGTTCGATGCTCAATTGCCACCCGAATTTTAACGTGTTGCTTTGTTAAAAAGCTGCCTGTGTCAGGCCCTAATCTGCTGCAGGGGTTTGGTAGCACTTGATGTCTTCACAAGTTCTTGTACATGCCTCAGGTGTAATGAATACTGCATCAATTACTGTGTGTAACAATGCTACATTAATATGGATGCTGTCTGTTCTCTGGAAACAACAGCCTAGCAAATGCATTGCTGAGCATTTCATTCCATCCTCAAGCAATAACACAAACACTGTGGAAGTCTGAATTTGCTCTTGGAGAAAATCTGCTCCCTCTGTGACAGAGCTTCCTCAGTCAGAGCAGAAACAAGCAGGCCCTTCGTGCCTTTCTGCTCACAGTTATGTTGTGGGGAGGATGGGGACGACTGAAGGATCCGCACTGGAAAAGAGTGATTCCCTGTCTATGCAGCCTCAAGATACTCATCAGCCACAGTACCTGGTAATGAGCAACCCTGTGTGTAGTCTGGAAACTACAAGATATTCAGAAGGACAAACTATCCCTCTGATCTTGCCTTCAAACACTCTTAAGGAACTCCTGGATCACTGAGGACAAATCATGTCCATTAAGGACATCTTTTCCCAACTTTACAGTCCCCAGAGTGAGACTGAAGCACTGTTTATATCAGGTACATCTCTCTTGGGTGCACCTACCCCTCTCTCCCTCAAAAACTGACTCCTCTACACAACCTGTACAACCATCAGCAAAGTCAGCCTGGCTGTAGGACAGAGCTCCCCATTCATCTCTGCCTTTTGGGTAATCAGCTCAAATTGCCACCTACTCTGGAAACCCAAAAGCTTTATTACTAGTGATGATGTATGAAGCAGAAAAAACACAGCTTTGTTTTCAGAGCACAGCCTCAGCAAATAATACTGGGAATTACAAACCAGACAGATCCTGTTGTAGTTTACAATCTAAGACAAGGTGACCCGGAAAATCAGCAGTGAAGAATCAAATGAAAAATATCAAAATAGCATTTTTGCAGCCTGAAAGTAGGAGGACACTTGCTCACATTTCCTTGTGGAAAATTCTCTTGTGTATTTCTTGCTTTCTGCTAGCTTCAAAGTGCAACTCAAAGTTAGAGACATTAGTCAATGTTGAGAAAAGAAGAGGTGAGAAAACCAAACCTGAAATCTTGCTAATGATGCAGTAACTGATCCCACTTGAGCGTGGTGCACATCCCTGCACATTACCCTCCCACAGGGTAATTTGAGAAGACAGGATGCAGCGTGTTCTGTTTGCAGCTACATCTACTAATTGCTGCATTTAGCACAGACAATCATAGTTATTAGAACACTGTGGCCTGGCACTGCCAAAAGCAAGGGCAATCAATCACTGGAGAACAAGACATCTGGACCTCAGAACTTCATTTCCAATTGCATCTTCTGAGAAGATAAAAATAAAGGAAACCTGCACAGACACCAGACATCAAGCTATTAGGGATGCCTAAGTTGAAAGTCTTGAACTTAGTCCATATTCCTGATTAGGGCTGATTATTCCATCAATTGCTATTGATCCCCTCATTGACCAAACCACTGCTTATCTCTTTGGTGCCTCATAAAAAATGAGATCTCTTTAAATTTAAGCTACTTTTCTTTGATTGAGACTGAGATTTGAGAGTATGTATGAACTTTCTAACCAAGAAGCAGAATAAATAAACTTCTTTCCCCCCCCCCCCCAAAAAAAAAGCAGCAAAACATTTTCCCACAATCACATTTGTTTTCTGAAAAATGGTGCTTTTGATTCAGATAAGGTGCTTTTCTGTCCACAGGAAGATGTTTCTCTTTAGCCATGAAGGAATAAACAACAGAAGTAATTCTCATTTACTCATCTGGATGGCTTGAAGCAATTACAAGAAAAATAAGGAAATAAAGGGATGAAAAAAAAAATGTTCTTTTAAAAGCTGTGTTACCACAGAAGTTTTACAACACCTTATGTCTACAACAATCTTCATGATGACAAACTTGAAGCTACACACTATGAGCTTGTTTTAGGACCCCCTTGAATTTTCAGGTTTTATTTTTTAAACATTATTTAATCTAGTTTGTTTCTTTCTTTTTCAAAGCCAGGGAGCTGATGTCTGCTAATTACATGGGTTCCTAAATGTACATTTTCACTGAAGTACACTGAGTGGTAACATGACAAGTTCTGCCTCTGTCTCTTCAGTGTTCAGGTGGGAACTATTTTCTGGCTATGAAGGCAGCTGGACATATGATTATGTGACAGCTGCATCTTCACAACCTAAAAGGGCAATCTCTTCTCTTTTATTATTTACAATAGAAAGTTATTTCAATGTTATATAGTTCATAATTGAATACACACACCTCCCAACATCTCAAATTTGAGGCAGACTGGAGCAGGGTTTTATTTACTATCCAGAAAACTCTCAGGTCCACATAGTCTGGCCCAAAAAATCCAACCAGATGTAGAAACAGGGGCTAACAAAAAGTGAAGTGCTTCCACAGCTGCTTTATTTCTGCCCCAGCAGCTCCAATATGAGATTAAGCAGAAGTAAATGTAACTGAACAAAACTCTACACCCAAAATCCTGCTGAGCACTGGGCTCCTCAAAGCTGCTCAACAGTTCACAGAAGCAATGCAGGTGGCTGAACCAAAGCACCTCACTACTTTTCTAGTGGGTCATCTCCACTGGGATGAATGCTTCCTCTCTGCCAGCAGCTTTATCCACATCTCCAAAATGTCTCAGAAGAAGAATGTTGTGTACTACAGGTAGACCTGTCAGCATCTAAAAATCCAGCCTGGTCTCCCCAGATAATAATGAACTGCCCAATCGTGCATGTAGTACAAGTCATTAGAGAGCAGAGAAATCAATAAGAATCTCTGGAGAGTCTGTCATTCCCTCAAAAATAATATTCTCATTGATTCCTGTGGTGCTGCTTTTCAGAATTCTGGCCTGCAAACATCATTCACCTGTTGGCCCACCTGGCTGGAGGAGCAGCTGGCAGCATCTCCCCATCAGCTCCAGATGCCTTACAAAGACTCCTGCCTCATCTCCCATTTAGAGGAAAAACAGCCAGGAGTTATTGATTGCAACTCTGCAGTCACAGATTGCATTTGAACTCAATGAAGGAAAATGCAGCTTCAGGAAGGATTTGTAGGAAACTCTGGTTTCTGAGCTGTTCAAAAAATTCAGGCAGGTTTTACATCAGCCAAAGAATTCTGCCCATTTGAGCGTGTGGCTGGATTAGTAACCAGACACTGTCATCTACTATGGCCTAGATAAAGAACCTGGGGACAATAAAACCTGCAACATTTGATTTTAAGTCAGTAGAAGGATAAGAGAGGATAAGGAGGAACATGGTGTTGCAGCCCTGGCCTCTCCTTTCAGAGGGATAAATGTCAAAAGGGCTGGGGCTTTAAAGGGGAGAGCTCAGGGAGGTTTTTCAGACAAGGCAAAACATCATGCTCTGTCAGGCAGCCATCTGTAGCAGGTGGCACCAGAACAACTAGCAAACATCAGTTAACTACCTGGATGGCTGCAACAGCATGTGTGGAGATCCTGCCAGAGGAGAGCAAAGCCAAGTTGTCCAGTGCTCCCATGTCACTTCTCATGCTAACTCCATCTAACAATTAAACAGTAACTAATGGTGTTTCTCACCCCTGCAGTCACAAAACCTGGAGCTTCCATTTCCTTTTTCTCTTGGTTGTTTTTTTCTCTTTTTTTCCCCTCTTATTTCAAACTCTGACACATTTCAGTTCAGCATCTGGCTTTCAACAGTCCCTAGGAGGGAAATTCACACCATTTACAAGCGTTTTGTGTAACAAAACCTTTCTGTCTCACACATGTTCTATTTAGACTCCTGTCTGGAAGCAGCACCATGTTGACCAAACTTCATACAACTGTCCACAGAAAAGAATTCAGCCAGTGACAGCTCTCTCATTCAGACTCTCAAACAAGAAGTACAATATTGCACAAGAGGAGGCAGGAAAGCTCATGATCTGATTTTGCAGCAATTTGCCACACTTGTTTTGCATCCAGCTGTTAATTATATTCCTTTCACTGTAACAATCACAGCTAATGGTTGCAGAGCAGATGAGAACACCAAATGAGCACAACCCTCCCTGTACAGCAGAGCTGAAACAATGCAGAGCTCCTCTAACATTTCTGCCTCCTCCTAATCAAGCTTTTTGACCAAGTACAGCATGTTTCTTCAAATTAAGCTCTCCCCAGAGCCCTACATTTCCAAAGGAAGGTGTTCTGGTTCACTGCATGAAGGTTTCTCATTGCAGCTTCCAGGTGTGGAAAGAAATTTCATCACTCCATAACTGTCAGTGATTAATGAAACTACAGAATATCCTAATTAAAAAAATGAGTGGCAATGTTCTGTTAAGTTTTTAATGTGCAAGGAAACATAAGGCTATATTTTAATGGTGCTAAATTATTACTCTTTTGACTGTTTGCAGATGTGCATTATCAAAAATGCCATGTTGCGGCCACAATTATTAGCAGGCTTAAAGAAGACCAGTCAAAGCTGTGCAGATCATAGATATAAGTGAAAATCCAACACTTAAATACAAATTATACCTGCAAACAGCTCTGGGAGTGAAACAAAACTTATTTTTTTATATCTGCAAAAGGCTGGATGCAAATCAAACCCTAATGTTTGAAATACAAGGTTTAAGGATTTTATAAAGAAACAAAAAGTATCACAGATATTCCTTCCAAGATCCATATTCCATTCTTGGGCATATACTCTATATTTTTTCCCACACCACCACACTCCAAGGATATGTAAATATATATTGTACCAAAGTCAGTTACTGAAGAAAGAGGCAATTCCTTGCTCAAATAGGAATTTACTTTCTTTGACAGAATATGATGAGGTTGATGAGACCCTGGCCCAGGTTGCCCAGGGAAGCTGTGGCTGCCCCATCCCTGGCAGTGTTGAAGGGCAGGTTAGATGGGGCTTGGAGCAGCCTGGGCTGGTGGGAGGTGTCCCTGCCCATGCAGGGGGGTTGGAACTACATGATCTTCAAGGTCCCTTCCAAACCAAACCATTCTGTGATTCTATGATAAAATAATCCTTTTGTTGAGTCCTTGTCACCTTGTACATAGAGAGTGTGATGCAACCTGCCAGCTACAGAGATCTTGAAAAAGCAGGAACCACACACTAGTGCTGCCTCAATCCAGAATTCCAAGGGAGACCTACACAATTCCATTCACACAACTCATTTTTGGCATATTATATTGTACTTAAGCAAATAAAGTCTTTTTCTTCCCTAGGGATCCATTCACTAGCAATTAACTATCACACAAGGGGAAACTAACTAGACAAAGAGAGACATACACATGGATTTCACAATTTCCTTTCTAAAGGTAAATCCAAAGTTGTATTCACTGAGTAGTGCTGGAAGGAAACTACATCAACTAGAAAGGAAATCAAGGTAAAAACCAGCACAGCATTGAAGAGCTTTGTGCTTTGCAGCCACGCAGCAGAAACTCTGCAGGAGAATGTTGATAAATGAAGGTTGTAAAACACCAAGATATGTTGTGAACATTCATTGGCATTGCTAGCCTGTTAAATGATGTATGGTCCTCTGTGATCTTTGCCTGCACTTGGGGTATAAAAGACACTATATCCCAAGTGGAGCCCAGAGCCTACACCACTCACCTGTGATTGATTTTTCTAATTTTGCTCTTTCAGAGGTGATGTCTTAAAGAATTTATCCATGTTAAAGTCAAATTTGTGAAAGCACTGGCAAACGTGCTAATAACACACTCTGGTACCCAACTTCTTGATGCCATGTCAATGCTCTAAGACTCTTCAAGAGGCTGGAGTGTCAGTTTGTACCATGTTATGTGATAATGAAAAACAGTTAAGGGAGTCAGAGGGGAGGAAGGTGAACAACTGCTTAAACTGGGTCTGGTTTGTAGACTGTTAGCTGAACAGACCCAAAACAGGGATGTTAAAAGAGAAGGTCACAAACTATTCTAGGCTGGAATAGAAGAACAGAGGAAGGCAAAGAGGCCTTCCCTTTGCCTATCTCAGGATCTGTTGTGGCATTATTTGTGGGTCATTTGAGTCTGAGAAAAGGGCAGACTATGGCTCCTGTGCTGTATCCATTTTAAACCTAATATCACAGAGCAAGTATATGCAAAAACACAGTCCAGGGTGTTCAAAAGGACTAAGAAACACAAACACATAGTCTCCCTTGCAGTACCACTTACTGAAGCTAAAATTCTCCACTCTAGGTGCTACATGATGATGTGACCAAACGCAAGCTGCAAGATAATCCAAATTCATAGCTTTGGGGCAGTTCTCAGCTCATAATATCTCCTCCAAAAATAACAAGACTATCAGAATATATTTTCTAAGTACAACAAGCCCTGCTCTGACACACATGCATTTGAAAGGAAGAAAAAAAGAAAACAGGAAAACCCTGTAAATCACATGCCACCATGTGCCTTTACATAATCTGGCTTGCCAACAGGTTTCTCATTGGATCTAGGCATCAGAGAGAGACTTGAGTGAAGAACAAGTAATGGCATGTTTAATTTTCATCCAATTTCTTTAAGAGGGTAATAAAAAGGAGGAGTTCAACTGGCATTCAATGGTAAAGGAAGGAGCATGATGAGGAAGACAGACACAGGTGGTCATATGTACAGATCCAACTTCAATTTTCTCTGCACTTACTCCATTTGCCTTGCTAAGAGCCTGGAAGTATATACTGTAGCTTTTCAGGGGAGAAAGTGGAGCATTCCAGTAGCCATTGTAGGTTTTGTTGTCACCCACTGTGAAGGGCTGGGTGACAGGTAAGTTGATGGGTTTCAGCTCAGCTGCAAAGTAGTGTGGTGAGTCGAGACTGGAAGCATTCTTGTAGCTCACTGGGACGGAGAAGCATTCAATGATGTCTGCAGCTCTCCGTGCTTTCTGCAGCTTCTCCTCCTTGACAACAAGTTGATAGACACTAGGAGGGAGAGAGGAAGGTAAGATTAGAGCCCCAAGGGCCTGAAACATCATGAATGTTTCCAACAACAACGGGAAAATGTAAAGTAAGAAAACCACAGCTATGGCATCACAGCAGACGCTGTTCTTAGCACACCAGTAACAGACTGGTCCTGTGTGGGCAAGATGCTGATTGCTCACTCTGTTGATTTAGTGGAGTTAATCAGGCTACACCTTGGTGAAAGTCAGAATAGATTTCAATCTTCTCACACGTGGGGAAAAAAGATTAACTAATAAAATATCCTGTCCACAATGCATTTTTAATGTACTGAATATGGGAAAGCAGATGCTTTTGGTCCAGCCACAAAGTTAAAACATGAATTGTTTGCTTGGGGTAAATAGCACCAGCAGCAGAGGAGAACATTAGCAGGGCAGTGGTGTCAGATCCCTTCTGAAACAGTTTCAGGGTGCAAGAATCAGTTTACATCAAAAAGATTCTCACATCTTCTAAGAAGGTAACTTTTCTTGGCACTTTTTTTAGGATATCTCCTGGGATGTAGGGCTGTCTCACATTAATTCCTGATGGTGAGTCTCCTCCTACTTTCCACCACAAAAAGGCTGGTTTATACAGTGAGCAAGTAACTTTAAAGCTCTCCCAATTCACTTTTGTTTCAGGAAACAACTACTCCTCATATTCTTTTCAGTTCTATGAAATGTTAATCCTTTTCTATTTCTGCTAAGCTTTTGGCCTCTCTGATATGTATAGCAATCTTGTTATTTCTACCTTACTATTTGAGGCTCAAGGAGGTTGCAAGGCATTCAAATGCACTGGGTTTTTTTGTGGTGGTGTTGTTGTGGTTTGATTTATTATTTTTTTTCCCCTCAGAGAGTTAAGAAAGCCTTTAAGTTCAATGCTGCTACAACCGAGGCAGGTTTACCATCTGCTAAACACCACTCCCCCGTTTGACAAAGAGAGATAGCACTGCAGTCATTTTGCTTTTTGTCAGGATATTCACATGTGCTGCCCTCACCTGTCTGAGTGAGCCTGGTCCTTTGTTTAGTCAGACAGGAGAGATCGATTAAAAGATTGGAACCAGCCAGCAGTGTATCATTCTCCTGGCTTTTACAGGCTCATTGTTGCAGAAAGATTGGCCTGAACAATTTCTAGCATAGCAATAGCTCATAATGCTTCTCTGGGAAGTGAAGCTCTGGCATCTTCAGCAGGATTCAACCCAAACCTGGCTCATGCTTTAGAATTGTCACTCCAGGGCTGCAGGTACCTGGCACACTCACTGTTAACAACCTGGTGGTCAATGAATCACCTGGTTATGATCTGGCTCCTGCTGCTAGACACAAACCCAGCTAAGCTTTATAACTACAATCAAATTATTAATTCCTTAGCACTGAAGTTATCCAGATGCAGAATGCTACTGCCATTTGTCATGCAGAAACCCCCACCAGACATAGAGACTACATCTTTTAGTGACACCCCATCAACATTTTGGGAAACTTCCCTCAGTTCTTCAATGGAGTTTTAAATATTTTTTTTCCAGACTTACTCTGCTATTTATTTTCCAATTTCTAAAAAGATAAAGAGGTTTCCCAGCAATGCCAAGAGTTATCACTGAGGATGCAGTGAGAGCTGTAAGCAAAAGCCTATTTAATCTAAACTCCTCACCCAGCTTAGCAAAATAAACTTTTCTCATACCACCCAGGACACTGTTTGTTAACAGACCAGCAGCAGATTCTTATTCTGACCCTTATCTCTGGCAGTAAGAATCAACACTGCTGACCAACAAAATAGCAAAATATGCAAAATTGTAGATGAAATTTTCGTGCCATTTGCCACGTGCCTTCTAGCCTAGAAAGATGCTTGGTTTCCTTTTTATCCCATCCCAAATGCTTGTCTTTTCTGGTTAAGGAAAATACTTTGTTTATGGACACAAATAACTATATACATAGAAATTATATAAAAATTTTCTTTCATCCTAGACAGATGGCAAGGCTTCCCTTTTCCTGTCTCCCTAGACCTACAGTGTCCAAAGGGTGACCCACATTCTCTTGGTTCTCTCCATCACAAGCAATGAGCCTAAATGCTCTTCTGTCTTCAGGGAAGGGGAAGCTCCCAGGGACATGAATTGCCAGATAACTGAACTCCTTCTATAACCATCAGAGAACTTATTTACCTTTGAAGATCTCAATTTCTCCCTTGACAATTCTGATATCTGCTCCACCAGTACAGACACTTTCACATCATAAGCAAGAGGTTTGATACATATAGAACCTAATAACAGATACTCCTTTTTCTGTATCCTTTCACATTCTAGCTTTCCTGCTTAGCCATGAACACACTTCTTCCTTTCACAGGGATAACTCACTCTTTTAATGACCTGAAATTTTACTTCTAATGTTTATTCTTTTGCAATAAATTGAGGTGTCTCTGGAAGCACAACAGCACGTTCATGGACATTTAACTGAAATGTAACAGACGTCCCATTTGTGCTCAAGTTAAAACCCCATTAACTCCTGCCCGAATACTGTCTCCTTTTCTATTAAACAAGTATCTGAGCTAGCACTGCTGTCACTGCTCCTCTGTCTAAAAAACCTGCTCTAGTGAAAGTTAGCATGAGCGACTGACTGCTTTCTTGTCACTTTTTTTCACACAGCAGGATCATCTGTATGCGTTTTACTTGCTTGACTTGGTGTCTGACATCCTCCAGCCTCACTCTTTTCTCTCAGCCTGGGTTACTCAGTAGTGGTCAAGTGGCCACTCTCAAAGGAAGTGGTCAAGTGGCCAAGGCCATGACTGATTTCAAAGATTACTCTGGACTGAAGACTGCAACTCTGAGAAAATGTATCCTTACCAAATGGTGACTCTGGGTCTCACTTCCTGATATTTTGATCCCAGTATTTTGGTTTGTCTGATCCTTCCAAATGTGTGGGATTCACAGTTCATTCCTCATGGAGACACAGACTGTGACAGCTTAACTTTCTTATCTCTTCTTTTCTGCCATATCTTAGTTTTTCAGGTTATGCTCTTTTCTTTTCCAGGGTAGTTTGGTTTGGTTTTTTTTTTTTTGTTTACCTACTAGCAGAATTTCCTCACTGCCTTTAGTACATTTTCAACTTCCCATCACTAACCAGTGAAGTGCTGCAAGGAGCACCAAGTGCTTCCACAGCCACGACCATCAGCACGAAGGCACTCCCAGAACTCAGTGTCTTCTCCTTGGAGCAAAAAGCCAATGATCCTACCTCTGAGTGAAATTCCTGTGGGAATTCTGAGTAGCAAGCCTGCTACTTACCCACCCTGACCTTTGACCAAACCATCTGCATTACCACAACTATTCTCAATAGAATAAAATTAATTCAGTTTTGCTCAGAAGGTGATAACTTTCAGTAACACGTATGACCCCTATGATCGTGGTTGGGCACTCAGTCAGAATAAACTCAACGAGTAGAATCTGCTCTTTTAGCCTGCAAAACTCTTCAGCTGCAGACACATCACTGTTTGGGTGTTGATCAGGGTCAACCTTTTCAACTTCTTATGCCTGACAATTTGGGGATACACAGCAGTGTGACTGCAAGCTGAGGAAAGGAGGAGCACTTTTCCAAACAGAAGTGCTAGGGGAAAGGAAAAAAGAAAATTGGGCAATGGAAATAAGAAGGAGATACCCAAATTATTCTAATATTCTGGCAGCCAGGTAGGGGCTAGAATGGACCTCCCAGGGCTCTCCTCCTCTCAAGCTTCAAAGCTACTGCTTCCAGCCAGTATCACCTAACACTGCTTTCATAACAGCAATCAGTTCATCAGCCCAGCTGGATAAAAGAAAGTTTCAGTACCATACATTGAAATTATATTCAAAGGGACAACAACAAAAGCCAAGCATTAAAAGCCCCAACGCTATAGAACAACTTCAGTACCAAAAAACTGAAAGATGACACAGGAAAACTAACTGCTGTAGTTTAATTCTTAACATTCAGCCACATTTGCACTGTTATCAGATCCCCACACGTACACGCTGCAGGGCAACAGCAGCAAGGAGCTCGTGTTCTAGTGCTCAGCTGCTTCAAGACACCTCATTGCAACCAATTGCTGTCAAAAAAAGCACAGGAAAGGACTGTTCTCAAACATCCCTCAGCTCTGCTCTCCAGAAAGATCTCCAGGGATTCTGGAATCTAAACCACTAACCAAATGCTTCCGTTCCTAGAAGGCTGGGGAGCTGAGTGCCCTGGTGCCCAGCTGCATGTTCTTATTAGAAAAGGAGGCCAAAACTGGGTTCTTTGATAAATCTCATAGGTCTTAGATAGATAAATTCACATTACTTTAATAGAAGCTTTTAAAAGTTTTTGACAGCTCTCTTCTAAATCACTGATAAAAGCACTACCTGTAATGGTCACCACAGAACAAACGTTGTCTGCAGAGGAAGAAAATGTGCTCTTATCATCATCTACAAGGTAATCTTTTAAACAATGAGTTCTCTATTCAGTGTGGAAGCACAAGTGCTAATAATTGCCATTCTAAATCACTGCCTGTTTCTGTGTGACTAAGGTCTCTCTGAGTGCTGGTAGATTTCTTCCCCTGCTTCATTTCTTTTTGTGCAGCTCACAGTATAATTTGAGGGTGGACTGAGGAAACGTTTGTCCACAAACCTAGCCATGGATTTAGACCAGGCTCAAGTTCTGGATGAAAGGTGTGCATGGATGTGGAGGGGGAAAGCTGAGTCAGAGCAGTCAACATCTGATCAGTGCACTTATCAGCAAGGTGGAATCTTCACTATGCCCCTGATAGAGGTAGGGTGTGAAACAGAATGTCATTTCTTTATAACCTCACAGTGATCCCCTCACCTGGCTTATTAAAACTTAACAGAAAGAAAGCTTCTGCAGTTCAGTGCTCCCTCTGGACAAATTTTGGAACTAAAATTTCTTAAAGTATCATATAAAGATTTCATACATTTTCATTTAATTTTAATATTTAAGCATAAATATATTATCAGCCATATATTATTTCAATAATATTTTCTCCCAGGGAACAAAAATAAGTGCCAGTTTGCACAGCCTGATCTTGCAGTGCATTTTTTCACAGCTTATTGTGAGCAGGTTTTGCAGTTCACCCTACAGAGAACAGGGACTTCTCATTACTAGGTCAAGTGAACACATTACTTGCAGAATAACTGTTTGATAGGCTACAGGCAATAAGAGACTTCCAAAGGGTAGAGGTTTCCTTATTAATAGTTACTTTAATTCCAAAAATGAAGGGCAAAAAAGGAAATGAAGTAAGAATGGAAAAGAATTGCATCTTCTAGTAGCTGTATCATCTCAGATTGAAGGTATATGGGAGACAGCACAGAGAGCTGGACTTTTTATTTCTATTGTCACACTTATTCCATGGAATTAACAGATCCAGCTCTTCTGAACAGGCTGTCCAAAACCATGGGAATCAAACCCAGATCCTATCTGACCCATCCCCAAGAGTTAATGCTGCATAGAGGTGAATAAAAGCAATGAGTGCATGTGAACAGAGTCTAAGGTACAATAACGAGAGGGACCAACAACCAATTCAGCTGCTTCTCTCTTATTTACAATGCAAATGTTTTTAAGAAGTGTGCTTTTAAGACTGGAAAGCACTGTCACACAGAGACCTTAAATACTCAGTGCAGACTTCCTACTGCAGAGCTCTCCAACAACTTACAGAAATCAAACACCACTTCAGTCACCAAACACTAGGTTTGCCCACTGGAAATACACCCTCAGACCAGATTCCCTGGGTGTTATATAAACAAGCCTGAGTCCATTTCTTAAGTTAACACTTAAGTCACAGAATCCAGGCTACAGGCCCTTAACACTGGCTTTTTTTATCATCAGGTTTTCCATTGAACTTCTGATCCTATTAAATTTGGTTGAACAAATATAAATATATTCACATATATCCAGGAGTTTAATCACCTTTATTCTGACAGCAGGGAACCATCACTCAGGAAACTGGGATTGGAGAGGGTCAGATGTGCTGCCTGACACTCACAACTAGAAATGAGATTAGCTACTGAATGTGCATATGCTTGTTTTCTGACCAGGCTGATTTCAGTGATACAAACTGAGACAGAAGAGTAGCATCAATATCTTTAATTACTCTTCCTTAAAGATATCTAAATAAAAACCTGAATTCTGGCACATAGACAATAAAAAAAAACAAAATAATGGGAAAATATAAGGAAATGTAATAGGGTTGGAAGATAGAAATATCCTATAAAATCTATCAGCAATCTATTGAGCTTATTATAAAATAGTCTGACATTAAAAAGCAGACGTGATCCTTCTTCCAGTGTGGCTCCAGCCTTCCCATGAACTAGCACAGTTCTTCTGCAAAAAATATAACCTAACCCCACTAAACTTTAAGCAAAAATATAATTATATAACTATAACCCTACTAAACTTTGCAAGAACTGAATTACCATAAAGTCTGACACTGAGACTTGCTGTTCTGAGCACACTCTGCATTTATGGCGCTATTTTCTTCTGGCTTTAAAGGTGAACATTTCCTCATCCAGGATCCTCCTGCAATCCTAAAATCAAACTTCCAGACATTCAGAATTGACTCCCCAGACAGTTTCCAAGTCCATACAGTTTTCTAGCTTCAAACAGGTTGTAATATATTCCCAAGAATTGAGCTCCCTTCTTCACGTATTCTAAAATGTCACCCTTAATATCTTCAATAGCACCTTCAATCAGAAGCTTGGGAACTAATCTACAAAACATAATGAAGTGAGTTTCACAGCCACCTCACATGTACCTACAGGACCCAGTGCACAATTCTGCAGTTTTCTGTCTATTTAAGAACTGATTCGAGAGGCATTAAAATCAATTAAAGATTGCTGGTATTCCCATTAGGCTTTGGAGCAGCTCCATGCAGAATATAACATGTTGAAGTTAAGGTTAGATTTCAATAAACATTTTAATGCAGAAAGTAGGAAAAAGAGATTGTTCTGAGATGTCATCTTCTGGAATATTCTTGGCTATTTCAAAGATTCAAAAACCAGCCCCTATTGGGTTGCACTGTCATTAAGATAATCATTAAAAGAAATCAGCTTGTTGCATCTGCAAAATAATCCCACAAATAAAGCTTCTAATAGTGATGCTACTTGAGAAAATAGTCTCTCACATTGCAAAGTTATTCACACCAGATCCTTCATTTTGAAGTTATTTTTGTGTGTTCATTCATTTAAACAACTCTCCTACATTCACTCAAGTTGAAGAACACCAACAAAATATCCAAATTCAGAAAAAATTGTAAAGATGGCATAGAAAGAAGAGACAGTAATTACTGCTATTGCTGTGAAACATCCTGCTGAGATAGAGCCAGTAATAGTGCCACCCATTTAATCCAGAAGGCTGCTGAGAAAGTCTCTTCACATTTTGGTCTACTTTCATATTGAGTTCAGTAGGAAAGATTTACTACCAGGGCACGTTGTACCTTGAAATTCATGAAACAAAGGGCAGTGATTTCACACTCGGGTAACGCTGTTTGGAGTCAGAGTTTTCACACAGACATTCTTTTATTGCTAAAATTTCAAGCTTTGTTAAATTCCTGCAGTGATTGAAACTGGCACTCGAAAAAGTAAGGGAGTTTAAAGCCTGGGTGATCCCTGTGGAGAACAGAGAGATGGCCTGTCCTGGATTCTCTCCAACCTTCATCACTTACTGCAACTGCCTGTGGGACAGGGGCTTGTATTTATTTAAGGAATTCTGCACTCTGTCAGGCTTAAAAAGAACCCAAACAAAAGCAAAGCCCAGGTTTGTATTGGTAGGAAATCATCCTGCCATTATCTTTATATCAAAGCTACTTTTAGGCCAGAACACTTTGTCTGAAATTCTTTGTAGTCATCCTGCAGCATCCCAGAACTGACTAAAAAATGAAAAAGTGTCTTAGAAAATACCCCCCAACCCCCTTTTTTAAAATTTTGGTTTGGTTTGCGGGGGGGGGGGTGGTCCTGTTTAGTTGTTGTTGGGTGTTTTAGGGGTTTTGGTTGTGGGTTTTTTTACTAAAAGGTAGTGATTATCTAATGCCAAATGAAATGTCACTTGGCTTCAGCCCCAAAGTGGGTAGACTTTCATCCTGACAGATCTCAGAGGTCCAACACATCATTACTCCATGGCTGCAGATGCATGAACAGGGGCACAGAGAAAATGAAGTGACTTGCCCATTGTCACTTAGTATCAGCTGTGTGCAAACAAACCCCACGCTCTTGTCCCATCTTCTTACTTCCACCCACCAGTCAATATGTCCTGTCTAATCTAGTCTGGAGTTTCCAGCCTGAACACATGTTAATCCTACAAAGTCATTCAAAAAGGGAAAACATAGATACATAGATAGATATAGATAAAGTGACTTCTGGGCATCCTTTGAGTTGCTACCTGCAGAGTTGAAGGAGAAGGAGACAGTGCTGGGAGACTGGATATTTCTTAATACTGCAATACACAAAAGACACAGCATCTTGTCACACTTCCATGAACACCAGTAACAATGTTGTGCCAAAAAGCAGGTACAGTAATGGTTTAAATAGCTGCATGTGGGGGCATCTACATATCTGCGTGCACACATATATGTGTTTCTGTACATAAATACATACTAAAATCAGTGCTTCCAACCTCGTGCTTCCAGTGTTCCATTTGCCACTGGTCTTCTCTGGGTGACTAATAATTGTGTCTTTCCAAGGCAGGACAGCTATTGAAAGAAATTTAAAAATGCAATTATTCCCATAGAGTTCTGAGCAAGTCTAATCTTTGTGCAAGGTCTGTGCACAGCAAACAGAAATGTGGTAACGTGTCAAAAAGACAACTGTATTGACAGTCAGTGTTTACTGACCAAAAAGAAGCATTTGTGTGCTTAAAAGTCCATTTTCTCCAGTTCTATCATTTGGTCTAACAAAAGATACCATCCATACTCACAATATTGCCTCCTTTCCATCCCAGACCACCACAACACTGCTGCTGCCTCTGTTTACTTGTGTTATATATGTACCAGTCTTCTAAATCCTTTACATTCTCTCAGTTTAACCTTCTTGGAAATAAGAATTTTAAAACATAATAATAAAAAAATATAAAAAGAACCAGAGGGCATCTCAAAGCTCTGTGTTCCATTATCTCAACCATCTCCATAAGCCAGACCTGGCTTGCAACACAGATTAGACATAATAACTGCTTTTTCCCAGTGGAACAGGCCCAGTCCCTATCTCTCCAGTTCAGTCTTATTTTGTGCTGGTAGATTAAAGATAATGAGTGCAGGTAGATACAGCTTTCGCTGCAACAGGAGCTAATGTGAGTGGCTTTGGAGGTGTTTTTTTTGCCTCCTGAGCCACCTGCCATCTGTTTGATCTACAAATAAAAACCAGCAACCCCTTTTTTGTTCATGTCGCTCAGCATTAACCAGGCCTCGCTGACTGAGGTTTTGTCACCCTCAGTGATCCCTGGGTTAAAACCAGAAGGAAGTTTCAAGGACAAAGAGCCAAAAGTGGTTCTTGAGCAAGCTGCAGGATGGAGAAAGACTAGTCTACAGCTTTCCTGGGACCATGCTATACCTTTTGCCATGTCCTTCATAGCTTGGACTACAGGATGGGCATATTTGCATATATTCTCAGTCAGAAGTAATTTGAGTATTTCCATGGCTTCCATTAAATGAGGTCCATGTGGATGTAGAAATAATCTAGTTTGGATTTAAAGCTTTCTCTCCTTTTTTCACACCCACAGGTACCAGACTGAGGAGGAAAAACCCTCATATAAGAACGTGATTTTTTTTAAAAGAGAGCACTAAAATATATTGTTGTTGGTTTTGTGTTTGTGTTTGTTTTGTTCTGTTTTTAGTGAAAAAGCTAAGAAAAACCAAGACAAAAAGAAGGAACCTGCTCTGTTTCTAACCTCAGCAGAAACTTCATTACTAGACAAGGCACATGAGGTCAGGTAACAGTCTACTGACAGTTATAGCATCAATATCCAAAAGAAAATAGGAGCCTTACTTAAGGGTAATACAGATTTTCGAGGAACCTGCTCTGTTTCTAACCTCAGGAGAAACTTCATTACTAGACAAGGTACATGAGGTCAGATAACAGTCTACTGACAGTTATATCATCAATATCCAAAAGAAAAAAAGGAGCCTTACTTAAGGGTAATACAGATTTTCAGCACCTGAAGCTGCAGGAGTATCAACCAGATTCTTTCCACCTATTCTGGATACTTTGTGCTGTTCAGAATGTGCAAAGTGATCAATCTTCTGACACCAGCGAGAGGTTGGTCTTAAATGGTACCCTCACTACAACATCTCCTGCCCCAGAATGAAGGAAAAATGAGGATGGAGAAAGGGGAGAACCAAAGTCCCAAGGGTAAGGACTTCTTTGCAGCAATTCACAGCTAGTTTGTCATCATCTCTAAACACCTTTTACCTCCACTCCCACAGTGGGAATGGGGCACACTGAAACATGAGGAGGTTGTATCTGATAATCCTTTAGTTCACCAACTCCCCTCTAAACTAAGCATATTTTTGATACAAGAGAAAACATTAAATATAGAATGTATCCTTTGGCAGAAAAAACCTCAACCTGCATCAACACCAGCTCCTGCAGTTACTGGGGGATCTGCCAAGGTGGGAGAAAGGGAAGTCAGTGTTGCCTCTTCTGTTGGGCTATTTGACCTTTCCACTCCAAATACTCTGCCCTCTGCCTCTCTTCTCAACTTCCTCTTTTGCACCATGACTCCTAGGAAATAAACCAGCCCTCTTTCCCCTTCCTTTTGCACAGCAAACAAATCCCTCACCATCTCCCAGCTCTGCCTTTTGCTTTGGAAAACTGCTGTGCAAGGAGGACTGAAATTACAGACTGGCAAAGAGCATCGTGGCTGCAGAGGTTTATTCTCAATTGTCTGGCTGCCTTTATGATAATCCCTTCATTCCAGCTGCAGCCCACGCACTGGTGCAGCAGCCCCCTTGTTCTAGTTCCAAGAAATTATGCATTCATTATGGAGGAAATTAACACCTCAAAGCAAACTATAATTAGGAATTCTTCAATTCGGTTTATGCTTTTTCAATTAGGGCCTCTATAATTTTAATCACGGGAGCATTAACATGTTTCCGGAATGTATATACCTGGAGTATAATTAAATCCTGAAATGCCTTAGTCTGCATCAGCAAAGCAGAGCTTACTCATCTTCCCTTTTATCCCTTTTTTTTTGTTGTTGTTATGAAAGATGCATTGAGGGGCACCTGCCAGCGTAAACACCGCCTGCCACATGCAACAGGAAAGAGCCTGAACTCATCTCCCCAACTACTGGCTGGGTAAAGCTCATGCACTGTTTCTGAGGGGAGGATATTTGCCAGGGACTTGTGCCCAGCCTTATCCCATCTCATTTTAAAGACCTTAAGGAGCTGCTTCAATTAGGCAAATCATTCTCTGTGGGCTGCAAAAAGAGCCAGACTCCTTCCTGTGGGCTGCTCTGACCCAGAAGAGCTGTGGTCAGGCTCACTTCATCCCATCAAAGGGCCTGCTCCAAGGGCTCTGGCAGGCAGAAGGAGGCTTAGCAGAAATTTAGGAGGGAATTCTTTAATGTGAGGGTGGTGAGACCCTGGAACAGGCTGCCCAGAGAAGCTGTGGCTGCCCCATCCCTGGCAGTGTTGAAGGGCAGGTTGGATGGGGCTTGGAGCAACCTGGGCTGCTGGGAGGTGTCCCTGCCTGTGCAGAGGTTGGAACTAGGTGGTCTTTAAGGTCCAACTCAAACCATTCTATGATTCTCTGATTCTATGAAATTCAGAGTTTCTAATTTTTTAAAATCTTTTATGTGATTTGCTGTTATCTTTTTATTCTGTGTTCACCAGGAAGGGGCCTGTTGGCTCTGGGAGTTGTGAAGCCAAGAAATGTCTTGGAGAAAAGAAACTTTCAAACTGGCAACTGTGTGTATCACCTCCTGTTCCCTCCTCTTTCTGGTTGATAGCTTGATGTGAGAAAATGGCCATCAATTTGTGATTGTCATGTTAAATTTCAGACTTCATTAACCTTTTGATGGCTGGAATTTAATCTGACAGTTTACCTGGACAGCATAAAAGATTTACACAAAAATATCCCCTCCCTCTCAGTATCCTCAGGCCTTCATCAAAATAAGTGGTACCAAAAGCTTCACCATGGGGTTATTAAAATGCTGGTTGACAAAAAAGAATTAGCTCTATGTGTAATCTGATTGTTAAAATATTATTATTAAAATGTATGCACATTTTATGTCTTTCCTCTCCCAGTTCTGGCTGCTGGCAAAGCTCTCTGAGGAGTGGTTAGTAAGGTCATCCAGGCTCAGAGAAAGGCTGTATTTCTGAAGGCTGAGAGATGGGCCAAGGCAGTTTTATCACCTTTTAAAGGACAATATTCTCAGATGAACTGTGTGCTGATCCAATTAAATAATGCATTTCCTGTATCAGATGAGACAATTGACCCCAAATGCCCCTTGGCCTCACTTTTGAGGGCCAACACCTGACACTTCAAAGGGAACTAAAAAAAAAACACACCTTGAAACACCCATTCAACTAATTGTACCATGTTGCATCAAAGAATAAATATTCCTTCCTAGTACTTATGGTTGTCACCTTGCATCCTGATGCAAGGTGTCTCCTGATACAGTAGGCAAAGCACTTCTAAGATCTGGAGTAAATTCAAGTACCATTGCAGTCATCATGTAGAATCTAACCTAAATTCAGTGAGTCCAGCTAAAATGGAAGTGAATTTTCAGTCTTGCAGTGTTCTGGTCAGCTCACCAAGTTTGGACACATCGACCAGGTTAAACCTGCAAATGCCTTCTGGACAACTCTATTCTGTCCCTTTTTTTGCCATAATAAACATCACACTGATGCATACAGCTGCCATTACTCCATGCCTTTCATCCACATTCTCCTTTTCATTCTCTCACATTCAGAATTAAAGAAAAAGCACTTATCTTCAAGAGGAAAGAAACTCACTCATTTTCCTTTAAACTCTTGTCTAAATGAAAGGCAGAATGGAAAGCAGGAGGAACTCAGCTTGAGTGATTTCAGAACAATATCCCTGAGGTACATTATAGGAGATGTTAATTAATACAGATAATTAATTAGGCTTATAATATCAGAAGCCTAGATTGATAATCTCATTCCTCATTAGATACTACAAAATTAAAAGATCTAATGTGATGACTGTTTGCCCTGTATTCAATCAACCAAATCATGTGATGCATATATTTGAATACAAGGTTAGAAGAAGCAGACCAGGAGTTTTATTTTCCAGGTATTTATAACATGCCTATCAAGGCAACTGAACTTCCAGATTCACCAAGTGCATGATAGCTCATTATGCTCCCCATTCCTTTCAACATTAGAACCTTTTTTTAGAGTTTCCCTGCTCCTTGACTCCACTCCTGATTTCCCAACACAAGGTGTGCTGTGGGGGAGTTTGCAGAACACAAAATTGCCACCCTTTCTTGGCATTAATGAATTAATTATCAACAGAAATGCCTGAGGCAAGCTCATGTGATGCCACTAAGAAGCTGCAAAGCAGGGAGCTGAGCTGCATTGCTCTCTGTATAGTTATGGAGATCTATGCACCAAAGCCACCATCTGCAGCACAAAACAAAAACCTCAGCACATTTTGCAAGTTTATAGCTGATTTTCTCATTCCTCTTCCACCACAGAATCAGGGTCACTAGGCTTGCAAAACCTCTCCTTCATGGGGATGGAAAGAACATTAAAAACAAAAGAAAATAAGGATGCTGGTGAGAGGGATATGGGAAAGGTAAGTTCAGGATGAACAGGTAATGCCTGAAAGCACACACACAAAAAAAATA
Source organism: Chaetura pelagica (assembly GCF_000747805.2). Taxonomy (NCBI): domain Eukaryota; kingdom Metazoa; phylum Chordata; class Aves; order Apodiformes; family Apodidae; genus Chaetura; species Chaetura pelagica. Next base: position 1,761,888 of record NW_009952701.1, read on the forward strand.
TAAATAAAAAAATAAAGAATTATCTGGAAATTAAATTTATAGGCTATGACTCCAAAGGTTCTCAATTTTCTATTTTGTGGCAGACTGAAATAGAAGATAAGTTTTATTTAGCCAAAGTCTCAGTTCCTCAACATAAAATGGAAGTAATACCACTGCCTCTTCAGCACAGGGAATTTCCATTTGTTCCTACAGAAATACACAGATGGGATTGTTTGCTTGGAGAGCAGCTTGAGCATAAAACCAGAAAAAAAATACTGTTCTTAGGTATTCTGTTAAATAACACTACAACTGCTTTCTCTTAATTTGTTTAGCATCACGTGGACCAAAAATATTTCCTTTATTTCATGCTTGGGAGACCAAGAATCAGATTATAAAACTCAAGAGTAACATGGGGCTTGGTCCATATAAATTGATTTCTCTTACTGGCTGGATGTTGATAGAAAAAATATTTTGTTTCACTTTTGCTCAGTACTTCTAAATATACCTAAAATATTTCAACTCCCATTCTCCTATTCCAATTCACTTATTTCCTGTAAGATGTACATTATTAAAATAACTCATCCTTCCTCACCATCCAAGAGGTTGCAAATATCTGACCAGTGCACACATACACAATAAATGGATCTTACCTGAATATATTTCTCCAGGATCATTTACACATTCTACTTATTCTGCATATATAAATATATATACACATATACACACACTTATATTCCTCCTCCTCCCCCCAATATATATATAAGTATATATCTATATATGTATAAGCAAGTACAAATATTGAATATCTTTGTTCTAAAACTACTGTTCTTTAGCACACTACAGGAGTCAGGTGCCTAAAGATCATCCTGTACCCATGTGCTGGCAGACACACAAAAGAGCATCACAGATTATTTACTTCAGAAAACTGCAGGAAAGTAGGGAGATTAAATCAATCTTTTTCAGACATAAAAGTACTTAATTGTCTGAAACCCCCCAAAATAATTTCAGACTCTTCTCTAATGCCCTTCTACAGTGTCCTACAGCTCCAATACACAGAGCAGCATACTGACAGGGCAATCAGACCCAAGAGGAGCATTTATTTAAAGCCTGAAGCCCTCAAAACTAATGCATGCTCTGGAAACTTTATTTACTCCATAACATCAGTATAGGTAGATTGATAGAACCAACACATGTTAATAAACCAGATGGAGTTTCAAATATCCAAGACTCAAAAACCAACTCAGTGGACATGTCATGTAGATAAAATCCTTTACAGTGGTATTTTCAAGCAGTGAATGAGTTATAAATTCTCAAATACAGGTCTAAAGATGTCATATGTGAATAATCTATGAAGGACTGACTGAGCTCTCCTGACAATAACAGATTCAAAGGCAAAATTATCCTCAAAATCACATTGGAGATTTTCAGGAGAGAGCTGAGGAGTAAAGATTGAGAACACTGGTATTCTTCTTTCCACTTCTGAATCCATTATAGATGAATGTCAGTCTTCAGCAAATCAATCATAGCACCATCCAGGGGCTTCAGATTGATATAAGAACACCTAAAAAGTTATTTTTAAAGGGCAATGTGGAGTCAAGCTCTGTGGGTTATACCATGGAAAATAAAAGCAAGAATGAAATGCTTGGGCCACAGGGGAGAACATTTATGCTTGCTGAGGCTTCATCTTTCCTTTGGCAATAGGACAAAATAGCTCAAAGAATATCTAAGTTTATACTATTACTATCAGTTCATATGAAAACGTCTTCATTGTTATCTATAGATTGTTAACAATGCTGAGTTCATGATCATTAGTTTTACAAACAACCTCATTTAAGTTACTCATCACGAGCACCAGGGAACATCAGAAATGTCTTAATGCTGAAAGTGACTTTGGACTTGGTGTCCCTGCATTTCAGATGAATGGAATTACAATGAATCTTATTTTAACTGCTCTCCAATATTACTTTAAAAATGATCTTGCTGACCATGCTCCATCTGTATGCTGCTCAGGCCACAGCAGAATGAAATAACACCACACAAAGTCACAGAACTACCTGATGTACAGGCACTAGTTCAGACTCACACCCCCACACCTGCTCCAACTCAGCACCTCCAGCACGTAAGAGGAAATATTAAGAATAATTACTGCATGGTTTGGGGGTTGTATGTTCTTCTCATTTTCACAGTTTGAGAAGACTAGAACAAAAACCCAAAGCAGAAACTGTCAGGCTGGTGAGAGGTCAACCTATTCCTGCATAGGGAAAGGCCCAAATGTCAGAGGTTTTATAAGAAGGTGTGAGGAGAATCTATTTCAGGCTACTTTCAAGTACCTTTTCATACTCATCTCAGACAGGCTGGGATAGGAACACTCAGTGTGCAAAAGTAAAGGTTCTAGAAAAGCACAATCATGTCTATAGGGGAGGCCAGGAGAACAGAAAAACTAACCAGACACCAACAAAAAAGGATGTAGTGGATCAGAAATAGTTCACAGTATGATGTTCTTCTAATCTGCTGGGTGCTGTTGAGGCCTCCAAGGGAGTGCTACCTGCTTTTGGACATGGTGTGTTGAGAGAATTCACACAAACTGGAGAGTGTGCAGGCCAGACCAAAAGAAAAGAGAAGAGGTTGGGAAAGTTGAGGATTGAAAGAACTGGATTTGTTGAGTCTGGAGTAAGCCCAGCCTGTATGGTTATACAGAGAAAGGCAGTCACACTTTCTAAGGCTGTCATAGTTAACAAAAAGATAAAATTCTCCCCCAAACCCTCTTACTTTCACTTCTCCCCCACCAAACCAGTTCTGGTTTTCATACATGTGTCTGTAAGTCAATGAAATGGGCTCATAATAGGAAGCAATCTTATCACTCTGTTGTGGCATGTAAATATTGCACACCCTGCAAATGTATGCAGAATAGACTGCAATGCAATTGAAGAAACCAGAGTGAAAATTTATAAAAATCTCAACCAAATTTTTTATAACAGATGCATTTGTTGGAAAAGACATTATTCACTGAATGCAGTTAAAGCATAGTAAATTGACTTTGAGAAAAATCACAAGACTTTTCAATAAAAAGACAAAATAGCAACACTCTTAAGACAGCAGGTGGTAAAACGAGATACAAGAATGTTCCCCCATATAAAGAAATAAAACAAAATAGAGCTGTGTGATTTTACTGCTCTTTTCCAGCAGAAAAACATCCCTAAAGGACTCAGAAAATAGGCTCTTAAATTCACTCATATGGAGTACCAGAGATTGAAAGGAAAACTTTGAAATACATTACTCAGAAAAAGTAGAAAAGGGATGGTGCCAAGTCTTAAAGAGCAGATTCTTTGCCTCATTGCACCAACACAGTTTGGGGAAACCTGTGACACGGAGTGGATCACTAATTGATACAGAATGATTCATTAAATCATGTAGTATACATCTGAGCAATTTGCTCCTACATATTTAGTGGGACATCCTTCCAAAGAGCTAAGAACCTGTCAGTGTGGTGTAGAAACCCAATTTACTTTGAAAGGAGGGACTATGGGTTTTGGAAATATCACCCATAGGTAAAATTTCCAAAGTCTCTTGGGAAAACTGGAGGTAAAAACCTGAAGAGCCTGTAGGGAGGTAGTGGTTGCTGGATACCTCTGCAAAGCTGTATTCCATGTTTTTATTGTAAGTGATTCTAATTCCTGGTCTCAGCTGAGGAGACTGGCAGGAGCAATGACCAGCTGGCACTTCTGCCAGTGACAGATAAGGCAGAACCTGCTCAGAAGGGAAGTTTGTTCATCTGTGCTGGTGCCTTTCACCAGGTACAAATTCAAGTAGACAGAAGAGAGCAATGCAGTACAGACCTCTGAGAGTTGTGCTACCACAGTCAGGGAGGGATCTGCAGCCAAATGTCCCATGTCAGTATTTCATCACTAAGATCAGGACCCAGCTCACGGAGAGTCAGAAATGTTTTCTCTAAGGTCCTCGCTGTATTCCACAGGTGCCTGAGCTGTTTCCTGCTCCTAAATCCCCTACTCTGAGTGGAAACTTCTTCCCTACAACTGGCAAAGATGCCATTAAACCTGAGTCTATTTTTCCTGAACTAGAACTCTACTTTGCCCTGCAACCAGCCCATTATGCCATGAATGTGTGAGAAGCACAGTCAGAATCTGAACCAACTGATCCACAAACATTAAAGATAGCTCAGCCATTCACAAGATAGTTACAAAAACAGTCTTGTCCGTCAGGAAAGGGAGGGTGGGAGATGGAGGCCTGGAGCCTCCTCTTCCTTGGCTCAGTTCACAGCTATCAGGAACCTTTCCCAGAGGTTAACAGCAGGAGGCAAGTAGGTAGAAGCGTTTATAAAAAGACCCTGTGAGAGGCAGAATCCACAGAAGAGTTGGCCTTTCAGTCACTGTTTGCTTTCAGCAGCTACATTATCAGGCAAGAATGAGAGAATAGTGAAGCCTGGGGAGGAAGGAGAAGGGAGAGCTGTGGAAACAGAAGAGAAAACACCTACCTGACAGGAGCTCCCCGGGACTGAGCAGGTTTCAGCATGACAGTGATGGTGGTGTCGGTCTCGTTCAGGGGGGAGTCGGTGTCGTATTCAGGCATCGATGGAGCTGCAGCAGAACCCAGAGCAACACCTCAGTTATACACCAGTCACTGCCTTTGGTAGGGATGGCAACATCACATTAACATTTCTTGGAGCCTGTTTAACATCTATCAAATGAAACATCAGAATACTTCCTAATGTTATGACCAAAACTGCTTAAATGTTTGTAGGCTCTTTTCCTATTAAAACGAAGCAGGAATCGGACACCCAAATTTTCAAGCTGGCTTTGGAAAGCCTGTCTTGAATTTTTAAGGCTTAGTAATTCTTTGAGATGAGATCATTCCTTCAATTTTCAATGTGAAAAAAAGAAAACCACACAGATTTTAAAAGATACTACTTAAGATGGGTGACTTAGAGCGAAGAGCAACACGCAGGAAACCTGCCTCCTCTTCTCTGCTCTGGTTGCTGAACTAGACCTCTCACATCTTAAATAGAGTTTTTAATATATGGACTTAACCTTTGGTTGCTGCAGGCTGTGTTAAGAAGCACAAAAACATGAGAAGAGCATGAATTAGCCAGATTATTTCAGCACTCAATTTCATGGCATTTTACCCCAGTAACCACCCAGCATCTGCACAGCTCCCCATGAGGCTTCTCAGGCCATACTCAGCTAAAATGCTCCCCAAAGCAATATGGACCACCGCCAAGAATTTACACTTAGCCAAAAATCTCATTTCTACTTCTGCTTTATCATCTTCTATGGGGGTCATTTCAGGAAATCAGGGTAGGTTTCCTCAGGAAACTTATTTATGATGTTACTTCTCCCTTCCCCAATAGCAAACATCTGTTTGGGACATAATTTTTATGGTGACAGAACTGATCATGAGATCAGAGCAACATTAAATGTATTCCAAAAATGTAAGTTCCATTGAAATATCTTTAAAGTACAAATCAGACAGAAGAATTCACATGAATACCTCATCTGTCACTCACAAGGGCAAGCTGTATTGCAGGTGTCCCATCTTTAATCCTCTCACAACAATTTTCTCTGTAATCCTGTTTACAGTCGGGATTTTTATCTAAATGCCTGAAAACTGTCAAGAATGGTGGTTGTTATTATCAGCTCAGCTACTGATTTCTCTGTCAATAAGCTGGGAATCAGTTCAGAATGAATGCCAACTCTTTAACGAGGATCTTTCTGAAAACAGTGCTCTGCAGCAAGGGGAAGCACCAATCACCTAAAGATGGGCATCACCAGAAGTCTTCTACACCAGAGATCACAGTGTGTGCTGGAGATCACAGAATCCCAGACTGGTCTGGGATATAAAGGACATTAAAGATCACCTAGACCAAACTCCCCTGCATGGGCAGGGACACCTCCCAGTAGACCAGGCTCCTTGAAGCCCCGTCCAACCCGCCTTTGAACACTTAAGGGATGGGGCAGCCACAGCTTCCCTGGGCAACCTGTTCCAGTGTCCAACCAACCCCATAGGGAAGAATTTCCTCCTAATGTCTAATTTAAATCTTCCCTCTTCAATTTTTTGGTCCATTACCCCTTGTCCTCTCACTACATGCCCCAGCTTTCTTGTAGGTCTCCAGATACTGGAAGGCTGCTCTGAGTTGATCAGCACCTGCTCCAGACAGAAGGGATGGCCCTACAGCACAACACAGTGCTGCAAAAAGGCTGCAGGGCCTTTCTGGACACCAGAAACCAGCTGGGCTCTGCCTTTGCAGGCTCCATCCTCCTCCTTTGAGCAGTTTCTTCCAACCTGACTGCAGTACTGCCCTGGTGCCACTAAATCTCCCTCTGGCTTGGCACGTGGTTAGATATCTTCTGTACATGCCAGGAAGAATCTTTCTTTCAGGCACCATAAGCAGTCTTTTCCATTTAAGTAGTAAATGGAAGAAACCTTGGTCTTGGTCAGACTAGCTAATGGTATTGAATAGAATTCAGGGATCAGTGTCTGTATTAGTCACAAGACACCAAAATAAGATACATTATTCTTGGGTACTTAACATGGAGCAGTTGGGTAGTACCTGAATAAAATTACAATTGCCACAGCAAGCAGTGCTCATCAATTTAATGCCTATTTTGCAAAATTCTAGTCCTACCCAAATAGAAGTCTTCAGGAATTCCACCACTCAATTGTGACCGAGAAACAAAAACACATAAACATACACACTGAGCCCTTCCTGCAGCATAGATGTCTTCTCATTTTAAATAAATATATAGTCTTAGAAGGCCATTCCAGTCAATGCAAAAACTGTTCTCCCTACTAACCTTGGGGCTTCCTTAGTGCAACAAAGAACAAGCAGTTCATCTAATAATCCTGCAGGAAAACCCAGGATTCTCTATTTGTGATGTCACTGCCACTGCAGACCTACAAGTGCTGTTCCTGACTCCCTTAACAGCCCAACATCAAAAAGATCTTGCTTTGATTTCTTCTGTTTTCACTCATTAGAACAAATGAAAATAAATGTTATTTTGGCTGTTTTTTCAGTGCATCATTTTTGTGCTGGACAGGATGGCATTAGTGAAACTGGTATAGAAATGCATCCTTTGTTTCACTTCAGACTGTGCTGTACAAAGCTGATAACAGTCAACACTGCTGCAAACAGCATGAGGGCAATGGTAAAATTCTCTGTAATGTTTATTCTGTACAGAAGATTTATTATGTAATTATTTGATGATGAAGCAAATCACATGATACTTAACTGTTGTGGAAGCATCTTCACCATATCAGAGTAGGCAGCTAATTCACCCAGTAATTTCCAAATTACATATATGGGACTGACCATGCAATGAGATAATGTGATGCCAGAGACTACCCTGATGTCTGCATGGAGTCTGTGCCTACCTGCTGCCAGCCAGATGTTTGGAAGAAGGAAAAAAATAATAAAGAGGATAAACTGAGCTCAGTGTGCATACAGTTAATAATCCTGCAGGCTTCTAACACAATTGGAGCACTCACTGAATACTAAAATGCAAAGAAACTGAATCAGAGGGAAGAAGCACTGCCATTACTGGGCTATTTTATTTCCCTGGTCACGAGTGCATGGAGCATGTGCTGTGAGCTCCCTCCCTAGCAGGGCTGCACAAACCCCAACCCTCCCTGGAGCTGGGAGCACAGGAAATGGCTTTACTTCTCATGGCTGGGACTTGGGCTTCTGCTCTGAACCTGAAGGGTTCAAACCCTGCTGATGGTCAATGGAGGGAATGGATACGTTTTACTTCCTTTACATTTACACTGGCACTTACTTCTAACAAATTAAATTTATTAACCAATTTTGAAAGGAGGCAACTGAGAACACACACTGTTGTGCACACTTTTCTATGGCACCCAGCCATCACATTTCAAGTATTACAAGCCTTCTGAATGCCCCAAATGTTTATTTTTACTTCATGGAAAAAGTAGTTAAGGTATTAAAAAATGAGCATTTTAAGCTCTGTTAGGGAACCTATTTAACTGCTATCAATTACAGGTTAAAATTGAAGTCTACATGTGTCTGTCTAATACATTCTCTACCATCCTTCTTTCCATCTTTTTTCTGACATCCAGCTTAAGTTGCCTTGTTTTTTTCTACACACATGCTTCCTCTTTGCAATGCCTCCTGATTTTAATGCCTTTATAATAGTTGTTTGCCTATCTCAAGCCCTCTCTCTGCCCTTACGAAGAAATAAAACATAAAAACCACCTTCCTCCTTTATTTTCAGCCTCCTTGCACTATTAATTGAATTACTTCATTACGTCCATTTTGGTGCATTCTGAAAATAAAAGCCACATTCCCCAGCCACACAGCTAATATTAACAATTATCATAGATAGTCCATTTCTAGAACTAACGAAGGTTCTCATCTCAAATGCTCCACAAAGATGTTAATGAATATTTAAGATATCTACAAATTAACCACTGCATTTGTAACCCAAACAAACCACAGATACTGGATTGTGGCTGTTTTAACAAATTTGCTGTATGAAGCTCGTAGAGAGGGATGCTCAAGCTGAATGGCTTTTTGTTGTTTGATGCATCAGCTGTGGGTCTAAAGCAAAAAAGAGGCCAAGAAAATTCTTTTTTCTTCTTCTCCAAAGCAGTACCTGAAATCTTAGTTGCAATCCGTGTTGTGATGGGTGGCCCAAAGCCCTTGACTGTGCTGGCTTTGATGGTGAATGAATACGTAGTCCCCGGGTACAATCCTACAAAGAGGTGATGTGTTTCATTCCTTAGTTTGAAGACTTTCCCTCTTTGGCTGGACAGGTCAGCACTGGGATCCAGAGACCCAACGGCCTTGTATGTAATCTGCAAATGAAAACAAGGAGAGTAAGGTGATAAGGGCCTTCTGCACCTGCCCTCTCTCTGCTCCTTTGTTTTGTCATCTCTTGAGACCCGACACTGAAAACACAAGGGCAGAAGTTACTTCAATCTCCCTAGTGAGCTGTTCCCTGTTTGGATGCTGGCAAACAAACAGGACAATTTTTCTAAAGCTTTACTCTGGAAAAAACCTCATTTCTTCTCTCCACTAAAGCCTCAGCATGCACTGATTTGTAACAGAGGACACAAAAACTTGCTTTTTGTCCCTGAGCCTCAGAACTTCTGGAGACAAACCAGAGCACACAGCACAGCCAGCAGGATTTTCATGAGGATTCCCCAGACAATCCCCCCCAGCATATGAAATATTTTGGTACAAACATGGATACATTTTCCATCCAGCTTGTTTTCCATCTAGCAAAAGGTCTTCTCAAAAGGCTGCTGAAAGCAATGGGAGCCTTTTACTAGTAGGTTTTGGCATTTACTGATGGTGTTGGAAACCTTTACCCACGCTAAAGTGAATGTGCCAAAATGAAATGTTTAAATGACATGGCACATTTAAATGAAATAAATATCAAGTCTTTAGACAAAAGCCCTTCTCTGAGCTTGTTAGCCAGCTTCTGATAGAATTCCTCCCCCCAAATCCTGTTTTTATCCTCAGTTAGCAAGTTTACATGCCTGGTTTCAGCCTGAGAGAGTAAATCAGCAGGGTTACAGACCCAGAGAGCCAGTCATGAGGACACCCACTGCTGGTGCTATCACACCCTGAGAGGAACCCATGCTGAAACACACCTTTGAAATTCTGTTCCAGCTCCATTCTGCTTACCCATGGCAACACTGTTGATATACAGATACTTGCAAGTAAAATTCATTACTTATTTACCAGCCAATTCCTTGCCTGCACTTCCAAATTCCATCCAAATGCAGCTCAATTTCAACCGAGCTGTCAATAGAATATAACATGCTCCACTGCTCTCCTAACCTTTCCTGATATCAGGGATCCTCACTTATTTGTAATGAAACACTATGAATAAATCAATGTATGTTAACACACAAAGTCTTCCATTTTTTATGAAGGACTCCATAAGAATCTAATTCCCAGCTTTGCTGAAAGAGTCTTCGAAAATTTGAGTCGCTTGCCTTGTGGCAGGAGGAAAATGTTGTATTTTGAGGCAAAATAAATATACATTGTTTAAAAAGAGAGGCTTTAATAGTAACAGGGTAAATAAGAGACAGAGACTGAAGCTACTGACACCAGAGAAGTCTATGAGAGTGTGAATCCTATTATTTGGACAGAGAAGATTTTAGACAGAGCTGACATCCAAAATGAAGCAGAATAACAGAGAAAGGATGTGAGTTACACCAGGCCCAAAGAGCAGCAAGAACCTACAAACACAGAACTCTTCAAGGAATTATAATTAAACAGCTTGCAGGTGATTTTACTGGAAACTTAATCGTTTTCCCAGAAATTACAGCACAGTTTTATATTTTCATTACTTGTCAGAAACCTGAGAAAGAGAGATATTAAACAGTCATCAAAACAAAACAAATTAATAGAAGGGAGAAAAAAATCTTTCCACTCATTCCTTGTCCTTAAGTGAGGACACTGTTCAGTATCAAATACTGTTAAGGTTGGTGTGAGCATCAATGACCTTCAATTCAGAGACATGACCCAGTCAGAACCAAATCCATAAAGAAAAATGTGTTTAATCTGTTAGGTAAGAGCTAACTGATGCAATCTGTGTGCTGTGTTTGCAAATCAAGTGCTAAAGAAATAGAAACTCTATAAGATTCGAAAAGGAATCAGCAAAATTGGAGCTTGGGAAAAAGAAAGGGAACTTCCTGCTGCTGGGCTACTGGAAACCACATTCACAAGATACCCAGGTTGTAGCCTCTATGAAATCAGTTGTATTTATGTTCAAACACTTTATAAAGAAAGGTACAAATACTGCTGGAAGATGCATTTGTCCTTCATCTCCACATAAATATAAGTATTTAGCAGTTACAAAATCACTGCAAAAAAAAGAGTGTGGTTTGGTTTTGGTTTTAGGTTTTTCTTGTTTGTTTTGTTGGTGGTGTTTTTCATTACAAAGTTTATCCCTGAGGGCAAACAGAGCTAGAAAAACTTTCAAGGGGAAAAAAAAGTCACTGATTTAAAAAAAAAAAAACAGTCTGTCTTTTTTTTGTTGTTGTTGATAGTAGAGTGAGTACATGGAGCCTTTATACAACCTGGAAGCAGGGAAGGGAAAAACTATACTTGAGAGAATGTCCACAATTTGAGTTGTAGTGTGGGTCAGCTTTGAGAAAGACTGCTGACTCAAATCAGACTTCAATACTTCCCCCTAAGCTTTTTGTTTTCCCAAGATAGAGATATATAAACTACAGTAAAGAGAGATTTGTGGCATAACCAAATCACAAGATAACTGTTTCTGCAGCAGCCTATTCTAAAAGCTGTGAGCCCTGTTCAACCAGATGATGTGCAGATATTCAAAGGAACCCTCATCCATCAAACACAACATTTCCCTTTAACACACAAACAGGAGCTGGATGCAACACAGAACTGGAAAACAACAGTACCAAATTGTGCATGAGGTCCAGTTTCATTCAGTCTATAAGCTCAAATGTTTAAGAGACTGGTAAGCAAATGATGTTAGTAGATACAGCTGGTTACCAGCTTGTTGCTCTTATCAGAGTTAGTCTTGAGCTCCTTCATGGTTCCCACCAGAAGAGCTCTGAATGATTGAAGTGGTGAGGAAAGTGTGCACAGACCCTGCCAGCAGAGCCTGCAGACTGTGCCCACCTCTGCTGGTGACTGTCACCATGGCCTTGATCAGCTGATGTTCTCCAAGTCTGCATCTTCCAAGCCAAAATGAGGGCTACTTCCCTCCTCTGCACAAACATTTTACTGATTTCAGTAATTTCTGAGTGCTGATGGTGAAGCAGCAATAGCACAAGTGAGATGGATGGAACCAAAGCCCTCTGGAGAAGGTGAATTGTCTTCCAGCTCAGAAAAAAACAAAGAATACATTTTCTCTTCTCAGTGAGATACAGAAAGTAATCATAGATATTAGTGCTACCCCACACATGGTTTAACATCAGTCTCTTCCTCTACAGGCCTCCCAGCACAGCTAAAGCATCTTCAGCTGCTCCTGCCAGCAGAGCCTGGGAGCACTGGCTGGTTGCTCCAGCTCCCCTGGCTCATACCCACCCTGCTCCAGCCATGGGCTCCTCAGCCATCTCAGCAACATTTCCCAGAGCCAGGATCATCTCCACTTACTGAAGCTGTTGGTTATTTCCTCCCTGGAATACCTGGTAAGTGCTACACAGCTTGTATTTGCATGTGTGCATGTCTCTGTGTCAGGGGATTCCTCCCATAGAAAGAAGAGATGCTGTAATTTATCACTTGCATGTTTGGTTTCCTGTAAGACACTAAGAAGCTGCCACTCTTCTCCTTAATTGATTTAAACCAAAAGTTCTGAAGCAAGAAAAATTTCAGGGAATTAGACACTGAAAAATTTTCAAGAAGAAAATGAAAATTTCCAACTCTGGAGTCATTTATAAAGGCACAGAAACAAGCCTGGAGAAGAAATACACTTTCTACAACAAGAAGGATGCTGAAAATCCACCTGCTTTTCTAGTTGGTATGCTGATAATTTATCTTCATTTCTTGTTCCATGTGCCAAACCATTCCATTACAAAACAAGCAAGATATTCTAAGCTAGAAAATGAGATGACTCAATCACTAGAAAGCAGCTGTTCTAAATTGTTTTAAAATAATCTACTTGAACAGCAAGCAGTGTCATGTCATACTTCTGCTTTCTGAAAAAAAAAAAAAAAGCAATAATACTAATTTAAATGTTTAAAAACCTAGAAGGAAAACAGTGAGATACTAAAAAATATTAAGATTTTCACTTTGAGTGAAAATACCAAAAGTATTTGGGTTTATTCTGATGCAGAATAAACATAAATACAAAAATGAGGCAATTTCTCCTAAGACTGAAACTCTATGTTTTTTAAACTAGCTCCCTGGTTATCTCCTGCACAGCAGGCACCTGTCACAAGTTGAAAGTTGTCTTTCCTTTGCAAGCTGGAATGGTTGTCCAGAGTTTGCATATGTAAAGTCAAGTTTATGTATCAGCTCCAGGGCAGCTTGATGTTCCCCAGGAAAAGCTAATTAAATGGTTCTTAAACTGAAGCAACAACAGCAGTACTTTTGAAGTAATCAGAAAATCCTTAGTCAGAAGGCATAGGAACTCAGAAGGATAAAGAGTCACATTCCCACCAGAACAGGAGGGATGAAGCACTGAGCCCAGCACCCACCCAGCTGGGCAGGAATGATTTACTCTTGAGGTGCACAGACCATTTAAGTCCTGGTTAGCTCTGCCAAATTTGGCTACATGGACCAAACTCTTTGCAAAATGTAAAGTAGCACAACAGTACAAGTTCAGGTCTATTGGAAATGACAAAATGAGGCTTTATATATTTTATTTCCAAGAGTTGGATGAGGCATAATTGCTGTGATAGGATATGGAGAATAAAATAAGACCAGATCAGTGTAAGAGATGGGATGGTTGGTGAGTCCACTCCATGTTATTTAAGCAGGCATCCAATCCATGCTCATGCACTCTCAGTCCCCAGGAGCATCCCCCTCTTATTCCACCCTCCTCTCTGTTTTTTTTCTAATTTCAAAAGCTCAGAGCATTAATTCCTTGAAATCCCTGAGCATATACTGTGTTAACAACCACAAAAATGAGGATGAATACCAAGAGCATAAGCACAGCTCTGCTTTCCTTCACAGAGACCAATTTACACAATTTTCTCGGGAAACTTGAACACCTTCCCAACTATCATCATCTGTGACTGTAAAACTTCTATTACCACAGGAGGACTCACAAAACTTTGATCATGAAAGGAAAGAGCACAGCAGAGGTATTAACTCAACTAGGAAGCACACAGCTATTTTCCTCTGCAAATCTTTCTTCAGATGAAAAAAACAACATAAGAACAACAAAATAATAGAAACTAATAAAACCCCATCATCTTTAACCCACTTGGATTTTCTCCTATCCCTGCAGGTAAGTGGACAACTGTGTCCACACAAGCAAAAGGAGATTGTGATACTGAAATATATGATTATACAGCTTCATTAGGCCTTGATTATGTCTCCTCAGTCTAAGTATCAGCCACAACCAACAGCACAAAAATCTGCAAGGACTTCACAAGCTGCTCAAAAAGTTGATCTACCATTGGGTGGTCCACCTTAGCAGCTACCTTGTGTCCAATGCCCCTGAATCTCTGCACCATGTGTGGCAAACACAGACAGCAACTGAAGTTTGGTTTATTTTACTCCATCTTTGCATGGTGGAGGCAGAGGAAACTTTGCCTTGGGCTTTTAAAAATAAAAATATCAGTAAGTGTAGTAAAAAAATGGAGGTTAAAAAAAATCCTGTAGAAAAATGGGTATGTATTATTAAAAATGTGGTAATGAAGCAGTGAAATAGACCATCAAATGAGGTGATAAATTACCCTTTGGGTTTAGACCTTCCATTGGAAAACTGTATGATGTCATGATCACAAGGCCCTAGGTTTAATACAAGAAAAACTTGTGAGAAAGATCTCATCACTCCATTGCAATGGTCCTTCTTGCCCTCCACTACTAGAATCCTCTGGGAACCCCAGATGGCTGCTCAAATTCTCTTTAATCCTCTTAGATAAATAAATTAAGAGAAAGAATATTCTGCTCAAATCATGGCTGCTGTACCATTTAGCCTTCCCATACATTTGATACATTGGAGGAAGCTTTCACACTGACAAATAACTGAGCTGTCAGCATTTCATGTGTTCATAACCTTAAAACTGAGGGCAGCAAACTCTAATGTCTCAGGATTGAGAACTTGCCAGTCAAGGCAAAAAAATATGCTCATATGTTTCCTTCCACAGCAATTGATCCCAGTATACATGCCACTTTATCTTATATCTTTTGTCATATAGAATTAATCAAGCACGGCGAGTGGATTTTTCCTCTCTATAGCCAAATCCACCATCAAGCATTAGGACTTTAAGCTTCCCCTCTGATTTTAGCAATTGCAGCCTGTTTAAATGCAAATGGTAAGTACTGCTATTAAATCAAACACTACTTTGTAGATATATTATGCAACCTTATATCTATTCTCCATTTTACTGACAGCCTGCGTAGCAGTTTGGGGAAGGCATTTGAAACCAATAAATCCATTACATTATCCCCGACATTCCCATCAATGTTTGATGTCCCTGTCTTTATAAAACAGCCCATCCTGCCTCTCATCCTTCGTACAACATACAGCCCTGAACTTCCAGGGATGCTTTGAAGCTGACAGGTAGCTGCAACATACATATTTTTTATCTCCCTTTGCAGTTGGCAGTGCCTCAGAATTGTAACTCTCTCGCTGTGCACAAGAGAGGGGCTGGAACCAGGAACAACACACAGCCCCTGGATGGGTGACTGTACCAGAAGCTGGGTCTGCAGGCACACTGACCACACTACTGAGCCAGAAGAAAAGGAAGCTTTTCCTGACTTATTGTTGCTGGTTTGTTTTATTTTCACTTACTCCTGTCTTTTGAAGCAACACCTGGAAGAGTTTTGTTACCCGTTGGTTCTCATCATATCACGCTGCACAGAGGGGCTGCCTGCAGAGGGGCACTGGGAGTAAGGCTCCCTGGTGGCTGTCACAGCTGTCACTTCCTCCAACTGGTGCATTTACACCCCACCACAAAGCAGAACATCTCCTGGTCCTGCCTGCCCAGCACGTGCAGGACAAAGAGAACAGCAACATCCCCCATGCACTCCTATGCCACCTGCTTCAATTTCATAACAGGGTCAGCACAAAACTTCACAAATGGATGAGAAAGATTTTGTCACAGGCAAAGAGTGACTTTCCAGGGGTGGAAATCATTACACAACTCCAAAGAGTGCTGACATACTATATCAGCAGAGTGCTGGATGTGTTTCACAGGCTTCAGCACTGCAGATGGAGGGGAGGGAGAACCAACTGAAAGGTTTCATGACTGAAAAAAACCTTGGGAAATAACAGGCTATTTAGTTTTTAATCCTGTTGTACATATTCCACTCTATGTTCTAATAAAACCTACAAACTCAATTTTTCCCTTGTTTCCCAAAAATGAACAGAATAAAGTGATGCATTGAAGCCTGATCAAAATATCCTTGAACTCAAAGTTATCCAAACATTTCCTTCATTTCCCCAGTGCAGTGTTCCCCAAACCAGGTGTTAAGAAACCATGTGCAGCATGAGTTAACTGACCAAAGGACTCTTTATGCTGGAAGGAAACCAGCTTTAGCTCATGGTGTCTCCTGGAAACACTTTCTTCTAATTCATCGTGTCCAGAGGGTGTATGAAGGGAATGTGTTTCCCTGAGGATCTCACTTGCTGCCATTTCAGGCACCACAGATTTTCCAGAAATTTTGCAAGGCTCCCCCTCGGTTCATACTTCATCTGGGTTACTCTCACATAGTCAACACTAAGTTTCCAATATCTGTCTCTTTGTGTATCCCTCCAAACATACCTAACATCAAAAGCTTCAGAGTTCAGTGTAAAAACCAGCAAGGAACAGCCATTCCCAATCCCAGCTTTCTCTTCCTACCTTCTAGTTGGACTTGGCAACAAGAAGATTAGGAAGATGTTTTAAAAATTACACATATATCCTTTACACAGATCAGCCCAGCACCACCAGTAACCTTGATCTTCCTTCTCCCCTGTCAAGACACACCAGGTTAAGCCAGGAAGATTTAATTACCCTCTCCTCTTCAGTGACAGCTCCTAGGATCAGAATTTAGGGTGAGCAATGACAATTAGTACTGCTGAATTCAACCCTGACACCTCTTCCCAGCCTGCAATTTACTTAGGAATTAAAACCAGCTCTTTCCTTCCTCACAGCCTCTTCCTCAGGACCACACTTCCATGGTAATAGACCACAGCACAACTACCGAATGTTTTAAGAAGCTGATGCAGTCCAGGGAGTAAATGACCAAGCAGCATCACTGTCAGCTGAAACCCAAGAGCAAAGTGCAGTTACAAATTCATGAGACAGAGTCCAAACTTATTATACTGATTTTTTTCTGCAGAAATCTTTACCTTCTGGTCTTAATTCTACACTTAATCTTGGCAAAACTGCGGTTTCAGCAGACAATTAAAGATATTTTCTTTTGCTTTCTAAAGGTGAAGTATAATTGCTGTTTTGCATAATTTTAAGTAGTTTACTCACCTGCTGTAGGGATTGTGCTTCAGGTTCCCAGCCACATGAAAACTGGCCCAGTCCCCACTCCTGTTTACAACATCCATCTGGTAACACTTGCTACTTCCATTTCCAAGGCTGATATCAAGCAGAGTGATAATGATAAACAACCAGGGCCCTGGATGTGGGCTACACATTTGATTTCAAGTTCAAAGCTGAGAGTGTTGGAGGTGGAAGACTCACCTCTGGGTATTTACATCAAAGCACACAAATACTTTGCCTAGCTCGCCTCCATCTCCACATTGCAGCACAAATCTCACTTGGGTGTGAAAGGTGAGAAATGAAGAACATAAGAAACCTGTTCTGATCCACATATATTAGTAGAACTACTTGGTTTTTTGAAGGGAATAGGAGAGGGGCACAATCTCTCTCTCATGCCCCTCTGGTGCGCTGTGCTTTAGGCAGTGCAATAGTAGCGACTGCACCCTCCACGACTGCTTGAGGTGAGCTCTGCCAATATGGTCACATCAACCTGAGACCTATAAGCAACAGAAGAAAATAAGACTTCCTAGATATAAGCTAAAGAAACCACGAGTGCCATTTCCCACCTTCATCCCACCCACCCTGGCCATTTGCTGAAATGGAGACAGAGAGATGCACACAGGGAGTAACCCCTGCCCCATCCAGGGGTGCTGGGGAGCACACTTGCTTCTCCAGCTAGAAACAATAACAAGGGGTAAAATGTCAATTTGTTTCATAAAACAAATTAAAACATGCACTTTTTAATCAATTTACTGAGAGAGGTTATCACAGAGGAGGCAGAGGGAAGAAGGAACCAGATCAGCTAAGCCAGATAACTATTCCCAGCTTCCACAACAGGATGAGCTCTGCAACAGACACATGATTAACAGAACCAAAAGCTGCATGGAATGGTCAGATCTCAGCTTAACCCCCAAACCAGGCTATGGGGAGAGTCTTACAAAGGTCTTGACATGTCTGGCTACACACCTGGATACCCAGCAGCAAGGTTTTACCCTCAGCAAGAACCCTTCACCCAGCCCACCAGCTGGAAGCACCTCCGCCCAGCACACCACTCCAACAGCCACTTCATTTCCTTTCCTGCCAAAGGAGTTTGAAGTACACGTCTAACACACTCATCTCAAAAGCAGAGGATGAGTGAGTCAAGCTGAGCTCTTATCCTGAGACAACCTGTGAAAACTCCCACCAAAAAATTAAAATTTCATCTTCAAGGAAGGAATCGCAGAGCATTAAGGATGGGAACTCACTCATGAAGCAGTTCTGACACGATCCAGGACTCTCATGTTTGGCTTATCTTTCCTCTTTCACACAAGCATCTCTAAAGCACATTTTACTTTTATATGTTGATTTTGTTGGTCCTTCCTGTTTTGCCTGGGTCTTTCAATTTTCAGACCCAGAGCAGAACTGAAAACACCAGCATCTCGAACACCAAATACCCATGAACAAAATATATCAAAGTAGTCAAGCTTTGCTAATCATCAAGTCCTCTGGTTGCCTGTCCCCCACCGTGTTCCACATACACTGAGATGAGTTTGCCACAGCCTGCAGAAAAGCAGGATACATTACAACAATGGGAGGTATGACCATTTTTTTTGGCATTGTGTGTTAAAACAACAACCCTGCCTGCAGTTTTCACAGCTCTCTCTCATGTTATGCTCTCAAGTTGTCCCAATTCTGGATTTTTCCCAGCAGAAAGATTTAAAAAGCAGCTGTACAGAGTAAGTGAAGGATAGAAATAGGCTGCATAATTTCCAAATCCATTTTTCTATTCTTTAAATTAATACCTCCACCCTTCCTGTCTCTCATAATTCCCAAAAATGCAGGCTGGCCAGCTGCACAGATTTTGAAAACTGCTGCAAGTTTAATTCAGGCTTACAAAACAGGAGGGAAGAGAGCTCAGCTCCCCCATTAATGTACACCTGCCATAAATAAAAGGGCAAGAAATTCTTCCTGAAGCCAGTGTAAAAATCCTTGTTTTAATGTTGTAAGTGATAGCAAATAAATCCACCTGAACTGCTTCAGCCAGCAAAACAGCCAAGTTGCTTCTGCAACATTCTAGCAGAAAAATTGGTCAGCTTTGCAGCTAGGTAACAGAGTGAAGAAAATAAATTTTTATATGCAAAGTATTTGCTTGGAATGTAGTGGTTAAGGAGCTGTCTTGCATATTAGTATTTATAGCAAGATGGAACATATTTTCCTGAGCAGCTTTGCAGAGGTAGACAAGGTTGAAGTTCTCATGAATATTACTTAGCTTTCCTGTAGCTGTAATTTGAAGAGTACATCTACTGGCCTGATCTTGCTATAGCAGCATGATAAGACTGCCAAAGACCCCTTCTCTCAGGTGGAGCTCTAGGGACATGGAGCAGGAGAGACTGGGCTCTGGTAGGGTTGGTACCACAGCAGGGTGATGCTGGGAACACACTCCACCCTCAATGCAGCACCTTCTCCCCTGAAATGGAGGGAGGACTCCAAACAGGGAACACCCATGAGTCGAGCAGCCCATGATCTCTGCATCAGGAAGCCCTGCATCTGCATGGACAAAAAGCAGCAGCACTATGGCTGATGCATCAGCCCTCACCCAGGCAGGATGTGCCCACACGGCTGCCAATGCCTCTGCAAGACCAGGAGGGTTCCAGCACAGATGGGCTGACCAGGCTGGGCCACAGCCCAGCTCTGAGCAGGGCACAGGGACACACACCCACTGCCCCAGCAGCACACGCCCTCTGTCAGAGCAGTGCAGCAGCTGAGCTTGTGGTGTGAACACCTTCACCACCCCTTACAGCCCCAGATCTTTTCTGGCAGTTCTTCTACATCTCAACCCTATACCCTTTGTATCACCTAAACCTTCAAGGATTTGTCCAATGGTTTTATTTGAAAAAAAGTTATCCAGTTCTCCTAAAACCATGGATTCCTGATTGCCATGTAACATCCTCCCTCTTCCCATCCCTGCTGTTCCCTTCCTATCCCTGAAAAGTTCCTCCTCCCTTGTCCCTCAGGGGCATATCTGACTTTACACTGTGATTTTGCTTTCCACCCTAATCAAAATATTTCATCAGAAAGAACAAACCTTGTGCCTGATACATCAGGGCCTTTAAAGAGACTCCACAGTGTTTACACCCAGAGGGCTTGCATTTGTGCACCGACTGTTTATGACTTTTGCTAAATAAAGTCACTGCTGCTGGTTTCCTCTTGAATAAACCCTGGGCCTGATTTTCTAATGTCCTGGGGAGAGTCCAAAGTCAGAAAAGAACTGGAAATCCTCCATCACCTTGGAAAAACAACATCCTTTGTTCCTCAGGACACAATTGCCTTAGAGCAAACACCTGAGATATAGTTTTTGCAGACACATTAGGTACTACATGAATAAAAACCTCTTACTATTGCAGAAGAGGTCATTTCCAATCAAGTTTGCTGCACTATGTTTTCTGGTTTATTCACCTGAACCACATTTTCACAAAAGCCAGAGGCTGTAAAATGCACCGTGTAGAAAGAAAGTTAAAAATTCCTACTAAAAAAAACCCTGTTCCAATGTTTTTTAAGTGACTTCCCCCACAGAGGTGTCTCTGAGCTATCCATTAGCTGAAAGTGAGCTGCATCTCATTGAACAACTAAATACTCTTTGTAGAGGGGGAAAAAACAAACCAGGCAGCAGCCTAAGTGCAGAAAATGCCTTCAAAAGTCTGAAGCTGAAGCAGTGTTCCTCCCAACTCCTCATAGTACTGCTGCACCAGTGGGGACATCTCACCCAGTAGAAAATAACAGGCCAGAGAGGGTTGTTCTGAGGATAAGACCTAAAAAGCAAGTGCCCACTAAAAAAAAAATTAAGCCTGTGGAAAAAAAGTGGTACCATGACCCACCTGTCTGCATGATGTTCTGGTTGTAGCTGCTTCCCCTGGGCAGAAACGCTTCTGTTCCTTGTATCTCTTCATCCCAACCAGAGAGTCAACAGAAAAACCATCACACACTGCCCAAGTACTTCTCTTCCCACCCTAGACATCACCCTGGTTGTCCTGAGAGCTATCACCCCACTCACCCACTCCCAGCTCCTGACCTGGGAGCCTGGATGGATTTTGAGGCCTCTGCTCATCCCTGCTCGAGGGGGGTGGCTCCAGGGAGAAACTTGAGCAGAGAGAATGCAAAAGCAGTTTGTTTTCACAAACATTAAAATCTTGCTTGCTTCATATAAACCTGCTGGTTAGAGGAGAGGGATAAGTGTCCAACTGGGAAAGCCTGAGAACTGCATCATGAAGGAGCACACGGAGCAGGGGCTGATTCATTTTGGTCACACAAGGACCATCTGAAGGCAGATTTAGACTTCTCTCCCCATGTTACACTGATTTTTGGGCTTTACTCCATTTGAGAACACATGAGGATTCACTCAAACACTGCCTGCCACAGAATAACTGCATTATGGTTTCTTGTAAATTGTAAGAGTTTTGTTGGGTTTTTTTGCTTTTCTTTTAATCTGCATTATTTTGCTTTCTAAATGCATATTGTGGAGACCACATGAATGAGAAGTGAATTGTTAATAGCTCTAGATACCTCTCAGCTCCAATTCTGGTTTTATGGTCCTGTAATCAACTTGAATCCACAGGAAAACAACTTACACTGCACTTTTAAAAAATGTTTGCAAAACTCCTGGCATAACACACTTGCTCTACTCCATTATATTTGCCATTGAGTTCAAAACAAGAGTGAAAAAAAGATACATTTCTGCTCTCTTTTTTAATAGTCTGTTGGATTTTCCTTTTACTTCATCTGTGGGAATATAGTCAACCTTAAATTGTGTTCACTGGATAGTCCATTAAATTGTCTTAATCTCCTTTTTTTCATTCTCCACACCAGCACTGATATTTTGAGCAGTCTTCTCTCAACCCCTTTGCTTTATCACCAGATTCCTCCTCATGCTCCCAAGACTCTTTAGATTGGTTTAGGTTACATCAAGAGGCATCACAGTTAAGAGACTCTCAAAAAGTAAAGTTTAAAATAGTCCAATTTATGATTCCAGTTTCCCCTTCAGGATAATCTAGCTCTGCTCCTTCTCTACCTTTCACTAATGAGCTGTAAAATCAAGCAACAAGTCTGAGCAGCTCCATCTCTGCTTTATAAATAAGCAAAATCTCTATAAAAACTGTACCTCAACTTTTTGGTCCCGTGTTAAATCTCTCCACCTTGGCAGGGCCCTTTCCTGGCTTTCATGAGCACCACTGAGAACTTGCCATGGGTCTTTCTTGTTTGGTGCAATTACCTCCTTCCCTACCCCCATCTCTTGAAGGGTTTTGCAGGGGCAGATGTAGAAGCAAAGAGCTCAGCTTCTCACTGACACTGTCACTGTCACACAGTGCCAAGAAGAGCCACGTCACCAGCACCACTACTCTGCCAGCCTGGGGACAGGAAGCTGGGGTGGGTGGAGAGGGGCAGGGCAGTGGCACCTCAATGAGCAGCCAGAGGAACCCTCAAGTTTTTAACTGATCGTGGTGAGGAGATGACCAAGGTGAATTGCCACAGATACAGATTTCAACTTTGCCTGTTGGGAATCACAGGGAAAAAAAAGTAAACTTGAAAGGCTGAGGCACTTTTCAAAACGTACTTCATTAGGTTTCAATTATAAAGCAAAATTAGGAGACCATGGAAGAAGAAACAGTATTTTCTCTGATGAAGATGAAAATGTTTTCTCCCTCTTTATAGCATTTCTTCCTGCACTCTCTCCCACACTGTCCCATATTTTCAAATGCTGTCACCCTGAGCCATCCATGCCTCCTACACTGCAAGATGACTGTAGCAGGGACATGGGAGCAAGAACCCCCTCAGGCTCTGAATCCAGGCTTTTGCTACCTCAGGCAAGTATGTAAAAGACACTTAGTCATAGTGATTCATGCAGCAGATTGTTCTAATTCCACCCTCTCCTCCATCCATCCAGGGTACACTTTCCAAATCCTAACATCTTTCCCCCAGGATGCTTGACACTCTGCAGGCTATTTTAAAGTTGACTAAGAAAAACAAGCCAGCCAGGAGAGTTAAATCTGTCTGCACCTGCTTCAAAAATATGGGGAAGGAAGTAGTCCAGAGGTTCCTACAAATCAAAAATAGGGAGAGTATCTACACATTCCTGTGGGACTCACAAAAAAGGCTTCCAAAACCTAACTGACAGCATTAGACAAGGTATGTCTGTTAGTGGGCAAGCTCGAGCTGCTGGAACCTCAACACAAAAGACTTTGATTAGTGCAGGCCTGTATTTTCTGATAGTCTCAAGTGATTTATGGCTTCAACCTGAAATCCTAGAGTGATTCAGTCCCAAAGAGCTTAAAAACAATTGCTTGTTATTGGACATAGCAAAGCTGTGAATACAGTGTTTTGTACCACGTTCTTCTGGCCCAATTTCAAGATTTTACAGACTCTTTATACAAGTTCTCCAGATCTAGTACATCAGTTGAAAGATAGTAATAGATTTCAAAAGAAGAACACAGAAACATGTTTAGCCATACAAAAAAGAAAGAAAAAAAAAAAGTAAATAAAATGTAACTTAAATAGACTTATCAGCTGCTCCTGGACTTACTAGAATATTAGTGCCTTTTACCAACAAGCATTCAGACTCTGAATAGTAATAATGAGTATACAAATTTGAATCTGGCTCAGCTTAGGCTCCTAAGAATAAAATGTGTAGAGTAGCACCAAAATGTAGCAAATCAGTGTAGACACCTGGTTCTGAAAAGTCATGCAGAAAACTTAGTTTATGCTGCTTCTCCTTGTTTCTTATTAAAATAATTTGGCAGCTTGAAAGTGAAACAGATTTATGAATTCACTAGGGAGCTGGAGAGACTCATCACACAGTAATGGAAAGGCAGATTTTTTTTTTTTTTATTTTAAATTAAGGTAAATTTTTTAGAAAAAAAAAAAAAAAAGCCATGATTTGCATGAAAGAGGTTGCCTAAAGACACAGCAGTCTAAGTGTGCTTTGATACACTTTACACACACACACAGGCTGTTGGGTGCAGCTCTCCCTGTCAGCAGAGGAATGAGCTCCTCTCCTGCTCTGCAGTCATTGCTGCAACTTAGGATCACCCAGTAAAGCAAAACCAATTGGTCATAAGACTTTGCTCTGAACTAACTCAGTTCTTAGGGACTTCAAGAGAAGCCTCTCCCCTCTTTTAATCTATCATGATCAGTCTGGTCACTCTTATCCATCCTGTCCCTCTCAAGCAGTGAAACCTAATTGTCCTGTGGCTTCAGCCATTACCCCTTGCCCTACCACTGCCCTCTCTGGTGAAAAGTCCCTCCCCAGCTTTCCTGGAGCCCTTTCAGGCCCTGGAAGGTGCTCTAAGGTCTCCCTGGAGCCTTCTCTTCTCCGGGCTGAACAGCCCCAACTCTCTCAGCCTGGCTCCAGAGCAGAGCTGCTCCAGCCCTTCCATCATCTTCATGACCCTTCTTTTGATCCTCTCCAACAGCTCCATGTCTCCCCAGAGCTGAGGTCTTCAGAGCTGGGCACAGTATTCCAGAAGAGGTCTCACCAGGGCAGAGCAGTACCAGAGAAGCACATAACTAGCAATTATGAGTTTTATGAAAATCTGACTTTGGGGGGAATTGCTCTGTGGGAAACAATAGTAAAAAGCAGGGTCCAATGTATATCTTACAGAGAAGGGAAAAACCCCACTTATTACACAACTAGGAAAACTGCATGAAAGGCTGAGGAGCCTCTTAGAAACACAAATCATCACATGGTGTAGATGGCAAAGGGATCATTTACATTCCCACTCCGTAAAAAGCAGTGATTAATACAGCTAGAGAAAATATAAAATTTAATGAGTAACTGAAGTGTTCAAACACACTGCTGGTTTAATAAAGCTGAATGACGAGGCCAAAGTGCTGGGAATAAAATCTCAAGGTTCTGTTAGCAGAGAGAAAAGTCATGGATCAAGTGAGAAGAAGAAAAGGTGATTTAGCATCAAAGGAAATAATTAATCTTCAAATAAATAAGAATTAGAATGAACATTTATATTGTCTTTTTTTTCCACTTTAAATGTCTCCCAAACTTAAATTTATTACAGTTTACATACTTAGCTAATTAAAGCTCTAAAAATAATATCAATTTTTATGGGCCATTTCTGGAGAAAACTAGCATAACTTAAAACAGACCCAGGCACTTTGATTATTGCATCAAGTTTCTATTAGTTTTTATGGTGCAATAAATTTGTAAAAAATTGCCTCCTGCTGATCTAATTATGATCCTATTTTTAAGCAATTTTTAAAAATTAGAAAAGTATTGCAGACTTTCTTCCTTAATGGCTTGAATTTAATAAAAAAGTGCACTGAAGTTGGCAAAGAAAACAGTGAACCAAATTCTCAGGTGATGTAAAGAGTTGGGCTGTTTGTACAAGTTGGTCTTTTTGTAGAAACCCCAATTCCTCCAGATGCCAGACTTATTAATCCACTTTTTACTCTAAGTGCCAAGCTGAGTCCAACTCTTCTATGCATATTTGTTCTACAGGTCAAATGTGACCCATGAGTCTTTTTTTTTTTAAACCCTAGTTCTTTAAACTGAGTGACACAAGCCCAAAATGACTGGTCCATGACAAAAGCAGAAGGCACAGGTTTGGAGCACTGGTTGGGGAAGGCCAACAACTTCTTTTCTTTTTATTTCTCACAATGTGAGGCTAAAATATCCATGAACAAGACAGGCCTATTCCCTCCAGAAGTATTAGTTTGCAGAATCATTTCTCACAACTGTATCTGCCTTCCCAGACAATGTCCACCTGCTGCATGCAGGGCATGTAACTCTCAGTAGAACACCCAGAGAGAGCTACTGTTCCTACCTTGCATTCTGCAGATACAAATATTCAGGTGACTATTAAAGTGGGAATGTTGAGACAGATCTAATCACAGTGTGCCTAGGACAGCATTGTGCAAGTCAAGATGCAATATCAAAACACATCCATCATGGAAGCAGACTGACCCCAAAATGCCAACCATGGCAAAAGAAGCAAGACAAGTCAGAATTATTCTTGAGCAACTCTTTGGAAAAGTAGCACTTTGCATTCATTCAGCATGTCACCATAACCTCAGGATACCTCCCAAAATAAGAAACAGTGCTCATATAATCAGGACACACCCAAGCATTTTCATTTCAGGTACAGTTATCATGTTAGAAGTGCAGTACAACAAGTACTCTAAGTGGGAAGAGAAGCAACGCAAGTACAAGAGCACAAGCTACACTCTGACATAAAGTCATTATTTTAGTCTCTGATGTCTGCATGACCTGCTGCTCACAAAACTCATCTGCAGAAAGAGCACTCTTTCCACTCTTACAGCTAAGAGAACCTGTGTAGCTTCAGATATGGGCAGGTGCCTGGGCTTTTGTTCACCACTTTTTTCACTCTGAAGCACAGATACTTTTATTTTTACTATCAGTTTGACAAAAATCAATGAACTAAGAACACAGCTGCTAGAAACACTTCGGGTATAGACATTTGGATACAAGATAAAGTCCCCTGCACAGACTCTCCCTTTGCAGTGTTTGTAACACCCCAAAGAGGCTAAAGAAATAGTAACATTTTCAAGGAATGGTACTGGCCAGGAACCCCAGCTACAAACCAGAAAACAAGGGAAGAAAAGTTAGTTTCAGCTAATAGCCAAAGAAAGCAAATGATCCAACTCCAAGTTTAGTGCTATTATATAAGCCTGTCATCACAATTATTTAGAATTTGGGTGAAGATGCACCCAAAAACCTCAATAGCCAAGACTGCTCTTACAGTGCATCTATTTTGAATCAAGGTGGTGACTCCAAAAATCTCTCTAGCAGACTCAAGGCACATTCAAATAGGTTTTCACATAGACATCTGCAAAGAGATCAGGTTCTTGAAGTACAAAACTCTATCTAGCCATCAACTGAGTTTCCAAATTTTTAAGAGAAGGCAGGAACCCGTCAGGTCCTAAGTGGTCATCTCATGTCCCTTCCTCAAATGCATGACATTGCTTCCTTAATATAGCAGTGACATTAAATGTCATTTAACAGCAGAAACTTGCAATGACACCTAGCAATAGTCCCAGCCTCTGAAGCATCTTCCCTCTAGAGACTTGAGCATGGAAAGGAAAAGCTGCTGAACAGAAGGCAACATATCTTCCTCCACATTTACATCCAGGGACGTATCTGCTTGCAAGAAGTAGAAAAAAAAAGTGCCACCTCAGAGAAGAGCTCTGTCACCTCATCTGGTACCTTCTTCAAGAAAATAATGGCTCTCTGAGGGGCAGGCAAGGCTGACTGAGTTGCACCAGATTGCAATGCATTTTGCTGCTGGCAGTATTTCTAATCAGTAGTTTATATGCAGAAATATTTATAAACAGTAAATTTAGAGATTGACATGGTGCTAAAAGCTGTACTAAACATGTCACAGAGTACACGGCCCAAATCCTGCATCTCCTGAAGAGAGAAGAGGATTCAGAGGCAAGTGTTTCCCTCATAAATTAATACTTTCCCTCCTTTAGTGTGAAGTTC
>NW_009952701.1:1789471-1807251 GCF_000747805.2 Chaetura pelagica
CAGCAGGAACTCTCCCATTTTCTGGAGATAACTAAATGAAAAATGAAATGCATCTCTATCTTCTGAAATTCCACTTTCCTTTTCACACAGTTAACATGGAGCATGAAAATTCACCCAAAGCTGTTAATTGCTTTTGCAATTACTTTCTTTCACTCTGCTTATTTGGTAAGAGACATGAAGTGCACGTGATGCAAACACTTGAGGGCTCAGGGACAACCTAGCAGCGTTTTGCTGTAAGGACATGCAGCAAGGAGGTCTCCTAAGGAGATCAATAGAGTCCAACACTAACACTTCAACCAGTTGGGAGTTTCTCTTGGGTTTCTCATCCCCACTGATGCAGCATGGAAGTTCAGAAAAGACCTCTCATAGACTTGTGAAAACCCCCTGATCAGATGGCAATTTAGCCCATCTTACCCAGGATTCAACCTGCAAACAGCCCAGTAACACAGCAAACACAAACCACATTCTCTAAATCCCCTCCACACAGACCTTGGTGAGAGTGTGAAAACGTTGCTGTCCAGCTCTGCAATGTAAATATTCCTGGTGGTACAAGAAGGAGGTTTTCTCCAAGAAACAGCTGCTGTCATTCGTAAAGGACCTGCTGTGCACAGCAATAATTGGCAGAGTATTTTATTCCTCTGCTTATCTAATTTGAGGCAACACTGAAAATGCTACGTGGAACTGCAAACAAGTACAGATGCGTGTTCAGCTTCAGCATGTTTCAAATCATCTCCCAACACAGAAGAACCACCACTGGGTTTATCTTAATTGATTAATCACAGGCAAAGTTTCCACAAGCAGAGTGTGCCCCCAGCATATCATTACAGATTATTTTTACAGATACTCTGTTTAGACAGCATCGTGTTAAATCCCAGCAAATAATTTGGTCACTGAGATGTGTGTGGAGCCTTTTAGGAGCAAAGCTGCTAAAACAATTATGTAAAAATAAGAAAAAGCAGTGGGGAAACTGCACATCTTGATTCTTCCCAGGCACAAAAGCTTCACTAGGGTTTCCTCTGTCTCTTATTTGTTTGGAATAAAAAAGGAGCCATTATTATCATGCTTCCCCTGTTAGAAATATTAACCATTTGGGTGTAATTTTTCCTCTCATGGCACTGAGGAGCTCAGAGTAACAAAGGGAAACACCCAGTTCTCCATGCAGCAGACAGAATTGCAACTCATCGACACCGTTTCTTCACACGACAAGTATTAGCAAACCACTGGAGCTGCAGGGAATTTCTCATGGTCCAGAAAGGCTGCTCCAGAGGTCCACAAAGTCTGTGGTCTTTATTTAAATCTGTCAGTAAAGCAGCTAGAAATAGATGTCCCTCTCCTGCTGCTGCTGAGATTACACCAGTTAAACTTGTAGCAGGTAACATGGGACTTCCTCAAACCTCTTTTAGCAGCAGCTTTCTTGGTACTTGATTACCATGACAGAGGGAACTGAGAGTCTCAGAAACTCAGTTGACAGCACAGCAGACCTTTGCCTCAGGCAAAGCAGAATGAATTCCCTTCGTTCCCAAGTCAATGTAATTTATAGCCCAGGGCTGTGTCTCATTACTCCTGCCCAAGCCAAGGTTGTTGGAACTTCAGTGTCAGTTGAGCAACAGACTTGTCTCTTGCTGGCAAGTCCTCCGAAAGCAGGAGCCCTGGCTTTATTTAGCTGGAAATCTGGTCTACTGCATAGACAAGTTTGGAAAGAAGAGAGAAAGGCTCTGGAAAGTGGAGCACTGCAAGATACATTTGATAAATGGTAATGAGAAAGATTACAGCATCCAGGAATAAGGTTGAGTTCCATCTACCAAGCAGCCCTGTTTGCTCAGCAGCAGCATGGATGAGTTCACAGTTCATCCTTAATAAGGATGGTAGCTAGGTGAGGATGTGACTTCTGTCTGGATAACCTGAATAATTTCTAATTTGTCTGTGTCCTAAATAACAAAATGGCAAGTTAATAATGCTGTATCTGCATTATTTTGTTTTTTCTCTAAATTCAATACAAGTTTTACACTGTCACAGTTAAATAGCTTAGAAAAAGCTTTTGGCTCAGTGCAAAAAGGAAGCTTATCAAGCACTAAAAAGAAAAGCATCCTAGACAATAATATGCAGGAGTTCTGTGTGCATGATTTGTGATTTCTTTTCTCCAATAAACAAGCTCAGAATCATTCTGCAGCCACAAGCTCCTTGTGGTCTGTGCAAAAGAAAAACAAACCAACCAACCCCTCACTGTGCCACTTGGCTCTGCTGCCAGTATTTCATCCTCCATGGGATAGTCAAAGTAGATGGCAATATTGCCCTTAGTGCTGCTCACGTCCACCACGATTCACCTGTGGGAGCAATTCTGTGCAGGAGCTCATGGAAAAGGACATGCAGGTTGGAGGACTACATTTTTGGGACCACATTTTTGCTTCTGGAAAAGTCACCATAATGGGCCTTAGAGAAAATTAATCTGGACAGAAGCACCTTTGGCTGTTTTAGCAGTTGTTTGGATTCTGTTGAATTAGATATTTTCTAGCCTGTGTCCTCCCTCAGAGTTTCCATCAGGGATATGAGCCTTCTAGAAGCACTTCAAGGATGATAACAAACCCCTTGCTTTTCTTGATTCCTTCACGTGAACTTCAGAGTTAAGCCCATGAAAGCTCAGGGACTAATGAACCAAGTCCAGCAGAAGCAGTATTTCAGAATGATCAGTGACCCTGAACATCTGAACACAAAATACAAGGACACTGAAGATTTTAAAACTTTCAGGGGCAAGACTCAGGTCAAGAAGGAGCTCCTAAAATGTTCACTGGTGGGCTGATTTTGGATTTGTTGTGAATAGAGGTTCACTTGTATTCAAAAAAACAAATGAAAGAGCTTGAAACAGGAATTAAATTCTATAAAGGCAGGGCCAGACCTATGCAGGTATCTAAAGATCAATATCCTTTATTGCCTCCAGACCATTTCTTCTCCTTTTTTTTCAGTTCCAGAAGAAGAGAGAAGCTGACCCCAACATCAAAAAGGCCACCACAATAATGAGAGTGTCTCTCAGCTCTTCTTTCTATCAGACTTGTATGATTCCGGGTTTTGTCATTCATCCAAGCTCCCTTGTATGCAGCCAACAGCCTGGGCATCTTTCTTCCAAATCATCTTGCCTTTGCTGGATGATTAGGAAAACAAAACAGGGCTGGCAGATGCTGCTGTGCTCTCAGATTTTGATTTCAAGGTGATTTGTGCTCCATTCCTCCTTGGTTTGTGAGAATGGGAGGGGAAGCAAAAAGCTTCCTTGTGTCCTTGGAGCCAACTAAGGAAATAACTTGACTAGCACAGTGTCTGCTCCAAAGTGTACAGTATGTTTAGGGGGACAATCAATTCCATGGTTCTATAAAGCTGATTGAAATATGATTACACAGCAAGCCATGGGTTTTTTTTCTAAGACTCACCAGCTGCCTGTGCTTCTTAGGAACAATTACTACTGCAGGTGACTTAGGATTTCAGCTGGGATGGGCATAAGTTTCAATCTTATCAGGAAGTTTCAGACGTTTGGGGTAAAAGATTAAAGTTAATTGTACCAAGTGTTACACAAAAGGAATAATTTGAAGGAAGTTATCTTCTAATGAACAGGAAAGTGTTAGTGAACAGGATAGTGAACAATCCTTCTCCAGTGCTGTACTCCAGAACTAAAGAATATATTTTATGACCAGATGATTGGGCACATTTTCTGTCCAAGAACTCAGTATAAGCCAGGCAATTATTGCTACTTACATCCTCCTCAGATCACTACATTTCAGCTAGGGAATAGGAGGAAGCAAAGGCATTGAATTTTTCCATTCTTGTACTACTGCTTTTAGGAGAAGGTTAAGGGAGAGTTAAACAGCATTTTTGCAAGTTATATTTAAGGCTGGGAATATGTGAGAGACTAAAAGCCCTGAAGACTAAAGTCCTTTAATTTAGTCACAGCACAAGCACAGCATGGTTGGTAACAGTATAAAAAACCAGCACAGATCTAGGAATGAATATGGAACTTAACCTAGGGAGGTCCTGTAAATAAAAGAGGCCCATTTGCTCCTTAGCCTGTTTACTGGAAGTCACACAGACACAGAACCAATTAAACCTGAATACACACATAGACAACACACATGCAGGACAGAATATGACATGGCCATATTTCCAGCCTTCCCCTTGGTCAGGAGCAGAGATAACAGGGCTGAGAAGTCTCATCTACTCTCCTTGCCCAGAATCCTGATCATGTTTCCTCGAGACTTTATTGCTTTTTGTTTTCTATAAATAAAAACAAATTTAAGGTCTATGAGAAAAGGAAGGAAGAATGGAGTAGGTAACAAAGCAATTGGGAATGCCTCAGTAATGTATGCAAGCCATTAAGGATTCCATTAGGTTTACTAAAAGGTCATTAATGATAAAATATCTTCTTTTATTTTACCTACTTTCTAAACATTATAGTCTATTCTGCCATTCAAGCTTGCACCCCACTGACATTAATTAGCATGCTATATATTAAGGAGAGCTTTTAATGAGCTGTTATTTTCTATGATTTTATTGGAGAGCCTCATTGTTCAGTTTAATAGCAGAAAATGACAACTATAGAAATTGCTTTGATAGGACTGCAGCACTGAGGCAGTTCCTCAAGCTCCATACTTGTTCCTCAGTTAGTTCTTGCTGCTGAAAGCCCTGTTTAATACACTTCCCCTGGCTTACCATGCTACCCTGGGCCTCCAGAAAGCTGTAGACCATGAATAAACCCCCAGCCCAACACAACAGAGAGCTAACAACATCACATACAGCTGCTCTCTTTGTTATACATTGTAGAGTAAAAGAAGCAAGATCCATGCACCTATGGAATATTTTGCCATATTTATAGGTCAAATATCAGTCCTTGCTTTTGTTGTAGCTGAAAATTGCAGTGCCACAGATTTCTAGGCAGCGAAAACTAAGCATTTGTGCTCATATTCCAAGTGTCAGACTCACTCTATGTTGCTTCTCATAATTGCAGACAAAAGTGGTTGAATTAGAAACAAAGGGAAGAGTAAATCGTTCTCCCTGTGCTCAGACTGAGCAGCCACCAGCACTGCTCAGAATCTGTGCCACCCTGATGCCAGCCATCCTACTTGGGCAGCAGGGAGAACAGAAGTCAGGACAAAATAGTAAGAAACAGAGAGAGCAAATGAAGAGGGCAAAAAGACTCAAAGTGACAGAGACTGGTAATGAGAGTAGGGACCAGGAAACTTAACCCAAACCCATCCTGTCAACTGGATGGCAGGATCACAGTTTACATCTGGGCCTAATAAACACACATAAGGGACAGCAGTAAGATGAGTTTCCCAAAAGGAACCATGAGACTGGCATCTCCTCCTTTTGAAGGTGACAAGAAAATCACCTCAGCTAGCTTTTTCATTTGCAGAGTTTCTCAGTTGCACCCATTAACTAGATAAAGCCACCACTTCTGAATTCTTCAATCCTATCTACTTGCTACATCAGGCAACACTTAAGATGAAAGAGAAATTATCACCTAGAAAGGAAGTACAGACCTGTGTCTGTAATTTGCATTCAACTTAGCTTACATTTTGGTAAGATATTGAAAGAACTGAACATGGAATTCTTAGAGCTTTGTATTATGATAAGTGCACAGGTAGATTGGCACTTGGAAATATCAGGTGGAAGAAATAGGATTAAGAAACAATTGTTTTCCTGGATAAGCAATATAGACAAACAGCATGTATGAAAGAAGAAAGAAGAATAGACTGAACTTGTATTTTTTTCTAGGAAAGATGATAAAACATTAGAAGGCAGAAAGACAAGATGTTCACATCTCTACAAAAGTTTTTTTGGTTTTGTTTCTGTTTTTAATTGGAACTTTGTTATAGGAAAGAATAAGTTTTAGGGTTGGTTTGTTTTTTTTTCAATTCTTATCACTTGGTTTGTATTTGAAAGAGCTCAACATGCACACTAAAATAATTCAGTTCCTTCCTTTAAAAAAGAAAATGTTTTGTTGTAGCCAAATCTGTTCCCATTTGCATTGGATTTATATTGCTGCAAGTCTATTGGCTTCAAAAGAACAATAAAAAGGTAATCAAAGAAATTGTTATGCTCAAGGGACCATATTATGCTTTTATTTCTGGTAAGCTTGATAAGCAATTTTTTCTAAAACAGTTGATTCTTACTATTTATAACACAAGCATGCTATTTACCTGGAGGTTGTCATACATTTAAAAAACCCCTTACATCTGAGTTTCTCAACCCCCCTCTCATTTTCTCATCAAGATGTTACTGGAAACCACAAGATTTAGAAGAGCATCATTAACAAATGTTTCCAAGTCTATCTTGCAAATAACAGTAAGGGAGTAGCACACAATTAAGAGTGTTCTATCATTTGAAGAACTTTGTTCAAAAGCTCTTGAAGGTGTTTATTCAGAAAAGTATCCCTAATTAGGAAATCATTTCAACATTTCCTGAGTTTAAGGCTGTGTGAAACTAACTGGGACAGGATGGAGAGAAACAAGAACAATAAAGATCCAGGCAGGCTCTTTTCACCAGGGTTTAGCACTTGAGTCCCCAGCCAGGCAGCTCATGGTGCCTCATTTTCTCCTGCCCTCCTGAGCTGGAAGGAGCAGGAAGCCACCAGCTGTTGCCCTCAGACCTTCCAGGCAGACAGAGCAGCACTTCATTCCTGTCAGCCCCCACATCAACTTTAAATCACAACAGCTCCAGCTGACTTCAGTTCTGCCATTTTATGTTTCCAAACATGTCAGGGGAAGAAAAGCCATCCTGTTTCACCTGAACAGCAATTGCATATGTTGGCTTCTATAGTACTGTGCACAGGTAAACTGACTTTTCCTTGCAGCATTGGACAAGCCACCTGAAATGCCCAGGGTAAGGCAGAGGGGACACTGAAGCACATATTACAATTGTAGGACTTACACAGAGC
The DNA here is from genome assembly GCF_000747805.2 of Chaetura pelagica. Classification (NCBI taxonomy): domain Eukaryota; kingdom Metazoa; phylum Chordata; class Aves; order Apodiformes; family Apodidae; genus Chaetura; species Chaetura pelagica. Next base: position 1,796,391 of record NW_009952701.1, read on the forward strand.
TTATAAGCCATTTTACTTTATTATAAATAGGAAAAGAGCTCTCAGTGGGATTCTGCTGGCTGAAAGAAAAGATATTTCGTGTGACCTTGTGCTCCTCAAATTTCACTGCAAAGCTCTCACTAAGCTCTGCCTTGTCCCAGAAACAGAACAGGGTCTGTGGCTGACACGGCATCTTCAGTCCGCTAGGAAAGTGAGCAATGCTCAGATTTATAGCCCTTCTCAATTGCCAAGAGAAGATAATACATCAGTGCAATCAGCACCATTCATTTTCCAAAGTCTGGCCTGAATCCTGACTAAGAATGTTGGCAGCATCTAACCAACCTGTCCACCAAGTGCTCAGTCAATACTTCAGTCAGCAACCATGTAATAAACAATTACTCTTCAGCCAGCCCAGCCCTCTTCCAGTGCAGTTCTGCACAAAAAGCCATTAACTGCAGAACTAATTTAGCTGTGTAGAAATGCACAGCTTCCCTTAGATGTAATTGAGAGGATGAAGCAGCCTTCTCCAGAGCTGACAGAGTTTCAAACTTAAACAGATTATACATGGCCACACGGTTTTGTTGCTAGTTTAGATTATTACAGAATTCTAATTCAACATGGTACAGATGCAGTGAAACAGTTATTCTTCATGTAATTGACTTTCATGGACTTTGGACAAACAATACACTGCAGTACAAGCCACTGTGTAAATCCAGTGTCAAAGGAGAACAACATTAATGAACAGAGATTAATATCCAGTTGTACCAAGACCGCACTGTCAAATGCCCCTACAGAAAAGTGATACACTCATCCAGATATACAATCCTTCATTGAGAATTTCCTGGGTTTTGAGCACTTAACAGTGTTTCCTTCATGTTCAGCTGAATGCAGCTGTGTGGAGGTGGCCTTCCTGCAGCACACACTCAGTGAGCTGAAGTGAGGAAGCTCCGTCCCAGGAGTATCGTGCATCCACAGAATGCAACTGAGAAGCTGTAACACGATTGATTTTCAGGGGAACTTTCAAAACCACTTCTCACTGAAAACAATTTCCCAGAGTCGTCATCTTTCCACTATTTCAACTCTAGAGATTTGTATAAATTGGCTGTAAGATTTTGTGGTTGTTGCTTTTCTTCTTGTAGGAGCCCAGTTTTTGTTTTTCTTAACCAAAACAAAAGCACCTTTAAATAAACAAAGAAATTACTAAACCAAGTCAAGTTCCCAACACTTTCAGCTTTTCCAGGAAAGCTTCTTTTTCCACATATTTTAGCAGGGAAGATTTTATCCTAAAAATGTCAGGTTTCATGAATAACTTAAAAAAGGGTTCTGATTAGAACTGCCTGTATATCCATGTAGCAGATAGATATCACACCAGATAATCATGCTTTGTGTTGTAATAAATATGCACTTTCAGTGGTCAAAGGTGGGAGAAATTTGTTTCCACCCAGTTTTAAATCCAGACAGTGCATCCCCCGAATATTAACCTTATGCACGACCCTCTAAGAGGCAGTTTCCATGTAATGTCCTCTCCTGCAGAGAAACAGTGAGCGAAGTGATGGAGAAGAAATGGCATATTGGTAACTGGAGAGATGAGGAAGGGCAGATGGCATTTTTGCATGGAAACTAAAAGAATCTGTAACCTCTGAAGTGCAATTTAAACTCAGATCTACTGGGTTTAGAGGAACTAGGCTCCAAGCATCCCATTAAAGAGCTGAAATTGTGGATGAAAGTCCCTTCTATTATTATTCCTGGCATCTAAATAGAGATTTACAGCATTTCAGAAACACTGCCTGAGAAAACTAGCTAGTTAGAAGCTGCAAATGCATCTTTATTTTTCTTTATTTTTCCCAAGGCCCATGTGCAACCCACAGGGGACTTAATAATCGTGAAGATGAGAACATAAGTGATTACAAGACTACACCTTACAATGCTTAAAAAGGCAGCTTGCTGTTTAAACATTGCCTTTAGGCATGGCTCACTGAAAGGACTTCAACAGTCTGAGAGCAATTTTTCCAGCCCAGGAGCTGAATATACTCCAGCCACCCCTAAAATGCTTGTTTACCTTAGAACGATGCCTCCCCCCAGGTAGTGTGACAACATTTTCAGACAGAAATACTTGTGAGTTATTTTTTTTCCTTCTTCCTCTATAAGGGTGAACTAGTCTAAAACCTGACAATTCTGAGCAATAGTTCACACACACACACAAAAATGTATTTAGAAAAGCAAAAGCAAGCATCACTTCCTGAGTGCACCCATAAGCCTCCAGCTGCCCAAACAGACAGGGAAATGCAGATACAAGTAATATTTGTTTCTTTACATTTTTCAAGGTTAAATGCAAGTTTGCACAAAATATCTGGGTCCACATGTGTCAGAAGCACTTTGATTTGGATTTTGTAATAAGTGCTTGAGACAACCTCATATAATCTAAAAGCAGAGCAATTTAAGTGCCAAAGCTGGTCTATGACCTTAAATTAGATGTCTTGTCCCAGCAGTCCAGTGACAGCACAGGTCTTTCTGCTGTCTGATGGTGGTTTGACTTTACACACACTTAGGATATAAAAAAAAAGGGAAAAGATAATAAAAGTAATCTTTGTTGCATGTCTTTGTACACAAAGGCTTTGAAGCTAAACTCCCACATGGTATAAGCACAATAAGAGCATTTGGTTATTAGGGATTTTAAAGCACAGCAGCTTCTCAGGATGGGTAAGAAAAAAAATCAGCAACTTGTTGTGCTTTCAGTCTGCCAGGAGACTGAAAGGGGGACAAGGTTCATTACAATATTATTAGATTCTGCCATTCACAGCTGGCTGCCAGAGGCAGCTGTAATAACACCTCTTCCATAAGTGTTACATGCACCAACCCCTCTGCAGAGCATTCTACCCAAACCAGTGCACCAGCAAAATCCATCCCTGCTGTTTAGCTGTGTTGCTGAACACAGGTTGATCTACTTGTCTCACCAAAGTACCACACACATTGAAGCTACCTGAGGACTTGGCTGTAGCAAAAACTCTTCAGCTTGTTCTGGCTTGCAGGGCACACCTGCAGCAGCAGCCGACACACCTCCCTGCTGCTTTCCTTGACCAGACAGATCACCCAACACCTCCTAACTCATGTTACCAACTCCTTTGCTCTGCTCCTCTCACACACCCACAACAAACTGTGCAATCACTCCCTTTCTACACAGCTCACATCCTAATCTTTTCAGCATACCAATTAACTGACTTGCAATTCCCAGAGCTTTCCGAGTTCCCTTGAACACGAGGTTTCTGCTCCCTAGAAACAGACTGCAATTACCTACTCTTTTGGGGATCTAGAAGGTTCCTTCATTTAAAAAATCCAGCTGTGGCTGTACCCAATGAAACAATTAATTCTCCAACTAAACACAGGGGGGTTTCAAGCAAGTTTTAAATACAAGGTTACTGCTGCCTTTATTAAAAGCCTACAACAACATTTTGAAGGATAAATTTCAATCAGAAGGAACTTGTGTAAGTCAGAAAGTTTCCTTAAGGTCCTTCCATTTTGTTTAGGCTCTTTATAAGTACTCACTCATCATGAAATTAGGGATTCTGGCTGCCAAATGACTTGCTGAGGGTTGCACTGCTGAATTTCAGCCCAGTTGGCATGTAAGCAGCATGCATGCACACTGCAATGGCAAGTTGTGTGCTAGGGAAGTCAGACTGGCAGGGAACCGACCTGAGAAGAAAATCTGTCCCAAGGAAAAGTAAATGGGATGTAGGTAGAATAGACAGTGTGATTAGTTGGAAGCATTTTTAGAGGCTTACAACAATTCTTAACAGAATCAGGGAGAAAATACAGTATCCAGAAACAATGGATCAAATCTTGATGGTGATGGGAAGACTATTATTTAGTAGGGAGAGAAGGGGATTTTGTTTTTATTAGGAGCGTTTGTGGCAATAGGGGTTTTAGAGATCATCACTTGCATGACACCTACATGTCACTCTAGCCAGCTATTTCCTGGTTTAAAGCTGGTCTTGCCACCACTAACTCCAATTCATAAGGTGTTATTTCTTAATCTGTACTTTGCAGGCATTTTTTTTTCTTTAATAAAGGCTGGTAGGCTCTTGGCTTTGTTTCTCCCTAATGACAACAGCACAACTGCAGAGCTTCTGGGTAGGTGCAAATTTGCTATCACACCCCCAAGCCTGCTAGTTCCAGAGAGTGCAGAGCAGCTCTGCTAGTGCTGGGCTGCAGGAGTCCATGTCCTGCACAGAGCTCAGTCAAGTTGTGCTGCACATGTTCACATTACTTTTTTTTTCTGCTGTTATCCTGAAAGCCTTCTGCAATGTGCCCAGGTGGCCAAAGCAAACAGCACCCTGGCTGGTATCAGCCCTAGTGTCGCCAGCAGGAGCAGGGCAGGCAGGGATCACCCCACTTTGCTGGGCACTGGTGAGGCAGCATCTCAAATCCTGGAGTCAGTTCTGACAACTACCCCAGAAATGTTCTGCCCATCTCTCTGGGTTACATTTACCTGATTATCTGTGGTTTTATCTTCAACTGATGAACTTGTCTCAGAGTGTGATGGAGAATGGGAATGTTCTGTATGAATTTTCCCTTATAAGAAGGGAAGGAAAGGAAAACATTCCCATTTGTGACAATTTTCAGGCCCTCTGGTTCTCCTGGTGTTTTTAACACTTGCATTTTCATCCTATTGAAGATGAAGGGGAGGAGGAAAAGGTAGGAGAGTCTGAATTCACCTTGATTTCTCTTTGGTTTCAGCTGCCAAATATGCACAGAATCATTATCAGAAAAGAAAAATTTGTTTGTGCTTCCACTGACGCTCAAGCAAGGAAGTGACCTGAGGGGCAAAGGCACTGTCATGATGCATCACTACCCTGGAGGCATTAAAGCATCTCTCTGCAGCTGCTCAGCCAGAACAGCTACTCAGATTTCTGAAGTCCTTCCTACTAGCTGAGCCCAAGGCAACATTTCAGTAGGAAATGACCTCTTTAAAAATTAAAAGCAGTTATTTTTGCATCATTTGTCTTGGATTATTTCAGATGTCTTCCATTATAGGTCGCCCATGTTGCCAGAAAAATAATGAATTTGCAACTGATTCTCTTCAGATCAGCTCCTTAAAAATGCAGAGCTTTGCTGCAGAATTCCTTACACAGACCCAGGAGAGCAGGTAGTACACCTTCAAAACCATGGCATTGCAAGGGTTGGTTCTAGTTCTAGTACACACAGTTGGTATACAACCTGCAGAGATTTCTACCAATGTCTCAACAGGGACCAACAAAAAATGACTCCTTACTTTCAGCAAGGATTATCACCTGGCTGAAACGACACAAAATTAGCAAAAGGAACTTTGATTCCTTTTAGTCTTGTTATATCAAATCCAACCTACTCCTTGTGAGCCAGCTGGAGAAAGAACCTACAAGTGCAGCTATATTTAAGCCCAGGAGAAAGATCTCTTGCTCATGTTGTAGAGCAAGAGCTCATTGATGTTAAACCTGCTTGACTTTTTTTCCATTTGAGCACCACAGTGTCAGAGACAGCCAGCAGTAGCAAGGACAACTAGGAGTGACATGTTAGAGACATATTGTTCTAAACTGAGAAGCTGGATGGCAAAAGGAGATGAGCAGAACCCTGTTGGCAGTGGCAAAGTTGCTTCTTGCACCCACACCTTTCCCAAAAGCTGTTTTTTAAAAATCCCAGCATTAAAGAGAATGACCTTGCTGCACAAACTGACAGTGAAGACTTTAACATCACCATAAAAACACTTTTTTTCTGCTCATTCTGATCTTACTGTAGTAAAAACTGAACCTATAAACTAAAACACGCTCAGTCCACACCACTTACTGCTATTTAATAAAGGTGTTTCTACCTTCCCTTGTAGGATTGTCTCTCATTTCATGTGATCCTCTAAAGCAGTTCTCCTTTACATTCCATCATCCTTGGATGTACCTGATGTTATGGATGCAGTATCACCAGAAGTACCTGACATCAGCAAGGCAGGCTTGCTTGCTTGCTTGCTTCCTTCCTTCCTCCCTCCCTCCCTTCCTCCCTTCCTTCCTCCCTTCCTTCCTAGAATCACACCTACATTTTTTTCATCCCACACAGGATAGTCAGTGGTTATATATGACCTGATGTATATTTGCTTGGAGGTGAGGAAAGTAGTTGGACTAGATTAGACGTACCATTGAAACACTCCAGAACAGCACTGTAAGGTATAAAACCTAACAGAAGTTTACCTCTTAGAGATGCTGCAGTATTAAAAAGGGCAGGAATTGAAAACCCAAGACATGGGGGAATAGATGGATCTCATTTTGCCACAAATATTGGTAGAGAAATCTTCTCTTTTTTGAACTGGAAAACTGTTCCAGTGACAGCAGCAGCCTATCTTGAGAATTCTTATCTATTTTAATCAGGCTGCTTCTAGCACCTGCTGAAATGTCTCCAGAGCTCAGGATTGGCTTAAACACATATGAAAAGGGCCCTGTGGCATGTATTCCTTGACAACAATCTGTTCTCCTCACCTCATAGAGTGTAATGATGCCATTTGTCTCATTTGGAGGCTTCCACTGAACATAGATCTTCTCTTCAAAAGGTCCTCCCTGGATGGATTCCAAGGGAATGGGTCCAGGAACTATAGAGGGGAAAAAAAACAAACCCACACCAAAAAAACTGTTAGAAGTTACCACCAGCTCAAGTTGTACACAACATCAGAAGACACTGAGAGGCCATCAGGTGGGAGGTTCAAAGTTTAAAACAAACCAAACAAAAATAATACAGTTTTTAAAACCCTCAAGGCACTACCATTGCACCAATTTACTATCAAGGTGAAGGCCCATTCCCAACCTCCAGTTCAAATAAGAAAACTCTAATCTGACCAAGAAGTGATAAATAAACTCAGAATCCATGAAAATCTGAAGTTAGTTTCAGTACATACTTGTTCCAGCACAGCAGCAAATGTAATTTGTCCTTCTCTGTCCACACAACAGCAAAGCTCTATCCACCTTAACAGCCAGACTGCACCTTGGCAGAAAGACAGTGCTGGGCTGCACACCTTTATCAATGTGAAAGATTGATCTTCATAGTAAAGTAACAATGCAAGATTTATAGTTTATTATGGCTGCAAGGCCAGCTAAAAAATTCAGCTGCTCACTCGAAATTTTAATGCTGTAGAAGATAACTAACTAAATGCACTTCCAAGCCTGTCTGATAAGAACCCTGTTCATTTTTCTGAAAGATCTGCCATCCTCTTATGTCCCCTCCTATGATATACTGGACTGCAAGAGCCACTTGCAGCTGAGAGAAACTCAGGACAGCAACTCTTCACAGCTCTGGCAGAGGAAGAATGTTTCTTTTGTAACACAGGAGACAGAAAGGAGGCTTGTAGTTTATGAGAGTCCTTGATCTGAAATAGCTCAGATAGGATAAAAACATTTCAGAGCTTTCCATCAGTACCTCCAGGAAACAGTTCTTTTGTATCAAGAAGGAAGAGTTAGCACCAAATGAACTTGGCTTCTGAGACATAAATAAAATGCTACAACCAGAAGACCAGCATTAAGAAAAGCTACACTCTGGGAAGGAAGACATGATATTTCTTTTTGGGCCACTGATGTGAAGGCAGAGGGAAAAAACAACAAATGCCAGGATTATATTTGCCCATATGATGAAAAGAAGCTGCTCGGTGGGTCCTGGGTAGTTCAGAACACTCCAGAGACATAAACCTGCTGCTGTTCATTTATTGCACAGGTTGGTGTTGATCATTCTGAGCACTTCAGGGAGCCCTGTCCTTTCCAGAAGGAAGAGTGTGAAATGGAAATTATTTAAACCTACAAATGTTACTCGCATAACACACACACTGCCCAGAGATGCCATTTAAAAGTCTCATGGGACAGAGGGTAATTTTGTTACTTAGAACTTGAAGATATTCATTTTCCCCTAAGAAAACAAGCAGGCAAACAAACTCAACATAACTTACCATCTTCCTCAGTCTGCACAACCAACTCCTCACTTTCCATTTTGCCCTCTGGATTAGAGAGGGCTAACCTCAGCCTGATGGTCATGAAGGGCCGAAGGCCTCGCAGGGTGTAGTGGGAAGAAGTTTGGATGAGTTCTTCTGCCTCGAATTTCTGCTGGTTGAACACATAGTGGTACTGGACTGTGAGGTTGTAGCTGTGGCAGCGGGTCACTGCGTAACCGAAGGGCTCCCACTGCAACGTCAGCTGCCGGGACCGAATATCAACCACTTCTACATTTTGGGGTCCATGGACAGGATCTGTGAAGCAAGCAAAATTAAAAAAATTAAAAAACGATCTTAAAAGAGGTCAGACAGCCATTAATATGCTTCCTTCTATATTGCCAGAGTCACAACTCTGAATGTTCTTGTGTTTACACTGTAAATGTGACACAGAAATTAAGGTCAGGTCCAGAAATGTCGAGAGGCTTCTGAGGGGTTCCTGAACATCCCATGATAGGGCACTGAACAGTGATCATGTTCCTGATTCCTGGGAAACCCCACTGAATCCAACAATGGCAGCACTATTCCTGTCAGCTAAGGCAGTGTGAAAGTCACATTTCCTTCATCCTAAATTAAAACAAATAATCCAAAAAACCAAACCAAACGAAAACCCAAAACACAACAAACAAATACCCACAAAAAAAAAAAAAAGGTACTTGATTGTTTACTTGAAAGTGCTCAAATACTTTGGTGACACCACTTCCAAGTGACACAAATACACAGGAAATGGCTGCCAGAGAAGGACTGAGCCCAAGTCTCTGAGCTTTCAATGTAGCTACACAGCCCCTAGAGCCTCCTGCCCACTCCAAACCCACCCCGCTCAGAGACTAAAGCACAAGAGTGGAAGGAATCACAATTAAGAGCCCTACTGTTGGACTTCCACCATCCCAGTGTTACTGCCTCCTCCATTTTTTCAACTCTTGTATGTTTTGGCAAGGCAGCAAAGAAGCAGATCATCCCACTCCTTGAGTAAGTTGTCTGAGTCATTTCAACCTTGTGCCAATTCAACTTTTATTTCAGCTCTTATCAATATCTTGGCCCCATCAACGTTTCACTGCCCTTTATTATGCTTTTAACAGTATCTGACTGAGGTACAGTTTGAATATTCATATGGAGGAATCATTTTCACCTGCTGTTCCTCAATTTATTTTTAACAGCATAACTCAAATGCTGTGACTACAGACTCTGTCCTTTATATAAAATATAAATGCATGCACTGCTAGACATGGAGACATAAAGAATGAAGGATGAGTGAGTAAAATCAGAGCTTGAGATACGTCAGATCGTAATAATATTACCCATCATAGTTTGTTTATCTGACATTTCTTCAACTTGTGTAACTCATTTGCTTTTCCACTCAATATGCATCTAAGCAAGGTAATTAGAAAATGCATAATTTCACATAAACTTCCTTGATTTATAGCACAATTTAGTGTTTCGCCCACTTCTCGTGTTCGCTCACGATCTCAACCTATGAAAGGAATAAACGTTTTCCTGGAAACAACAAAAGCCACAAGGACTCCCAAATACCAGTTCCACTTCTTTGAAACATAATTAAGGTGGAGAAAAAGCCTTCTAGTAATTCTTGAAAGTAAAACACACACCAGCCATCCTGCCCTCAACCTACTAATGCCTAGCAGAAAATACACTGTAACAACCAGCATATTCTGTGTTACTTCTGAAGAAACCTTAGTAGTTGCCAGTGGGGAAACAGCTGCTTCTGAAACAAAACCATTCCAAACCTTTATATATACACACACACAGACATTTTTCAAAAACAACTAATATTAAAGGATCAGGGGTCCGAGGCTGGCAACTGGTTTAGGATCCTATATGCATCATGGCATTCCCTTAACATCCAAAAAACACCTCTTAAATTATATTCTTTGGTATTGTGTGTCACAAAAAGAAAGGATAATTGGGAACTTAGGAAGTTTGCATGCATGGATATACATGGACATGTTTAGCATCAGGTGGTATTAGCTCCTTTACTATAAAAGCATAAAAAGAACATTTCTGTAGATTAACTGAATAAAGAGATGGTTCTGGGAAATCTTTCAGTCTCTGACACAGTAAAGGTGAGTACAAGCCCTGTTCCAAGGTGCATTGAAAGGAAAGAACCCTAAAGCAGATGCAGATGCTTGTCCTTCAGAACTCTCCACCACAGCAAGTGATCAGCTCCAGACCCCAACCCAGATTGTGGCTGAGAGACAGCAAAGACTTCTCATGCCAAGACAATGATGCAGCTGAAGATGACAACTAGCCTCCATGGGGTTTTGTAGGGGTTTTTTTGGGTTTGATTTTTGTGGTTTGGGTTTTGGTTTTGTTGGGGGTTTTTTTGTTGTTTTGTTTTGTTTTAATTACAACTATTTCAAGTCTGTCATCTTATGGAATGAATAGCTAATTAGAGGGGGTTTGGTTTATTGATATCAGATGTGCTGAGTCCATCAGTGAGTAAGGAACGACTAACTCAGGATCATCTCACCAAGTTGTGTGTCCAAAACCTGCACCATGGAAGATCACCTGCATTTTTTGAATTATTTTCTCATGTTATCTACATTTGCCTTTTCCTTTCTTACCTAGAGTTATAAGTCACAGGAACTGCCTGTATTAACCAGTTTCTAATTCTACTCAAAATTTTACTGTAAATGCTCTAAGATACACCCTGAGACCTTTCTTTTTCTTTTTTTCAGCAGAAGCTTTTCAAGAGAGTAACCAGCCTATTAGCAATTTACTTGGAGTTGCAAAGTGAGAAACTAAATTACAGATTCCAAGCAGACCTCACTTCACAATCACAGAACATACCACATTCTCCCAAGAACTGTCTGTTCTCAGGCTGATAATCCTAAAATGTGAGATCTTTTCAATGCAAAAATGAGATCATGATGCAGTTGATAA
>NW_009952701.1:1807287-1819198 GCF_000747805.2 Chaetura pelagica
AGGAGTCTCTAAGAGCAGGTGCAGAAACTTCACATCTAACAACCTTGTAGATTTTTGAAGAACAAGGGAATAAATAAGTAAAAAGAATTTAAACTTCAGATTCAGAGAGGAAGAAAACTAACTGGAATTAAATAAACAAAAAGAAGCTGGACCTGGAAACTTTTATATTCTCTCTGGTTCCCTCCCCTCAGTTTCTACTTGCTTTTTCTCAAAAGTGAGACCGTGTAATTTTGAAGCTGCTTCCCTGTTGCCACACTGATTTCCTCTGCAGCATAAACCATTGACACTCACTCTCAAAGATGAGATTTTGTACTGCTGGTTTTAAAGTGCAGTGGCTCCAACTACCTTCTCCATTTAACTCCTTTCACATCTTAGCTGTGTAAGTTTCCAATTATTCATATCAATCTCAAAGGTCTGTAGTACCTGCCTGGGGACTCTGCTAATATCACCTACTTTTCCTTGTGTGATAATTACTTATTTTTTCCCCAAAATGAACAAGAAAACAAACAAACAAAAGAAGTTTAATTGATCTACAGTCCTCTACTAGTTGTGAGGATCTGAAACTGGACAAACTGCTCTATTTTTGTGTTAATGAAATTACAGCTTCCAAATAATGCAAGAAAAAACCTGAAAATATTAACCCTGCCCTTGCTTAGTGTGAAAAAAAAAAGCTGCTAATATGTATCTCAGCTTCAACTGCCCAAAAATACCTACCAAAGCAAGAAAGAAACAGGCTGGCCCAATTGGAATACTTAGAGATCATTTCTAGAAAGACATTGGTGTAACCTGTATAAACCAAAAACAAGACCTTAAAAGAACCTAAGGAAAATCTTTAGAACCAGGAGCAATGAAAACAGCTGCCACTGATCTATTAGAATTAGTCTTGAACCCATGAAAAGAAAATTGCAGTCTTTGGGATTTCACTGTGCAAATGCTGTATTTTTATTTCAGCCTGATGGAACTATTGATTACATTTTGAATGTTCACATCAAAATCAAGGGCTGAACAATACTTTTAATATCACATCTCCCGCTGAAGCTTCAATACCTATCATTGCTCTGGGAGCTGTAGCAAACATTCAGCAGGCCAGGAAACTTCCTGAAGTAATTGTGATGTGCAAGGGGCCTGAATGGAGCCACACTCTCCCAGTGACCCTTCAATCTGTGCTCTCAAGGCCTTAGCCCAGGTAGGCAAACATTTTTGACCCAGAAGTGACCTGCAATGTTCAGAGACTGCATTTTCTGCTATCAAATTTTCACCATTTTGCAGAAAAGTTGACTTGTATGGTTGGTTTTGCTCTTATTGAGTGTTGCAGATCTCATTTTGTTCACTGTAGTCTTCTTGCTCAAGGTGAGCTGTAGAAAGGCAAAGGTTGATCTAGTTTATTAATGACAATTGGCTCTGCTTTATGTCCCTCCAACAAGAGGAGAATAGAGAGGAAAAGAAGCAATGGTGAAACACTAGGGATTGAACCTGAAGCTCAAGCTAAGCAGTGAAGTTCAACAGAGTCCATCAGCTTTTGCCCCCAGGTTAACCACCTGCAAAGGTCTAATTGCAAGAAACTGTTCCTGTCAGTAAAGGCATGACACTGAGCAGACCATGTCCATTCTTGTCTGAGGCCCCATGCCCATGTCTTCTGACCCTGTGCTGAGCAGGAGAGCAAGTGTCCACTGATTGAATCCTGTTGCCCAGCAGCAGGTTACAGAGACTGGGAATGCACAAAGGGAAGAAAAATTAGTGCAACAAGTACAGCAGCTTCCCATGAGTCCTGAATGGACAGTGTCAAATAACCCTCTCAATACACCCAACACCTGAACTCATCAGTCAGGCACACCAACCAGAGCAGGCCAAACAACACCTTGACATCCCTGTAAGGTCCCCATCCCTTCTCTCTAGGTGGACTGGAATGAAGCAAGAAGACTGGCTGCTCTGGTAGTGGATAATAAGACCAAAACCTGTGTTCTCCCAGCTACCAGCCTGGTACAACCTCTGTCTGTAGCTTAGAAAATATCTACATTTATTTTAATTTACCAAATAGAAATGTAGTATAATCACAGAATGGCTGAGAACTTCATAGAATGTTTCACTCTCTCAATCAATTGACACAGCGACCACAGTTCATGCAAGAGCAACAAAACTCCTAATGATGGTAGATCAGCTGTTTGGCTGTTTTCTTTGTGTTTTTCTAAGACATAATTCTTGTTCCACAGATAAAAATCCAAACAGTAATGTTTCTGACAATGGTTTTACTCCAGATATTAGATTAGAGCTGAAACCTCCTCTGTCTCACCTTTACTCTCATTTCTTCTCTTCCTCCTTAAATTTCCACAGGATGAAACAAGTCTAGGGAAACATATCTGCTATAAAAAAGACATAGCAGAATAAACAGCACAAAAGCATTCAAGTGGTTTGCCTTAAATGCCCGATTCAACATGTGTGATGATTCAGGACCAAACAACCAACTCCACAGTGGGATCTGTTCATCTGCTCAAAGAGATTCTGGCAGACAAGTAGTTCCATAAACACCTTCCATATCAACATCCTGCACGTGGACCTTTCAGAACAACATCCTACACATGGACCTCTCAGATTGATGGACAACTCTGTCCATCCCTGAAGGGCAGCATGTCTGGCTGTGACAAACTTCCTTCTCAGAGCCTCACAACTCCTGCCCATCATATTTCAGTGTCTTCCCAGTCTGGAGGCCACAGAAATGCCTTTTTTCAGAAGTGACAGATAAACCCCCCTAATTAAACAGACTTCTCTAGTCTTTCAGTACTGTAAAAGTGTTTTGACTTCACCTTTTTCTGCCAAAGAAAAGAACATTTCCTTAATATTTGGAGCTAATTTTCCTTTTTTTTAACCAGTTTGGATATCATCACTGCTCCAAAGACAGCACAGACTAAGCTGAAAACAGGCAATTATACAGAAAAGCATGTCCTGAGAGAAACTTGCAATAGAGAAAAGAGAAAAAAAAAGGTAAGATTGATACAAGAAAATCACCATGGAACAAATGTGTTTGTTGAAATACCTACAATCAACTAAACCCCAAGTCATACAGAAAAAAATAGGTGTCATTATGGCTGATGGACTAAAAGAGGGTATTGTTTGGCATTCTCTGAGGAATGAAGAAGGTAGAGCCCTGCCACACAGATGAATCCATTGTAAATGAAAGATGAAATAAGTCAGATAACAGAGTATGTGCTTAGATAAGCCAGGGACTGAGCTCTCTCAACACTTAACATGATCATTTTGTTTCAGTTCACAGCACATTCACTTAGTTTTTTGATTCATTTGGTCTTGTCTCAGATGCAAATTTTGCTTTGAATTCTGCTCTGAAAGAAAAACCCAAGATTTCGGGGGGGGGGTTGCGGGGAGAAAAGGGGTGGGAGGTAGGAAACATTTGATATATTACAAACCCCATTAAACACCCTCTGGTCTCCTAGTTCAACTTGGTTAAACAAAACAAAATAAAAAAAAATAAAAAAAAATAAAAAGGAAGAAAAATCAACCAAAATGCCTTCCAACTAAGCCCAGATCTATGCAATGTTTGCAAAGCCTGGCAGACCTTATAATTTGTTACAGAATGTGCCCATCACGTGCAGGGACTCAAGATCCCCAGGCTGGCAGGTGCCCAAGATCACAGGAAAAATGAAGCCTGTGGAGAGCAGGAACACAAGATACCAGTGCAGACTGGTACCAGTGCCTTCCCCAGCACTACTGACCCATGCTGTTCCAGTTTACAGCAACTGGAGCTGCCACATCTTCACTTGTAAACAACTGCAAGATAGTTAAGCACTGCTTCTTAAAAAAAGATTTATTAGCATCTGTTTAAATGGCTTTTATTTTGTTATACTATTAAGTGGTAAAATGAAAGCTTTCTTCTTCTTATGCCTAAGCTGTTGTCCCCTAACAAACTTAAAGAATAATAATTTAAAACAACAATAAAGGGTAATTACTGGTTTTATTAAAAACATCTCTCATGGATACACATAGCAGTGGGATTCCATGGCTGGGAACAAAATGTACCTTATTGGGCATTTTGATGATTAAATACTAAACATCATTAAATATGCTAATGAAAGTGAGATTACAAAGCAGGCAAAGCACTTGTTTTTTGTCAAACACAAGTAAAACGTGTTTTCTCACAAATGTATGTTATTATGCATAAATATTTATTTTAACTATTTATTTTACTACTGTGTGTGTACATTTATTTTTATTACCTCTTCCTCGGTGTGCTTCTGCTTTTATCTTTGAATGGAATGAGTGGAAGAGATTAGAATAACATATAAGCTAGATCCTGACAAAACATAAATTATCTCCATAAAAATAAATAAGGTAATCAAAAGAGCAGATAAGAGACAGGCTTCCTCTGCCCAGCTATGGGGCTGTTGAATTATTCTGAGCAGCAAGGAAAGGCATTGCTTTTGCAGACAGGCTCTTAACTTTGGCTTCCTTTTATGTCCATGCAACCTGTAAGGTGAATTCTCTGTGTTCTTTTGGAAGCAGTTCAAAACGAAACGCATTCACAAAAATAATATATCTATTAAAAAATTCCAGTTTAACTTCCAGACCTTGCAGGAGCTACCAGCTGCTGAAGTGTTGGCTTTGCCAGCACTACTGAAATGCCCCAAACTTCTTGAGGCTCATCCATTTTTCTCCAGCTTCAGGAGCAGCACTGACAGCCTTTTCCACCAGCTCTGGGTGGTCAGACATCCAGAATCTCTCCATGGTGGGGATCAGCTGACTCCTGTGCCTGATACAACTCAAGGGATTTTCTCTCTACAGCCCTGCCATACAGGCAGCAGGAAAACACCCACAAACCCAACATTTTCAATTGCTAAAAATATTAAGACTGGAGAAATACTTGGAGCAAAGTAGAATATGTCACAACCACAATAATGAGCTTAGACAAATGGGGAATCCTCAGGAGTGGGAGGCTAGAAATTCAGCTGGGGAAAGCACAACTGTCAACCAGTTTCTTCTCCCAGTTACTCCTTTAACTAGAGCAAGAGACCTTCCAGTTCCTGCAGCTGAGCACTGGTTGCAATGTAATCAAGCAACACATTTTTAGCAAGGGTCTAGACACAATTTATGACCAGCTGTTTCATTCTAATTTCATGCTCATGTCTCCCTTGCACTAGGGTGCTGAAGGCAGCAACGCAGTGCTGTTAATGCCATGGATGGTTAGCTGTTATGTGAGTCTACACAGTTGAACAAATGTTCATTTCCAAATGCTATAGACACTCTTTGGGATGGTGGAGAACATATAAAAAGGTTTGCTCTCAATCAAATCAATGCACTGCATTTAGCCCAAGAATTGCCCTTTTCCTAGGATCCCGTTGCAATTTTGACTGAAATAAAAATAAAGCAGAATAACCTTATGCCAGAGGAAAGTGGGGGGGGAAAAAGCAGAGTGTCAGGGGTAGGACCAGCCCTTCTTTGAGGCCACTTATATCTGATCAGAGTGCCTCTAAGAAAATACCCCTAACAGATTTCAATACAGGCATTATGTATGAAAAAAACCCAGAGAAACAGCCAGCTCTTCAGAAACACTGTCTATAAAATAGTCTGCAGCTTCTAACAGAGCCAGGACACTTAGTGGAACCTGCACATACAAGCCATGGTATCAGCATTACAGAAGCCTTATTCATATCCTGTAACACACACTTTCAAAGTCACATTGAAATCCAAGCCTTTCTTTCAGCCCAACTCTACCTTTTTAAATTCAGCAGCCTTTTTTTATTATTATTTAAATGCAACTGGATTAATTACCTGCTCAAAAAATGACTACTAAACGATTCCAAATTGTTCCTAATACTTGTAATCTCCCTGCTGCCCCATGGCCCCACTAAACTGCTGCAGGTTTCTGTTCTCAGCCTTGCTTGTGCTGTTCCCTGCTCCCTGCTGTGCACGGCAGGGATCCCCAACAGCCAAGACCCTGCTCCTGCAGGGAAGCTAAGGCAGCTGTGGAGTCTCTACTAGGATCACAACAGAGTTCATTTTTTCCAGGAAAATTCTCCAGGGGAACTTCAGCCCACTTCCTAAGCTTTGAGGAACTTCTGGGTTGTTTTTGTTTGTTTGTTTAAAAAGGAAGCAAAAAATGCCCCCCCAACCTACAAACAGACCCCTGGGAAGTAGGACTATTCACCCAAAAATATCAAATTATTACTGTTCTCTTTTACTCAATACTGCCTTTTAACAGAGAGCTGTAACTTCCCATTCCCTAATCCCTAATTGCTGTGTAGGCCTGGATACATCCTTTCAACCACTTCTCAGCTCATTTACATAGCAAAGCAAGCAATTAGCAGCCAGCTACCATTTTACAAGAGCATTAGCACAATTTAATTAATAGTCCTGGAAGTCCCTTACAAGGGACATCATTACATGAACTTGTGCATAAGCCCATATGTCCTGCCTAAGAAACATCCATAGCTCCCTCAGAGAAAGAAACCAGACTCTGCCATCAGGAACCTTTCTGCAGTCTTCAGAAGGGCAAAAAAAGGATGTAAAAAGAGCAATATCCATGCAAAGTGTGCTGATATTCAGTTTTTAAGCTTCCCTACAAATTTCTATGCTGGTACATTTCTCTTGGAAGTAAAAAACAGAGCCCTGGTTATAATGAGCACAGGAAAGTCAACCCTAATGGACCTAAAGGCATAGACACTGCTCTGGACTGTCTAGATGACAGCAAACAGTCATGTCCTCATTGCAGGCACAGGGGAATATGGAGGCAGATTCACAGCCCTGCTTACTTTCTTCATCTCTCCCAGGTAGGAGCAGGGAAGTGAGATTCACCAGGACCAAAGAACAGTGAGCTTCTAAACCCACCCACTCCCAGCCAAAACAGAGCCAGGCAGTGGAAAACCCTGGGCTGAACTGGCTGCTTGCACACAGGCTGCAGCTGCAGTGAGGCTGGATTGGCCAAGAGCCACAGCTGGTTCTGGGGGTGCCCTGTCTTCATCTGTGGGGGCTGAAACCCAGACAGTGAAGCAAAGTTCACAGCACCACTTAAAATTGCAACGCTAATGAGCAAGCTAGTTAGTCATGCCCTAAAAGTTAGGGAAAAGGCTCGTTTGCCCCCATCAGGGTCTTTATGGTTTTGGATTTGATTTCTGGGTGAGCTAAGTCTCTTGCACTGGCCATTTCTTCCTGCATTAAAAAAAAATAAAAATGAAACTGAACAGAAGTGAAGTGGAAAAGAAAGCAGCGTGTTTTGTTTGGGGCAGCTCTGGCTGGATTCTTTGCTGTCACGACTCTAACAACAAGGCTAGAAGGAAGCAGATGAGCATTCATGGGTGAAAAAAAGCCTATGTTTTTAACAGAATTAGGCAGCTGAGCTCATTTCCACCCCATTAGGATCAGTCTATGAGACAGTGCTGCCAATGAAAGCGCAAGAGATTAGTTTTCCCCTCACTAGCTTAAGCAACACTCTGGGCGCCAAGTACAGATCACACCACTTTTCAGGGGGATTGCAAAGCTCGTGCAGGGAACTGATCCAGATCCTGCCTTTCAATCTCTCAGCAAAGCCATTTCCACACAAATGCACTGCTGTGCCCTGGAAGAGTTTATTTTGAAACGGAAAGAGGAGAAAGGAGGTAGATGCTTATTGGAAATCCATTTGCTGAAAGTGTGTTAAGGAAAGCTAAGGGCTTCTAAGAAAAGATCTGCTCATATGTCACTGAAAGATTCCAATAACTACTGCCACAGCTTGGCACCACAGCCTTGCAAGTTATAACAGCATTTATGGAAAGACACACTCCCTGTTCCTTTAATATACCTTTGAATTTATATGAAGAAAATAGTGTTCCTAATTCCATTTTGTTCCAATATTCCTACCTAGAACAAGTGCTGAAAAAGTCAGTTTGATGGTTGGTTGTCCTCCAGCTGCTAATAATTATCTTCTGTTCAGAACAGAGGAAATCAACAAAGAAGGGCAGAGAAAAAAAAATGTTTACTGCTTTGCTATTAAAATAACAATATTCCTACTGGAGATGTGTTAGCTAGATGGTTATAATTTTTCTCAAGAAGCAGAACATTAGAAACATCAGGGATCTCCAACTGGTGCCCACTCAGCTCTCCTCTCTCAAGATTTACAGATACAACCACTCAACCACTTTCTCTTCCCTCTTAATCTTCAGAAAACTTCCTCTGAAACTTAATATCTGAGAGCATTACAGCTACTAAGTGAAGCAATCACATGTTGAGTCCTGTTAGAACTGCCTGTGCACTGTGAGAGAATTTTCAGTGGTTATGGTATCAGGGGACAGAACAAGAGCCCATGCAACCCCCTCAGTACCCTGGTGTCCCACAGTAACCCAAAGCTCCCCTCAAGGGTACACACAAACAGCATCAGGTCTGACCATCACAGCCCCCAGGCATCTCTGTGCCTCTGCCATAGAGCAGCAAAAAATAAAACCAACAACTGGGTAGCCAAAGAACTGCAGGACTTAGTTTTAGTTATGGCTGAAAATATTTTTAACAACCACCTCTTCTTCTACTCCTCTTCCATTTTCCATACCCCCTCATCACTGTTTCTTCTGCCCACCTCAGCTCAGTCTTTTCTCCACTCCAGCACTTATTCCATACTCAAAGTCCTCAATTATATCTGCTCCTAAGACTTCTTATACCAGTCTGAGTTATCAGCCCATCCCAATCCATTCTCCAACAGGGTCTGCAGTTCCTCATCAGCCTGGATTCCTGATGCCTGTCAACTACTGGGTATCAGTCTCAGACCTTGTTCCTTTGTTCCTCCTTCATCCTGAAAAGACATCCGAGTTCCCTCCCCTGCTCTTCATGCCTAGCTGCCCTACTCAATCATCTTTCCCACCTCCTCCTTCCAATTCCTCTCTAAACCCACTTCCCCATTTCCCTTCTGCCAACAAATCAGCTGTAAGTTCAAGTCCAACAGATTTCTCCTCCAGACTGACTGTGCACAGCAGGGAAACCATTTTCTCTAGAGGATTAAAGGTCCTTTCACTTCTCATTTTGAATTTTACACTGGACAGGAGAAGAGCAACTTAGAACAACTCAAGTCTTTTGAAAATTTAGCTGTTACCACCTGTGAACTGTGTACACATGGGCCACAGTTTTTCCATTTCATCTAATTCAATCCCACAGATTGTGATGGGTTTTCATGTTGACTGAAGAAAGAAAAAAACCCACATCAAAAAAACTTAACCCCCCAAAAACCCACCACACTCCACAGGGAAAGGTTAGCTTTAGAGATACATACCATGTGGGTTTTCATGTTGACCGAAGAAAGAAAAAAACCCACATCAAAAAAACCTAACCCCCAAAAAAACCCACCACACTCCAGAGGGAAAGGTTAGCTTTAGAGATACATACCATTGCTTCCTACAGAAGACACAGGCTTAAGCTTAAAATTTGATCAAGCACGAGCAAAATTGATGTTCCTTTTATCTCCCTCCTGGAAATTATTGAAGATTTCCCAGCTGTCATGCTGAGGGTTTGCTTGCCTTTAGGAATTTCAGCCAAAATGCAGAAGTTTGACAGACCCTAAAGAGATGGTCCTTGCACAGGACTGCAGAAACCCTCAGGCAACAGATCCTACCACCTTTACCACCTCCAACCTTTCTTGATATTTCCATGTTGCTTCACAGTCTGAGTTATGGGAAGGGGATTAATCTGTATTCTGAGGCAAACTTCCTGCATAGTCAAACCCAGTCAGAGCTGTATACAAGAAACACCCAACTTGTTCTCACATTCACACTTTGAAAACCTGTATTTCCTTTTTCAAGGTGCCTCTCAGAGCAGGTCACACAAAGGTAGAGAGGGGCTATCAAGGTATTTATTAAAGGATGCACATGAAATGGTTAAAAAAATAAATAATAAGAGATAGAAAATAATACTAGACCCAAGATCACTGGAAAACACTGCAGAGAAAAGGAATACAAAGGACTCAAACTCTGCACATCACAGGCAAGGTACAAAAACGCTCAGCAGAGGAAGCTTGCCCAACTGCCCACATTCCTGTTGTCTAATGGAAGCTCTGGCGCTTTGCTTTCATTGCACATGCCAAAAGAAAATAAAAATAAAAAGACAGTAACTACCTCAGCACTCAATTAAGATTTAGGATGTCAATCAAAAGAGGGAAAAAGCTCTTCCTGTTTTGTGATGTTCAAAGAGTCTGTGTTATTCATTGTGGATGTTCTAGACATCACTATCTGAATTAAAGAGTACAAGACCCCCCTAATGGAAACCTAACAGCTTGGGAAGTGTCAGGCACCAGTGTACTCCTCAAAATAAACTCTCCTGTGAGAGCGGTTTATTGATTTGTATATTCGACTCTCTTTGGGATTATTGTACAATTACTTTTATCCTCTGAGATGAAAGCAGCTGAATGTAACATCAAAAGCAGATAAAAAAGTCCCATGTTTCATTTTTTGTTTCAAATCTGCATAATATCCATTACAGACCTGATTTTCAAGAGGGCCCTATGAGAGCAACAGTGGACAGAGCTCCATCAGACAAACAGCTCTCATCTACATTTTCTCTAATTATTCTGGCTGAAGCCAACATCTTTCCTCTAAAACACATTATTTGTCCTTGAGCAAATGACAGCCTGCAGCAGCTATCTGAGGGCATCTCCTTTTGTCAGGTGAGCTGCTTGCTAATTGTTGATATGATTAGTAATTTATCACCACTTATACATACAAACACAGCATATAATATCCACTGCTAACTTGCAGTACCATGGAAGGACTTAAAGCCTGATGGTGGTGAAGAGACAATGATAATGTCATCTTGTTGGTCTGCAATCATTCATCACTGAAAGCTTTTCATGAGCTGCTTGCAAGAAAAAAATTAGATTTTTTAAAAATTTTGTTTTCACTGGGGGACATGGACTCATGTCAATCTTATTCTGAGTGCATATGGTGTCAGTCATTCATTGAAATAAGTAAAATTTGAGGGGAAAAAAATGACATTTGGGAAAAATGAGAATCATATAAGAGAACATAAGAGACCAGCAGAATAAAAACAGGGCCTAGATACCAGTGAAACAGTAAAAAATAGACAAAATCAGATTCCAATTAGAGAAAAACACATCCCAAGTAGTCAACAGCCTGACCTTGAGACAGTCCTGCAGGACACCTGCAAGACAGCTGAAAGGGTTGGAAAGCAGAACTCCCCACAGCTCATCTTGGTTACAACAGCTTTGAGCACTGGGGGGAAAATAACTGAGTAATTGAAATCACTGTATCAATATATTAATTATTTATTAGCATATTAAAATTCACAAGCCCCCCCACTATTCAGGCAGGCATAGTGATGTTTTTGAGCATTGCCACTTCAAATGGAAGTGAGAGATTAGTTAACTCATAGTGTGGGATAAGAGATAGACCAATTTTAAAGTTCTTTCTCAAGTTTTTTGGGTATAAAAGTAGCACATGCATTTCAGGAAGCTGAGCCTGCTTTGTGGAACCCCACCCTGCTCCTCGTTCTGTGCAGAACTGGATATTAAAGCAAAGATCTTGACTGTGTGTGTGGACTGGGTTCTAGCACACCAGGGAGCAGACCCCACTTTGGGCACAACACACATCACAAACCAATGCAGCAGCTGCAATCAGGATCTTATCTTGCTGGGTCATTTGAGAGGCACATGGAGCAAGGACCTGACTGGTGCTCCTTTCCTTTTGCTCACAGCGAGCTTTGCTGTGCACTCACCAAGCAAAAATCTGCCTTCAGTTCCTCAGACCTGAAAATCCGCAGCCTTCAAAGTTAAAACTCCGGTGGGATCATTTTACAGTGAATAGTGCACTAGGAGAATGGTTCCTGCATTTTATGTGACAGGGACATTTGGACCATAGATCAGCTTGCAAACCGTGCCCTTGGTGATCACAACCCTCCATTTTAAACCTCATCAAACAGGTGACCTTACCAGCAG
>NW_009952701.1:1819248-1824386 GCF_000747805.2 Chaetura pelagica
AAATAAATACTTGCACTTCTGTATTTGCATTTTTGATTAATAACTGTTTTCTCAGTTCCAAGAGGAACTATCCAATATGTAACACAGTCAGGTCAGTAATTAAGCTGCTAGGGGCACTCTTAGGGTGGCCACTAGACTTGCCCACACAGATATGACAAGGTTATGAATTATCAGCAGCATCAGGATTAGATATAGATAGGCCTAGAAAACCACTTTGAGACCCAGCAGATATGGAGCACTGGAGTTCCAGACCATTGCAACTGTATTTTTACTGCACTTGAGCTATTCATCTACTCTGGCACTATTTGTGTCTTTTGCAATAGGTTGTTGTAAAAATCAGGTCTTTGCAAAGCTGCTTCAGCCAACACCAACTTGCAAAGGACTTTGGTTTTCTTTTAGTGATGCAATTACAAGGGGAATGAAGGCATGAATATTACTGAACTTTAAAATATTGTTTCTAGAGGCAATAGATTTTACCCAAAGAGATATTAGTGCTCCACCTCGACGTTAAAAAAAATCACTTTAAAACTTAGAGCAACACATTTAAAGTCCATTAGCATGAGTTTTCAAATGTCACCCTTTGAAGGCAACAAAGTCCTGAATCAATCAGCCAAAGGGAAAGCTTTGAAGGCAACAGACAAAGTCCTGAATCAATCAGCCAAAGGGAAATATTTAACTCAAATTATGTGAAGAGAAAGTAGCAGAAAACAGCAAAATGTAGGAATAACTTTATGCTGTAACTTAGGCAACTAAATAGGCTTTTTAGTGCAATAGGAAGCAACACACTGTGTCTGCTTCACTGGAAAATGAACTGCAGAACATTTTGTGGTGGTCTGTTTGGGGGTTGTTTGTTTTTTTTCCTCTAGTAAAAAGTCTGGGATTTTTTGATCTGCCCTACAAATAGTGCCTGGGAGGTTTCCAGGCATGTAAGGGCAGCACTGGCTCCTGAACAGCAGCCCATTAGCTGGGCACACACCAGATACAAGGGGCAAAGGCAGCACGTGCCAGTTGCAGTATTTCTACAGGCTTAGTTTGCACCTGTATGTTTGATATTATGCTGTTTTTCAGTTAAGTTTTCAAGTATATGCATTAATCAATAAGCAACATAGGGAAATCCTAGTTTTTCAGTTAAAAATCCTGCTCTGGAGCATCCCTGTGCACCAGTTTGCCTCACACACCCGTCATGGCAGATTCTGTCCTAAGCACTGAAGAAAATGAGAGCCTACAAATCCCTTCCATCCTGCCTAACCTCCCATCATCCCAACAAAGCATATTTATTGTATTCACAAGATGACTTGCCTCCAGCTGAATAGTTTGAGTCCTGATGTATGGCACTGATGGCTTTCAGATACAAGAGTGAATGAACTCAGCAAGCTATCCCAATAATTTACCATGAATCGTGTTGCCCTGTACCTCCAGGATGGCACTTGTCTGAACATCTGCTGACTGGTTTACCCCCTCCTTTCCATTCAGGAAAGACTTCTTCCTGTACCCAGAGACTATTGGTGGTACCTTCTACGGAAAAGACAGATGGTATAGAAGATTCATCAGAATCAAGAGACATATACTTCATTTATTTCCCTAATACTCTCACAATTTGAGCTGGTCTGAGAAGCAACTAACTCAGGTCAACCACTGCTGGTAAAAGCATCTTGTCTAAAATGAATGAAGATCAAAAAATCTAGTGACTTGATCCTGAAGGAAGGTGGCTGACAGATGGGGAAGGAGCCATCTGCCTTTATTTGAATTTTTCCTTCGAAAAATGAAGGGCCAATAGCAACCAGGAAAGCATATTTGTATTTCCAAATGCCAGCAGAAATATCGTTCTGATTCAAGTGTAGCTAAAAAAGCCCTTTTCCTCTGGTTTTAAAGTAGACCTCAGTAATTGTATGAAAAAAAGATTTTACATAATAATGGCCAACAATGTCAGGCAATGGGACTTCATAGTGTCAAAGACTGTTCCCAGGTACATGAATTGCACTGAAAAGTTCTTAAACAAAACACCACCTGAGAAAACACTTTGAAGTTAATCACATTTCATTGTAGACTCAACAGACACAGCTCAGACCTTTTGTGCAGACCAAGATCTGATGCGTTTTTTTCTGACTTCTTGTTCCACATTAGAATCCTCTATTTTTTCTTTGCAGTGACTTGTGCTGCTGCTGGGTGAAAGCCACTGCAAAACTCAGCAGTGAAACATGGAGACTCCCCATGACTACCTGGCCTGGGTAGGGTAAAGATGATTCCAGCAGCAGGTATTTAACAGGAAACCAACTGGTCATGTAAGGGTTAGTGAAGGAGGTTAAAAAATCCTGAGAACACTTTCTAGGTTATAGATTACCCATACATTACTAATCCCTTATAAATTCCATAGCAACTGCTGAAGTACACCAAGTGAAAAGTTATTATGGAGGGAGCAGATTTCCGTACTGACTGATAGCAGTTCAAATTCATACTTTCATTTTCTTTTGTCAAAAACATTACTGCAACAAGGCTTTCAGCTGACTGGAACAAATTCATCAGAGTTGGTTTGAATAACATGTCCAGTTAGAGGCTGCTCATTAGAGGCACAGCACCCAGCTACAGCTCCCAGGGTGTCACCTTGAGAGCAGAAAGCAAAGCAATAGACTTTTCACAGGGGAGGATCTATCAACTACCTGAAGTCCTTCAATTGCTCCTCCTATTGCTACCAGCACTATGGGCTTCAGACCCTTTAGGACTCAACCTAATGAAAGGAGGAACCTTCTAATGCCAAAAGATAAATCTCCAACCCCACAGAGATGAGGTTATTGTGCCAGATGAGACAGAAGAAATATTGCTGTTATGTGTGAAATCCTCTTTTACACGCCCCGGTCTAAGACATTTCAATTAATGTTATTGCTTAATCCATTTATATCTAAAGCAAAATGGCATGAAAACGAAGCCCTGACACTGCAAGAGTCTTGGGTGATAATCTGGAGAAAGTACAAAGCAAGAAAGAATCTCCTCCCAACCTGTACCACACTGCCAAAGCATACACATGTCTGAGAGGAAGGAACCTTCTTAATAAGCTTTGTGGTCCTTCCTGGGAGAAGGAGATTTTCATCTCCAGGCATAAGGGTGCAAAGCAACATGTTTGTCACTTCTAAAGAATTCTTACCTACTTACTCTCCCACCAAACTAGCTTTAAAACATGTGGATTGTCCATCCTTGGCAGTACAGCCATGGAAACTCCAAATACTCAGCAAATGCCACTTAATATGTTGATTACCTATGGGGCTGGTTTGTCCTGTTAATGTCATTCTCTTCTGGGATAGGATTCCAACAGGTAGCTTAAAACTGACTTGAGTACATTTCCACAAATAGCAGGCAACAGTAGCATAGAGGTGAGGAAAAAAAAAGCACAGTAAATGTACAGTCCATCAGCCAGAAAATAAGTAATGGATTAAGAAAGAAGAACCAGAAATGAAAAACCAGAATGTTTCAGCTACAGGGTTAATACTCTTGTGAAGATAATCCTCCTAGCCAAGAAGTGACAAATCCAACTTCCTAGGAGATGGCTTTGAGACATGAAATAAAGCTGCATTCAGCTGCAGTGGACAGCATGTGTCTGCTGCTTCTATTATAAGCAGAAATTAATACCCAGGTAGAAATAACCATACATCAGTCTTACTTAACTCCTCAACTGAAATACCAGCCTTTACGTAAGAACACATTTTTGGCATTTCCACTCTCACACATTGGTGATCAAAAGCCAGCTTTGTCACTTTGTCCTGGTCTGCTAATTGGGAAGGGTTGGAACATGAGAAGTGGAACTTGCATCCAACTGCTCCGAGCCTGGAATGATGGCACATTGGGAAGCTGTTCTGTTGTAAACATGGGGGCATTTGCACCATCTTAGAAGCTTGGAAGGAAAAGGAACAGTGTATCTGAATTAAGTTTGAAAGTGTCAGGCTTCTGAGATCCCAGTTCCTAAACTAAATACATCAATAATTAATAACCTGACAGGGAAGCAGAGCAAATGCACAGCTCAGCAGTTGAGCTCTGGTGCAAGAACAGTATGGATTTTCTGATGCAATTCATCATTATACATGCATAAAGATCCAAAGGATTCAGATGGAAGACAGATCAAAACTACTTCAATATGTTAATATGGGAAAAGTTTTCCTGGGAAGATAACTGCTGCAATTTGGCTCAGACTGTAATTTACTCTGAAGAGTCATTGAATGGTTTAGGTTGGAAGGAACCTTAAAGACGGTCTAGTTTCAATCCACTTGCCACAGGCAGAGACAAGTCCCAGTAGACCAGGTTGCTCCATGTCCCATCCATCCTGGCCTTTAACACTTCCAGGGATGGAACATCTCTGTATTTTTGCATAAAAAACACTGAGTCTGTTTCAAAAGAAACTAAGAATCTTTGAATAAAGGTATATAAGAGTTGACATGTCTGATAAAAAGTCAATAACTACGTGTTTTCCCCCCCTAGTTTTGTGCCTAATGCTTCAAAAGAAATAGAACACCCCACACTGGTTTTTAGAGCACTGCACGTAAGGAGACATAGATGGAAGCTGCATTCTCAGAAGCTGATGCTTTGCATAACAAATCTCATTCTTGGAATGTGAAGTAAGGAAAAAATACTCTTCCTGGTTATTTTCCCTTAGGACTTTAAAACAGTATACAAAGAGAAGTCTGCTACCCATCTGCAGCCACAAGTGAGCCTGAGATGTGAAAAGAGTTTATTTAAAGGGCTTCTGATTTCAGTTTCTACTTATATCCAGTAGGAAAAAATACTCCTTGGGTAGAGCAGGGAAAAAGGCTTGGCCCTTTGATACAATAAATATTGTAATCATTGTATTAGAGACAGTCATTCTGCTTCATGCTTGGAAGATCCAAATTACCCTGACACACCGAGACTGTTGTGCCTTAGTATTTCTGTTTCATCTGCAATTCTTGAAAAAGGTCAGAGAGTTTGGGAAAATCTTGCTGCTGAATCAGGAGCTGCAGGAATATACACTGGTTACCAGTGGAGATCTGCTGCCCTTCCTGCAAGAGCTGAGGATTCTGCCTTGGCCACTGGATCAACTCCAGTTTTACCAATAAAGGCTCTGAGGTCAGCTCATGAATGTTACAAAAACTGTTTGTTACACAGTAACAGCAGGA
>NW_009952701.1:1824561-1830880 GCF_000747805.2 Chaetura pelagica
AGCAGGAATTAAATGACCCCTGTGAAGAAGCCACCACTGAGAAAGAACTTATGCCCCAAAAAGCTGTGGTGCTTGGGAGCATGAAATGACAGAACAAGTCTGGCACAAATTTTGACTTTGTCATTCCAGTATCAGTGCTCACAGAGCCCTGTGTATAGTTAACAGAAATGGAGAGGAAGAAGTGTTTTACTAGTGATAGCCTTCTTTTCTCTCCAAACTTTCCTCTCCTAATCCAAAATTGCAATAGTAATCAAATGGGAATAAAAGGAGGTTTGTTAGATAAGCACCCCATGCTGATGAAAGCAGCAGCAGCCCAGTCTAGTCAAGAACCACAAACATGAACAGACACTGCAGCTTCTCTCTGTCGTGTGCCAGTCCTCAGAGGGCTATATTTTTATGAATGAAATTCTGCACAGGCAATACTGCTTCATTTGTGCCAGTGCTTTGATGGAGTTCAGCTGCCCAGGGCCAGCCCTCAGCAGGTGGTAACTGTGCCCTTGGATCAGCTTCCAAGTTCATGGGTTTTCCCTCAGTCCACACTTGACCTACATTTCAGCTACGCCTGTGCCTCACTCAGCTGAACCCAACCCTTTCCTGCCAGCTTGACTTTCTGGCTTGACCTCTGGCCTGCCTCATTGCTGAGGACTTGGTGGCAGTCTGAGCTGTGTAGTGACTCTGATTGCCATCATGAGACTCAGCCTGTCTTGCCCAGGTGCTGTGGGACTGTGCCTGTCAGTGAGGGCACAGCTTGTGCCATCCCTGCCATCTCCCCTGCCTCTCAGCACATTGGCCCTTGGGCAGCAGCCTCTGCTCACTCTTCCCTGACCATTTCTGTATTTCTCATGGAATTCTGAGATTAAGACAAGCCATCAATAGGGTCTTCCTTTAGCATTTCCATGTTGCTTTTTGTTGTCTTTGAATTTTTAGCAAACTTCTGTTTAGTTTCCTTCCATATTTTTTAACTGGAAGGTCTGAACTTTGTATTTCAGATGTTACTTTGTCCATAACAGACAAAGTTTTTGTCAGCTAATAATCATAGATGGTGTGTTTATATTGACCTATTTAAAAATCTCAAATGGTTCCAAATAGAAGGGGAAGCTTTTTAAAAGGCACTTCTCAGAAGTGTTATTCAAACAGTATAATGGTCCCATTTGTCAAAAAAATGCAAGATTGCCCTTTAGCACAGAGCTGGTACACAAAATAGTCTTCATACAAACACCTCCTTTCAAAATAGCTGCTCTCCACATTTTCAGCTGCTGACACTGAAAACACACTTTGCCCCTAGTTCAGAGAGCAACCGTTTTGTTTTAACCGCTGGTACACAAAATAGTCTTCATACAAACACCTCCTTTCAAAATAGCTGCTCTCCACATTTTCAGCTGCTGACACTGAAAACACACTTTGCCCCTAGTTCAGAGAGCAACCGTTTTGTTTTAACCTGCTCAAGAAGAAATAAAAGTTGATTGTCTCCAGCTCCAGCAGCCCCCAGAGACCACTCTTCAGATGTGAACATGCCCTTAAGACACCTTCAACCTTTGTAGATTTTTCATCTGCCATCAGAGCAGGGAAGGAAAACCAGAGGAAGGAAATGTCTGTTCTGACAACGGAGCACAAGAGAAGCTCCAAAGTTGAGAGCCACTGGCAAGTCCCTGAGGTTTCCCCACAGCTTAAAAAATGTTTCCCATTGTGTTTCAGTGACTGCTGCACAGGGTGGGTAACCTTGGAGAGAAATTGTTCGGGAAGCAGCAAAGACTTGCAAGCATTCTGAAGACCTTCTGAAGTGAGATATTTACATTCTTATATCATCCTGAGAGGAAACAGGTGGCTCTTCAATGTACTTGTGGCTTTTTCAATTACATGCTTAGGCTCACAGAAGGAGGACTCAGGGGTGGGTGGTTAGTTGCTGTGTAATTGCCCTGCTATGGCAGATAGTGTTTCAAAAGCACTAAAAACTCCTTTACTAAAAAGCAGTGCATTGGTTTGCTTGTATGCAATTTGTAGTACAACATTTGTTTGGAATAGTTGCCTTTTGCATTTGAATGCAAGCTGAGTACATTGATTTCTCTCTATTTTCACCTTATGTTGCATTCAAATTATAGGAACATGTACACACCTTGTGGTACATACTAAACAATATGCAAAGGTGTGTGCTGAGATGCACAAAGTAACTAGAACAAGAAATAGGTCTGAAGTTCCCACTTTCCTCCCAAGGTAATGGAAACTCTCTAGCCCAGGTGTGCACTACAAAGGCAATGCATTGTTACATCAGAAACATGAAAAAAGAACATAAAGCCTCAGGGTTAGGAAGGAACATTCAAAATTATTTCATCAAAAGAACCTTAAAGAGTTCATACAAAGCAGAAATGCGAGGAAGATTTGACTGGCACACTGATAATGCTCTTTTCAACAGTCCCTGGACAATGCCTTGGCTGTTCCTCTGGTGCCATCAAGCTAAAGACACATGGATTTGCTCACTACAAGATTCAGGAGATCTGGTGACTGAAAGGACATTTATAAAAATTAGTAGCTATTGACCTTTGATTGACCTGCAATGTGTGATCAATAGCACAGAGAGCACCAGAAAGGAGAAGACTAAAGATTTCAAGTCTTGGAAAAGGTATCTATGAGATCAATTACATCAACATTGAAAGTCCTCAAGCCACATGGTACAACACCTACACTTTGAAATACAGCTTTTCCTTAGAATTTTTTGGCCATCTATTACCCAAATAATTTCAACTTACAGTTTCTCTAAACTGACCAAGCTCAAGTGTGTGGTTCATCTCCACAATGAGCAAAGACACCTGCCATCACATATTGCTCCAATCATATTTCACATCCATTATGTTTCCATGTAAGAGATTTGGGGAACAAGTTTTGATGTATATCTTCACGTTGCTGTTGGACATTAAGAACTAGCAAAAAAAAGATGACAGAATGATACAAATATTTGTCTTTTCCAAAGCATTGTGTTTACATGAACAAAGAATTTGACTTAGAAGTGCCTCAGGACCACAAATCATTAAGATAATCTCCTCTGCTGTTGTAAAGCAGACTGTAGGAAATGATCTGGCACTGCAATTTCCATTCTAAGCTTAAATGCCCCAGGCAAAGAGGTTACTAATTCTAATACATTTCCCAGGACCAAGATTTAATAGAATTAATTTGCTTTTTTCTTTCTTAATTTCCACTCAGCTATTCATAGGTGTATTCACAGTATCAACCTACCTTCTTCTTCTCCCTAAGTGTTTACAAATGCCTAAATTATATACCACCTTTTTACTTTGTACCCAGATGTTGCCCAACAGAGGCACAATATGTAACTCTAATTACCTCTTCACAGCCCACAACATCTCTCCCTGTTTCACTGAGCATTTTCAGGACTATTATTTCAAATCCTTCAGGTTTTTCAGCATCTTGAAGATAATGACTGATTGTCATAACAGGAACCTAGTTTCTCTCCTCCACCTCTCCTCATGCCTTGATGCAGAACATTAGATGAGCCTCCTAACTCATCGGATTGGCAAGTTCAGAAGTCACAACTCCAATATTATGTAAGTCAACATGAAAAACAAAACATTCTAAATGCAAGAGGCACAAGAAAGACAAGAAAAAAAAAATTAGCTGACAAAACAGACACTTGCTGATTACCAACATTTTTAATTATGTCAGGATCTGCAGAGTTCCTTTGTGCTCTGCCTGAAAAGTAAAATGAATGCAACAAATGAAATAACCTTACTTAGGAAAGTCAGGAAACCATTTAAATGAGGTTAAGTGAGCAAAAGAAGATTCAATTCTTATCAAGCAACACTTATTCTCTGTCTTTCAGGAAATTGTTGCACACAGGAGATGCGTGTGTGAAGAAGGTTGCTGGAGAAAACAAAGGAAGTTGGCAGGTTCTGCATTCGTGCTGGGTAACTGGCATTTAAGCCTCTTTTTGCCCAAATTTTGAACTCAGTATCACAAAACTCTCTGAACAAAAGTACTTGAAGACAAATTTTAGTGCCCAAATATTTAAGCATTCTTTTAAGAATGTGAGTAAGCATAGAAAAATGTCACAAAGAAATTGTTAGGAAATCAATTTAGAAATCAAACAGAGGGAAATGTTTTGAAGACTATAGGCAGAAACAGGCACATCTGAGAAGATACTGCTTTTTGGAAATGGCAGAGAAATTCTCATCTCTCCCTTTCAATCACTTACCCAAAAACCTTTCCAAAGGTTGTTTATTCAAATGAAGCCAAAATGTAACCAAAGACAGTTAGTGCATCCCAAATCTCAGCACTAATTCCGAAACAGCAATTACATCTCTGCTGAGATATGCCAGGTTTGCATTGAAAAATGAAGATGAAGCATAGGATTCTGAATACATTTGATTCAACTCAGAAGTTCATGGGGTATTGTGCATTATATCTGTTTAATTTCCTTCTCTAATATTTAGCATCAAAAAGAAGTGTGTTTCCTACCCTGGGAGCATGTATTGAGCTCGTTTTCCATTGGTCCTACCAAGAATTTAATGAAACTTCATCCTCACTGAACCAGACCTTTGTTTACTCCCGATTTTATGTTGTCTAATTCTTCTGTCATTGCAAGAGGTTAATAATCTCCTTTCTTCTGATGTTTGTTTCACAGTCAGAAAGCAGCACATGCTGAACGTCATTCACTGCAGCAATCAGAAGAACTCACTCCAGTCAACACCATTTATCAACGTCGACTGGAAGAGCAATTATATTTCATCCAACCAAAAAAAGACACCAACAGACATCACATCTTTGATGACAGGCAAAACTCTCATCTGTGTAGCTCTCATCAAGTCCCTGCTGATGCTAAATTGTACACGGGTATTTATGCTGCTCTAGGAAAGATTTCCATTAGAGTCATCAGAAAGCAAAAATTTTAGAGAGACATTCTGGGAGGAGAGGGAAATTAAGAATATAAATCTTGAATGCCTAAAAAAAAGGGGCAAGAGGGGAAATCAACATGTATGATGGTCTTATTTGTCAAAATATACTAGTATGGCTTGATTTCTTCAGGTTACCTCCATGCCTGCAAATCCAGACTAAGCCCATTGATGCTAGAGCTCTGGTGGAAAGCTGGATGCAAGAGAAAAGACTCTGATGTTGCTTGTTTTATGAATGAACACACAGAATCACAAAAGTATTAAGCATTCAGCACCCTCCTCTGCTGAACACCAACCACAGGATGTTTTATTGCCTCATGTTTATCTCAAAGTGGCTCCCAGAGAATCCAGTGAAGGTCAATGGCACTAACATATGTACAGAGCTCAGGGAAGTCACGGGGGCTCTCCAGTGACTCAATATATTCAGAGAAGTCCTGCAGAGCTAAAGACAAAATTTGCAAGCAAGATGCATATACTTTCACCTACATTTTGGTTTTATGTAGAAGGAATATATATCTATTACCATGAGGTGGAATAGATACACAATACTTGGGGTTGTAATAAATGTGAAGGAAAGGAAAAGAAGGGATTAAGAGGAAGAAAATGAAGAGAAGAAAAAATTAATGTTTTCTGTATCATTCTAATACCATATTCTACAGCCACCTGAGACTGCTACAGCCAGCACTGTCCCTTTAGAACATCTTCCTTAATTAGTACAATAAAGCCTGAAATTATCCTTTGATATCTCTTGATATACCTACTGTTGCAAGAACCCTAAGTCTTTCAGCCACATCTTAGACACATCACATAAAATTCCCAATAAAAGGACCTGTTTTCCTTGGGTTTATGTACAAGCCTAATTCTCAATAGCAATAAAACTCTCCTGATAGGCAAATTTCTAGATATTAACACATTTCTCGGGTGGTTTAAGCCATTTAATCTTTGGCCTCATACCTTATAGTACCACCCAAGGCAGGTTATAATCACTCAGAAACGCATTGCCTGATGTGTCTTTATTGCTTAATTATCAAAGTGAGATGCTCGTATTTAATTAGGCATTTAATTATAAGCACACACATCTCTAAGTATTACTACAAAAAAAAGTCTGCTTACCTAAGAATATCGTTTATATTTTTGTTGCTGTTCTTTCATTGCATGACATTACATTATATTTGGGAACATAGTTTTAATTTTGCCAAATGAATCTTGAGGCAAAAATTATAGATCAAGCTTTGGTTTTGTGTGCTAAGGCCAGGTCAAGTCGCAGGGCCCTTCTCACTCAGCTTTCCTGCGAGGTCAGCTGATAACCAAAGCAAAGCTCTCAAAACCCCACCTGGTGGATTGAATCCAAAGATCTTTAGGCTGCAAGTAGGAAATCCCTTCTTCTCACCTGCCTGCCCTACTGCACTCATCTTTGGTCC
>NW_009952701.1:1831042-1834974 GCF_000747805.2 Chaetura pelagica
TGAAGGAAGTCATGTATTAAACTGTGACCTGACTAGGGAAGAAGTGGGTCTGCACACCAGCTCCAAACAGGGAGGCCTTCCATCCTGGGGTTCAGCATCTCTATCAGCATCTCTAAAACCACCTACTTTGCAAAAGTACTATCCTTTTGATTCCTCAGCAGTGCAATGCCTACCTATAAGGCAAAGTGTGAGAAGACAAACAGAAAAACAAGATGGGAAAGAATCTTGAGACTTTATATGCATCATCATTATCTCTATCCATGTCCATCCTGACAGGTGGCTAAATTCTTCTGCAGTTCTGTGTGTACAACCTCCTCACACAATCCACTCCAGTGCTTCAGTAGTCATGATGTTAACGAGTTTTTTTAAAGATTAAATGAAATCTTTCTTGCTGCTATTTCATTCAATTACTCCTCTTCCCATCCATGATAGACACTTGGAAGAAAATACTCTCTTCTTTTTATGTTCTTAAATAATATTATGTTCTTTATACAGTGTCATGCTGAAAAATAAATTGTTTTAATTAGTAAATCTTGCCTTCCAAAACCTTGATTATTCTTACTACTTTCTTTGGGTTCTGTTTCTTTCCATGCCTAACTATGTAGTATTCAAAAAGGGATTTGGTTCTTCAGTTGAAACCTTATTAAAGTCATATTACAGTCAAGAGATAACTATGTGAAGAGAATCTCTTCTCAACAGCTTCATGTCACAAAGGAAAAAACAAAACCAAACCTTGACAGAGGTCAGAATCATCAAGCATGCAGGTATCTAGTAGCTGTTCAGTCAGCCTTGCTGCTAGGACAACAGGCAACATTTTTTAATTGGTTAAAAAGGGAGAGCTGAAAATATTTGAGATGTGACGTTTAACTGTGGCTCCCCTTGAACTGCACACGAGTTTTGCATTTAAAATACCAACTTCCTTCCTCACTCTGCCCCTCTCCTCCCCAAGCACAGAATAAATACCTTTTGAACACACACCAGTGAAAAAACCAAACAAACAGGTAATCTTGGGAACTTTTTTTTAGATATTTTCCTTCCAAGCCCTGCAGTCAACACAAGGGATAAAATCAGAACTCTTTGAATAGCTCAGATGATTTACTTTGCCATGTAGGACAGTGAGTTTGATCTTTCAGTAATTATAGATATAATCCTTGCACTGCTTTAGGTTGTGTGATCTGTTGATTTTAACCCAGTGGGCATTCTTTGAAATGGTACTTGAATTTTCCCCCAGAAGTACCTGAATTACATTCAGTGATGTTGTGAGTGTTAATAGGGGTAGGCACTTTTTATGTAGACAATAAAGCTTCATTTGTAAAACCATGTGCCATTCAAGAAGAGGAGAACAAGAACAACAACCAGGCAATAAAACCTTCCTCCAGGTCAGAGAGAAAGCACATGAATGTTCAAAGAAGTAAAAAGCAGCTTCTCCCAACTTGTCAAGCCATGAGGCATAAAATTGGCATCTGGAAGTTTTTTTAGTTTAACATTTTTTAAATCTGACATCAACTTTCCCATCCATAAAGGCATAGGAATGCAGAATATACTCTTCCACATGAAATTATAGAGAAGTTTTAAACAATCATAAGACTTGGAGACTCAGAATGCAGGTGAGAAAGGCAGTTATTAGGAGTTTGGGGATGTATGTCATTAAAAAATTGTCAATTTTGAGTCATTTTGAGTGCTACCTAAGATTTTATTTGTGATGTTCATGTTGTACCAACAACTTAAGCTAATAGCTACCAAGAGCCTTTTAAAATCATACCAATCTATCACGCTTTTCATAATAAAATCATCATTTTCTACTGTAAGTATTGTCACAGATTCAGTTCAAAGCACACTAATGGAGTCTCCTGGTCACCTCCTGCTATCATTCCTTTCTGCTGGACTCTGAGATCCCTGTCACTGAAAGGCAGAGACAGAAGTTCCTTCCCCTTCCCAGTGAGGGAGCAATGACAACTGACTTAAACCTACCACCCAGAAATGCAAATACACTTTGCAATAAAGTGAAAAGTGAGAAAACAAAGCACCTCTCCTGTAGGACAAAATCACTTCCGAGAAATCCTCATTAAAAAATACCTGAAGCACAATGTTAATTTACTAACACAATAATCCTCCACTCCTAGGAGATAGAAACAAATTTTAACGCAGTTCTTCCTTGCCCCCACCACCATGGCTCAAAGCTCTTGTTTTAAGACCTTTCACTTCCATGTCTTATTTTTCACATCAGAACAAAACACTGCACTTTTTTATATATAAGAGGCTAATTTTGCCAAGTTCAGTTTATACACCTAGATAATTGTATCAGCTTCATATCCAACAGGGAGTTAAAACAAAACCAAAACAAAACATAAAATACTGGTTCAGCAACAGAGTAATCTACTTGGAATGACCATACATCTCCTCATACAGTCTGAACAGTCCTGGTAGTTTCAAAGTTATGTTTCTGTCTTTAATAATCAATTCTAAAACCCAAGGATTTCATAATGTCAAATACAGACATTCCTTAGGTTTGTTAAACATTTACAGCTCTCCTAAGGAAGAACACAACATGTGAGAAGACCAGCACACAGCACCTTGGCCTTCAGGAGCAAAAGATGTTTCAAAGCTGCCTCATGACCATTTGGTTATACTGAGGCAATTTGTCTCAGAGCAGGTTTAGGAGGACAACTAACCTAACAAATGGTACTTGCTGCACACTAAGTGTTCTATCCATAGAAACCAAAGCAAGTTGGGAACCCTATGTGAAGTTTGGTGATATGGAATTCCTGCTCCTCACCATAACAGGGTTACAGGAACCCTTGGATGAAATTCATATGGAACCTTCCTGTCACTGCAGCCATTTGGAGATGTCCTTTGTACACAACAGCCCTTAGTCTGGTGTTCTGCCTTGAGCTCTGCGTGGCAGCAAAGCATCAAACCAGCAGTTAGCTTCTTCTTTGTTAAAGAACATACTTAACTGAGCATCAGCTGAGAGGAGAACATCTTCAGTAATTCTCAGAAAGGTACTGAAAAACTTGTTAAAAAGCACAAGTGCAGCCTGGGCAGCAGAGGGATGTACAGCAATGCTCCAGCAGGTACCAGCTCATTTGGAAAGACATTTCCAATTAATCTAGCTTGGCAGAGGGAACCAATCTCAGGCAATGTTTCCTCTTTCTCCCAAACCAATCACTTGTAAATACTCCCACATACTTCTGACCTCGTGGTCAAGGATATTACTTTGTAGCCTTTGAAGGCAATAAAAGCCTCAGAGGACAGAAGGAAAGCTTTCAGGGTGAGTCAGGAAAAAGAAAATAAGGTTTTCAATTCAGGCAGTGAGAAAGATAACTAGATCAAGCATCTAACAAGTTTTTAGCATTCCTGTGAATGCCCAACAAAGAGACTCAAGTAATGGTCCAATTTTGGGTGATTGCGAGAGCAGAAAGGAAACAAACAATGCTTTCCATTTATCACACCTTCCTAACTCCATTAATGCCAAAGGAGAGGTGTTAAATGGATTGAGCAGCTTCTAGGCAAGGCGTGTGTGGGGAAACATAAGAGGAATTTTCTCTTTTACAGAAGAAATAAAACTAGTGGATCACCCTGCCATTGCTTCTGTAGGCCAAGTTGGCAGGGACACTGTGCTAGAGCCAGCAGCACAGCTTTACAGGGCACAGCTATTAAACTGGTATTTCAATGTCAAGTTGTCAAAGCTGTTCCTTTTCTTCTTTACCCTCTTTTATCAGTTTCACATCACCAACTTCCCCTGACACTGCCAACGTGGTGCTGGAGGCACAGACACTTGAGCAGTAGGCACAGAGACTAAAGCAATTTGAAAATTATCAAAAGAAACAAAGATCTCAATGGAAAGTATTTGAAGGTCAAGCGACTGAGATTTCCTTTCAGACATTTTGCTTTGGGGTGAGACTCTCCTAAGTACAAGGCAGAGGTTCAGC
>NW_009952701.1:1835130-1851723 GCF_000747805.2 Chaetura pelagica
AGCAGAACTTCCCAGGTCTCCAGGGGAACTTGCCCAGAAGGTAGAGGTGCCTAAAGCAGTCCCCTCCATACCTCACATCGAGCACCACTAGCTTGATGTCTAGGCCACAGCTCTAGACACACAAACTGAGAACCTCTCAAGAGGTCCTAATCATGGTTCCAAAACAAAGGCTTCACCCAAAAATGTCTCATTTTCTTCTCTGGCCCCAAAATTCCCAAGGCGTGTGCAAACATTCAAGGCTACGTAGTTGTAGTCAAGTACAGAAGAGTTACTACTGTTCACTTATGGGCAAAATAATGTTATACCCCCAAAAGATATGTGTTTCCTTACACTGATAGCACCAGTGTTGAAGACCATTATTTTCCAGGGAGAAGCATGGATCCAATCCCCTTCTGCACCTTCAGCAGATGAACAACACATAACACAGGAGCTATAGCTACAGGTCTGAACCACAGCAGCTCTCATAGATGGAGAAGGTCCCTAGAGCATCCAGCTCAAAATTCCTAGAGGCAGTGCCTGAAAAGGAAAGGAATTATTGATCTACACCATGAGAAGAGAGCCCCTATCAAATCTATATGAATTCAGAATTAGCTCAAGTGAAAAACAGTTTTTAAGTACTGCACATCCTTTTATGTTTGGGTGGCATCAAAATCAACAATGGGTGCCCAACACAGAGGATACCTACAGCAGTTGAAGCATTTCAATTTATGGGCAAGAAATCCTTTGATTTTCCTTGGGCTCATCTTTGATGTTTGTGCTACTTTAGTTTCCATTTGCTGTTTTTACACCTTCAAAGGCATCTAAAAACACCTTCTACAAATACATTTTCCTGTAGCAATTTATTTGTAGAGGGAAAAAAAAAGAAAAGGTTGTGTGAACAACCAAGTTACTTGCTGCAATTTAGTATCATTCAAGAGTATTTTTTCCTCTCTTCCAGGAAGGGGAAAGAAAAACAAAGCAAGCACCTTACTTTCAAAGCTGTGGCCACTTTGCTATATGTGAACACCACTAGGATGGTGTGCTAGTCATGCCTGGATTCCCTGCAGTAATGCTCTCTCATTGCAGCATCACTGTCAAATAAGTGATCCAACAATATCAAACAGAATTTACAGCAGCTCTTGCTAAGGGCTACAGCTGTAAAGTACAGCTATTCTGCTCACTTTTGATGGTTTGTTTAATTTTAAATATATAGAGAGTGCCAACAAGGTTTTAGACCATCTATTCTAATGTTACAAGAACTAGGTACAAGATCAGGAAGCTCAACTAGGTTGCTGTTTGAGCAGACAGACCTCTCATGTCTGCAGCAACACAGCATAAAGGTAAAACTATCAGAGAGTACAAGTCAATAAGGAATATTTCTTTGTGCTCCTGATGTGTTTGAAGGCACTGTGCTAGTAGAAGGCTCAGATATCTCCTAATTAGTCACAATGGGCAGTCTGAATATTTACTTGTTGGCTGTCCAACAAGTATGATTTAGGAAAATATTTACAGCTACGTGTAGAGCCTAAACAATCAGTCTTTTTTTCCCCATTTTGCAGTTCTGGCCTTGATGTTAAAGACCTGCCTTTTGTACAGAAGTTATTTGAAATCTAGAAGAACCACTTGAACCCATGCAACTAGGTCCATTTGACATGCTGGCCACTGAATACTGCTGCTTTCCTTTTCCAAGAAATAAAGAAGGTTCTGCAGGTACCACAACAATCTGATTTTGGATAAAGGGGAAGGACAGAGTGGAGAAAGGAATGGTTTATGTGACTTTAATGTGATTTGAGGCAACTGGGAGATATTATTAAGATATGGCCAATGGCACAAAGGTATTGAGAGCCCTTTTGTTAGCACACCTTTGTCAGATTTCCACATATCACCTTAAAAAATTAGTTTTTAAAATGGGATCAAGTGATTTGAGAGATATTAGACTAAAATGGCTCTCATCTACCACATTCATGATGAAATCCAGACAAAATAGGACAACAAAAATATCAGTATGACTGTGCTAAAATGATGTGGAGAGATAAGAGACATCTCTCCAAGGATCCACTTTCCCATGTAACTGTCTGCTTTCTTTTATTTCTTCCTTTCTTATGTCTCTTTTAAAGCATCAAATTGACTATAACATGGTATTAACATTTCTTTATATTGCAGGTCTAAAGAAACTTGAGCATTAAGTGCACTTATAGGAAGCAAAACTGAAGAAGGTCAGCAATCTGAAAAATGCTTTTGGCACTAAATGCCCCTACAATGATTACATTTTCCAAACCAGTAACAGTAGGATTTTGATAATTTCAGCAAGCAGCTGAAGGAACCAAAACCATCTGTTGGTAAATTTTTGAGGGAACAGCATCTTCACAGTAGAGGATCACTAAAAATGCAATTCCTTCAAGATAGCACAGATCATTAACTTGGATGTTGTTTATAACTCAATTTCAGGCTTTTATGCAATTAAAGAGAAAACAAAACCTCCGAGATGTAACTGAGCACCTGGATAAATAAGCTTATGACCAGCAGCTCTTAGGAAAAAAAGCAAAACAATATTTCTTCCCCACATATGGTGCATTTGCAACATGGTTTTATACCTTTGTAGTCAGAGAGTTTTGGAATATTTGAATTATTACGTATCCCTAGGCCTGGCTGGGTGCAGCCATGTGGAATACCAGTCACTGTTCTGCAACTGAATAAGGAACATTGGTAAAAAATTTTGAGGCTATTTGAAAAAAGAATAAAGTTAACTCTATTTGATATTACAAATCCTGGAGCCTGTCCTTATTTTACATTCTGTCTTGTTGATGTCTTCACTCCCTCCGTGAAACACTGGAACACTCTGACAAGAGTTCCTTTCTGGTGTGTAAATACTATCCAGAGGACAAATTTCCCTGTCATTTGCTGCTGCTGAAACATTTCTGCTACACTTTAGAACTACATGTCTCCCCAGGACTGTACCATAGCATTATTTTCTCCTTGCAGAAGAAAAGTTGTTACCCCTTTTATTCTCTTTCAAATGGAATTTCTTAGTGATTAAAGGTCCAGGCAGACCAGTGATATTTAGCTCTCCCTGATGAGAAAGCATATCACAAAATATTATCTTATATTCTATATGTAGTGTTTCCATGTAATTGTATAGAACTTAACACTTAATTTTATTCCTGCTATAGAATTTTACAGGGTGGTCTTTACAATCTTTAGGAGTAGACATAATTCTTTATTAATTTCTACTGGTTCTTAATGTAATTCTTATAGGAATTCTTTACTTTCACCCTTACGTTCTTCATACATAGTTCATAAATGTTCACTGAACACCTGTAGATGATCTGAACTACAATATGCAGAGCATGCTTAAACTTTGAGGTGGGAGAACTTGCCCTCAGCTATTGAGGGCCACTGAATTTTTGCCTATTTACCAATAAGAAACTATGCTTGTGTTAAGCTCCACCTTCATTACCCACCACAAAAATATGTGAAATCAGCTATTCCTTTCAGAGCAAATATTCTCTCCACCACTTGAGACATGACTTCCCCCCACAAAGTGCTGAACACACACATTGCTGACTCAATAAAAATCACCCCATTTGGTATGCCAGTTATTTTACTGCATGCTCAGGAACAGCTCAGTTATTCTCATGCACCATGTATTGAATCAGACCCATTTTGAGTCCTCTAATAAATTGTATTTATCAGCCTACATTTTGTACTTCATGAAGAGTATGATCACAAGTGCTTAGCTATCACCTTTCATGATGAATGACCATTTTTAACAAGTATGATTGTGGCCAGAGGAAAACAAGTGGTTACTTGAGTGGAACACATGGCAGCACTCAAAAAGTTCCAGCTTCTACATCACAGTATTTCTGAACATTTAAACATACTAAGCACTCAGTTCCCATTGATGAAGGATAAGACTCTTCAACAAAAAAAAAACCACAACAACAATCAAACCAAAAATTATTTACAGGGTTTGTTGAGTGACCACAAGGCCAGCAAGGATGGGATGAAACTATCACACAATGAATTGGCATAAAATTATTTTCCCAACCAATGCCAGTTCCTGTGAAAATGATTGATGCCCCTCTTTCATTTCACTACAGTTGGAAATGCAACAGCTAGGAGAGACACAGACCAAGATATGGAAAGAGACCACAGCTGGTTGCATAATTGAGTGTAAATACTAGAGGAAAAGGGAAGCCTTGCTTAAAATTCAGCCACCACTTCCAGGGATGGATGGGAAAGAAAAACAGTCTGTATCAGTGACCTGTGATGGCAATTAAGTAACTGCTTGCTTTAATGAGGTATTTTAAAAGAATTGCAGTGCAATTCAGGTGGACTCCATCTGAATACAATCAACTGCAGAAACTAGGAAAATGAATTGTTAATTTTATGGTAATAATAACCTACAGGTAGAGAGCCAAGCTGG
This sequence comes from Chaetura pelagica, assembly GCF_000747805.2. Taxonomy (NCBI): domain Eukaryota; kingdom Metazoa; phylum Chordata; class Aves; order Apodiformes; family Apodidae; genus Chaetura; species Chaetura pelagica. The sequence continues at coordinate 1,839,536 of NW_009952701.1, forward strand.
TGCTGGCAGGGTGGCTGCCTCCCAGCTCCCTGCCAGCACAGACCCACTCTTCAAACATCTTTGTCATCGATGGCATTTTGATTTCCTATACTGCAGGACTGGGGTGGAACCAAGTGCACAGAACAACCAAAGATTAACAGTAGAGGAGAGAAGCAAGCAGTCCAACATTACAGCAGTGGCTTGAGGGCAGACCCACAATGCTTTCAAGCAACATATTTTTCAAATACCTCACACTTCCAGAAGCCTCTATTAAGTGCAGCCAATGCTTTCACTACATTGCTGCAAACTGTGTTCTGGAAATAGCTGAAAATGTTTTATTGTATACCCTTAATAGGGAGTAGCCTAAAGGTTCATAGGCTTAATAGTGAAAAAGACCTCTGCTGTTTCCTGGCCTTGTTTTCTGTGGATTCCCATTACCAGTGGCTCCGTCGCTGCACTATATTAATGCTGCAGTGTTGTACATTTGCCTGTACTGACACATTCAATATTTCCCTTCTGCCAGTTGTTTTCTCCCTCTTTCACCCACCTACACATCATTTAGCACCATATTTGTTTCCCATTTAGATCTCCATCCTGAACTTCAAGGGACAACCATGGATACAGGTTCACTGATTCAGGATCATTCAGGGTTTTCTTTTCAAAAGATAGAATTAACTTCTCTTCTGTGTCTGGTTATGACAAAGCAGATATAATTTTGCTGTTAAAAGGATTTCAGTATTCTGCTCTGCTGCTTCTACAATCTGACAAGTAACTGTAGCCTAATTCATTAAGCTATATGCAAATAGAGACTTAGAAAAAGCCAGTTGCTGGCTGCAGGCAGGATCCCACCTGGCAATGGAGTTTAAGGACAATAATCCCATCCAAACTAAAGAGTGCTCCTGGACTTACTGTTTTCCCCTTCTCTCCTGACTAACCTGCCCTTCCACAGCACAGATTGCTTCTCCAGTGACTCCTCTTAACTGTTCCACAGCTCTTAATCAATGCTGTGTGCAGGAAAAATGTGTGGCCTGAATTGTTAGGATACCTTCTGACCAAGTTTCAGCTTGTCTCTTTCAGTGCCACAATTGCTGGTCGTTGGTGGTTTCCTGCCCAGCTCAGAAAGGGACAGCAAGCAGTGGATGCAGGATGTCTGGAGACTTCCATACAGAACCTGGATCTGAAAGTCTCCATCTAATACCTGGTACAAGCAGATTGCCATAAGAAATTTTGACAGTAAAGAAAAAAAAAGTATTGATGTGGGTCTTTAGCAGTTCAGGTAAGTGCTATTCATGGAATTATATGCACAAGTGCTTAAAAGCAGGGGGAAAAGGTTCTTGTCCCACGGCAGGGCATGTCAGGAGGAGGAATAAAGAGCCAAGAGCCCATCTGCTCACTTCTGGATCTGCCTGCCTATGCACTGCTCAAGTTTCTCTGAAAGCTTTGTAAACTGCTGAGTTCCTCCTTACAGGCCAATATGCAGATTACACATGCACACTTCCATCAGCAGGATATCTATAACTACCAAAAGGAATCAAAACTACAAACAGATAGATGGCAGATTATCTGCACCTTCACATTACCCAAGCTTCTTGCAGGAACTCAAACTTCATCTTTATGCAAGTCTTCTTATCACTTGGTTCACAACATTCTCCAAGCCAATCAAACACCCAGAGCTCAGTCTGCCAAGATCATCTACATTCTGAAATCTCTTTATAGTACTGCTTTCAAGTTTTAGAGCATGGAACACCACCAAATCACAGTTATTTAAAGTCTGTCAGGTCACATCTCCTGCATGTCATTGACTCTCATGTATATCAAATGAACTATCCAAGTCCACATGAGTGCATGCATGGACATGTCTGCCTATTTTAGCTCTTCAGTGAGCCATGCACTACAAGAAGCCTTATTTCTTCTGGTTGTATTATTTATCGCACATGAAATAAATCTTCACAGAACCCCATAGCACCTAAGGTTTTTGTTTGCTAAAAAAAAAACAACAAAAAAAACCCCAACAGGACAGCAACTTTGTTCCTGTCATGTTTGTTCTATGCTAAGCTTGCACATGAAATAAATCTTCACAGAACACCTGAGCACCTAAGGTTTTTGTTTGCTAAAAAAAACCCAAAAAAACCCAACAGGACAGTAACCTTGTTCCTGTCATGTTTGTTCTATGCTAAGCTACAAAAATCAAACCAAGGATTGTTGCTTGCCTCAGATTTTTCCCTCTTCTGATTTGTGGAGGTGACATGAGAGGATTCTGTTCTGACTCTTGTGGAAACTGGCGTCAACCAAACAGGCATATGAGCAACAAATCTTCCTCCACCCTCTGCACCTTGTTGGGATGCTTCAGCTCGTTTTGGATGCAGCTCTACTGGAAGGCAACTGAGATTTCAGCCTCAAGAATTTGTTCCTCACTGATCTTCCTTCTGTAGTGCCAGTAAGTACACACATACTCAGGGGTCTTTAAACAAAAATAGTATTGAGATCATGAAACTCGTTTCACAGAGGGGAAAACTTGGGAGAATTATTATTATTTTTTTTTAGTATCTACAAACTTGTGGTTGTTTGTGGCTTTTTTTTTAATATTTCAATTGTTTGGAAATGCTGGCTTTGCTTGTTTGCTTTTAGTTTAATGCTAGTTTCTTACAGGCTGATTAGTATTTCCAGCAGCACGTATTTGTTACATTTCAAACAAAGTCAAAATCCTGACCTAGAAGATGTCCCCTAACACTTGGGAACATGGTTGTTGGAAAATTTTACAGATAATAAGCTGCAGCTACTACTGCAGATGCCACAAAGATGTTGCAGTCACGTCCCTTAGTTGGATACCTTATGTACCCAGCTATGGAAAAGGGGAGAAAAGTGTCTCAGTTTTCCTTTGTGAAACTGCAAAACAAGACACAAGATGAAAAGTGCTCTTTCTGAACTATTGAATGTCCAAAACCAAATCAATACTGCTTACTACAGCTAACAACTCCTCAAAAATCAGCCTTAAATGTAGACCTGGGTTTGTTTTTCTCCTGCAGCCAGTTCAATTATCTTTAACTTCAAACTGAGAACCTCCCCCAACTCTGAATTGTTGATCTTTGTATTTTTAAGTTTCAGTTGACAACAGCAGTATTCATCTAAAAGCAGACTCACAGAAACTCTAGGTTTTAAAAATTAACCTTACACCTAAGAAACATAACTCATCTTTCTCTCAAACTCAAAATATAAAAAGACAATAAAGTCAAGTAAACCTTTTCACTATGGCCTGATTCACAGCCTGGGCATTGAATGTGGCTCAGGGAAATGATTCAGTCTTGTAAACAGGGATCCTCACCTGCCTCCAGGGAGAGCAGGACACCCTGCAGACAAGGATATAAGGAAAGGGACCTGGTGACAACAAGCCCTTGCATTTACATGCTTTTAAAACCTGACAGTGGTACTTTTAAGGCAGAGCTATGCAACCTTCTCTCTCTGCATTGCTGCTGCTGAAACCAGCCACCACGAAGGGGCTGAAAAGCTGTGGAACAGCAAAGAACAACAGTGGTAGCTGCTCCCAATGCAGCCAGTCCCATTATCCCATAACTAGCTGGGAAGGCAGGGAGCTGCTCCTTTGGATCTCCCACACCAGGCTGATGAGAAAAAAGCTTCAGGTTGGTGCTTCAGTTTTGCCTTTTCTGCATATACCCCAGCAGCCTGAATCTGAGCAAAGAAAGCACATCATTGTATCTTTGGCTGGAAGGCTTGAGGATGGTCGTTTAGATGAAAGAGGTTTAAATGGAGCATATTACAAAATAAAGAATCATAAATAGACTACTAAGAAACCTCCTGGGCTCTTTAAATTTGTGCTTTTTATTTCTGATTCCTCAACAGAAAATCACAGACTTGCTTTATCATTTCAATCTCTAACACAACCAAGATCAAAGTTTGGTGCTGAGGAGTTCATACATTTGATGAGCTAATCAGCAGAGCTGACTCAGGATTTGGGAGCATGCATAATGTGAGCAACAAAAACGAAGGGCAACTAAAAACCAGAGCTGTACAAGCACCTTGTAACAACCCCATCATTTTTGCAAGCTAAACCTGGATTGGGCACAACACGGGTGAGGACAATTTTCCACAATCAACAGGATAAGACTGCCAGAAGCTGTGCAAACCTTCCAGGGCTCTTCCATCTCTGATCATTTCACAACTACTTTACATACAATAAAGAACTGCTATTTCAACCCTCATGAGATCTTTTTCCTCTCCTCATGAACTCTTGCTCCCCATATGCGAGACAGAAAAATGAACTGTCTCCCACATCTCTTGGTTATTTTCCTAAAGCTTATGAGATCTCACCTTCAACCAGATTCCCTAAAAAAATTACCATAAGCAGCTCAATATGTACATATATAGCCACAAAAAAAAAGGACATTCTGGTTCTGAGGAAGAACACAACTGCCATCTCACTATAGTTTGTGGATGTATCTACATAAATGCATCTTCAGCTGAGTCTGTCCAGGTTACACACCCAGAAACATGTACAAGCAGCTCACATTCATGTCCCATTACAGCCATCCAGACAGCAAATGATGTCAGAGTTCTAATCACTTCTTTTCTTTTTCTGCCTACTCTGCAAATGACTGACCAACTTTGCCAGCAGCCATTCATAAACAAGATAAAAGTAGGTTTTCCTATTGATATGAAACTAAGAAACTCCCAGAAAGAAATAAGAAAGCAATGCAGTGCTGTTATAGAAGATGGCACAAATCCAGCTCTTTCACAACTTTTCAGTCACTATTTGAGACACCTTGTAATCTAGAATCAGGATGTTCACAAGCATTTTAAACAATGGATGGTACGGATCAATAAAAGTTATTCACTAACTTTGGTACAAATGTTGAATAATCAGAAATTCTTCATGTCAGGGCTTCTATTTTCTTCTTATTTATTTAAACTACCTGAAACCATACTATGTGCTACTGGAGTCCTGGTGGGGAGTGCTGGGATCCCAGATTTAAGCTGAAATTCCACTTGCATTTGAGCTAAAAAAGGGTGCATTAAGGCCTTTTTACTTTTTGGATTGCAGTGTGAACAGTAACCAAAAGTATAGACCACTAAACCACTCAATCTGTACTTCAATTCACAAATATCTTGCACTTGCCATTCCAGAATCTCCAAGAAGCTCATAAACCTAAGATTACAAAACAATGTTAATATAGATCAGAACATCATACACATATTTAAGGAGACAAAAACACTGCAGGACAAGTTAGAAGATGGAAAAACCAATGCAAATTATTTACACTAAGTAAAACAGAGCATCAGGACAAACTGGTGTAAACTTAGTACATTTCTTTTTTGCAAACGTAGGTGGAATGTTGGGTCACAGATATTTGTGCAGCCACCAAAATGCATTTCTGCAGAGCAGAGAAAGCTTGGCTTTGTTCAAGATCATACTGAACCAACAGGCAGAAAAATGTATCCAACACAAGTTCTGATTGAAAACAATGCAGCTCATCGATTCCAGGCTGACAGATAACACACACAAGGACTCTGGCTACTGCCATGATGTACTGAAAATCATTCAGACTATAATAAAGCCAATGCAATAACAGCAAAATTGCACTTTAAACTTCCAAGTCCCAGCCTGTCTGGACAGCCTACCCTTCACGTTCGGCGTGTCGTGCACCAGACAGTGTGGCAGCCAGACCTCTCCTCCCTCCGAGAGGCCCCAAGCAACAGATGGAGCAATTAGCTCCCTGCCCCACAATATTGCTGCTTTTTGAACTCAGGGTGCCAGGGAAGATAATTGCTTTCCCTGCTCTCCTGGAATATGCTGCATTGTTTGCTGACAAACTCTCTTACTCCAAACACACACCATAAAGCCCAGGGCAGTGAAGCATTTGTATGTCTCTGTAAACGTAGCTAACTGCAAAAATTCATCCCCAGTGCAACATCCAGCATTTTGAGGTAAGTCTCTAGCCATTCTGGCTGATACAAAGCACAGTTATGTGAGAAGTATCAAGATGTTGTCTTTTTGTGTACAAAAACAGAGGCTTGAGAGATGTTTCCATCCCATTTCGACCAAAACGATTGGTTGTTACATGGTGTTCCTCTAGTGAAATGCCTACTATGTGTTAGTCTCTTAGTGGCCACGTTTCAGCAGTAGGCAATTTAATTTATACTTGGCTCTGTGGCATGGAGAGCAAATCTGGATAGAAACTGGTAAGCAGTTTGAATTAATCACTAATATGGTCCTGACATTTAAACTTGTCCATGCCCTATAAAAATACAATAAAATACTGTTGTAGCCATTACAGCCTCTCTTTCCTTATTTTTCTCTTCTCTACATGTTTTCTCTAAACTACATTTTCTCTAAAATTAAAGGAAAACACAAAACATGTCACCCTTCACATTTCCTTGTATACCACTGCACACAGTATGCTGCAGCACTGGACCTGTTTTGCTCCTGCTTTGGTTTAAGATCACTAAAGGCAGAGAACGTCAGATTTTTTAAATCCTGGGTCACGCTCTAGGTCTGAATTACCAGCCAATAAGCTTTTAGACACTACAAATCCAGGTTAAAGTGTTAGGGAGCACTCAAGGCAATTTCAGGGACTAGTTATCCCATGGATCCCCAATGAGAGCTTCCTGCAGACTATGCTACAAGTGAATCGTTGCTCTCAAAGGCTCCCACTGGAGCCTGGGGATATCTCTTGATGGAAGCCCCTTCAACCAGTGTTGCTGCTATCTCCATACCTCAGACTAGCTGCTCCTCCAGCACAGCATGTTAGTATAGAATATATATAACCTTTTTTTTTCCCCTGACAGCTTTTTAACAAGTTTTGAATGATTGGTGAGGCATAACATGGAGAGATATTTTATACCAGGTGGTTTCAGTCTACTGCTTTGCAGCATAGTGGTGAGCATCACCTATAATAAATTCTCTGTCTTCAAGGTATTGATGCCTCAACATTGGCTAAGTTCCTCCCTTGAAGATTTGCAACTCAGACTTAAATGGGATCTGATCATGTAAACCAGACTCCATTAGCTTGGACAGAGCTCAGTTTATGCCAAGTTTATTCTCATGTCTGGCACACAGAGAAGCAGTAATGTTTAATATAAAATAACATCTTTTGCATACAGCACACTGCATCTGTTCCTGCTTCTTCCTAATGCAGCTGTTGCCTCATGTACCACTCCTCATCCATTCCTTTACCTCCTTTATTCCAGCCTCTACTTGGTATCTACTCCCTGGTTAAGTTCCCTTGACTGTTGGGTATTTTTTAATGGAGTAAGATAGACTGCAGAGGAAAAGGAAGCAAAAACTAGCTACTCCCAGACATGCAGTGCCTAAGACCACACACACATAATTTCAATAGTCCAAATGGCTCCTAGAGAAGCAGGTTGTTGGGGCTACAGTCTATCCAAAACATGATCTTCTGCAGAAGCTGCAGTTACCTGCAGCAAACAGGGCATTATTTACACTAAGTGGCAGCCCATTGTTTGGCAGACAATTTGCATTAATTCTTCTTTTTCCCATTTGTTTTAACATTTTATTTACACGGGCTATTATTTTTCACATCACTTTGCAGAGCTTTAAAGTAACATGATAAAATTTCACCCTAAGTGTCTAAACCCAGACTATACAACAGCTACTCACTGCTGTGGATGCTTCCTGCAATGAATATAAAACCATGTCTTGTTTTGGTGTGTTGTATTTTCTTTTTTTTTTTATGGCAGGGATTCCTTTATTTCATTGTAGTCTTTTATTAGCTTTCATTCTCAGTTGTCCATTTTGATTTAAGATACATCTTTCCTCTAGACTGACAAGGCAGCATGAAGCAGGCATATCAAAGTTAGAGAGTGATTTACTTGAAAAATGCCAACTTTGAAGATCTCTTCTTTTCCCCTAAATGGAGTCTTTCCAAGTCCAGTGTCCACAACTCCCCGTTGAGGAAAAGGACTGCCTTCCTCAGACAGCTGGCCCTTGGTAGCCTGTGATCCATCTGGTAGCTCAGACAATTTCTAAAGGCTGCATAATAGAGTTAACAAAAAATGGCATTCCCTCAGAGTTCAAAAAAAACAACACAGGGAACATTCATGAAGGACAACACAGAGAAAAACATTTGCATGAAGGTCTCTGCAGCAGTTCCTTATGCAGCACAGTCCTCCTCACTCAGAACACCTTTAGGAGAATGACTGACTTTGGTCTGACTGGAGTAGGAACAAAAATCCCTTAACAGGATGGCCATAAAGTCCTGCTTTCTTCCCCAATTCTCCTCAAGCCCTGACTAAAAATCCTTCAGGTTCCTCACTCATCATCCCCTCTCCAACACACACTAATAGCTGAGACTGCAACATTGAAAACAAAGGAGGAGAAAACACAGACTCCTAGTCAGAAGACTGAGCTTTTTGGGTAAGAGGAACAGTAAATTGAAGATTCCTGTTAGATAAAATCCTGTGATACACCCTACTAGGTGCCATAACTAGTAAGGAATAAAAACAATCTTGGAAAAATTGAGGTTGGAGAAGATCTTTCAGAGTCATTTAGTCCAACTCCTCACCCAAAGCACAGCTAACTTCAAAGTTACATTCAGCTTTAACATTCAAACACGTTTATTTCTCCTGGTCCTCTCACCCAGCATCTCCAAGATACCTGGCTCCATCCTCTTTATTACAACTATTATTTAGCCACTCACCTGCCTCACTTCCTTCAGGAGCTTCCATACCAACATCTCACAGCAGCCAAAGCTACCACTAATCTTCTGAGTCCCAAACTGTTCATAAGTAGCAAGTTCAACAAAGAATCTATTTTATGGCTCATCCAGCACCTGTAACCTGCACAGTGGTTTGGTTAACTCATCAAAAATTCACACCAAAACAAAACTCTTAGGTCTCTAACCTTCTGCTCTCCAAAAAGCACAAGGATTCTTGCATCAATTTTAACAACTTTCCCTCAAAAGCTCAAAGAAGTATTGCCTTGCAAATAGAATTCAAACCTGAAGGATGATAGAAAGCCACTGAAATGAACAAAGAGTTGAATTTTTGTTTAAAATCTGAGTCTTGCCATGGGTCTGGAATAGAGAGGTTTGTTGTGCTGCTCAGTTCACCATGCAATGGGCACTTGGCAACTGAACACTGTCCTCTGTGGAGAGCACATTGAAACACAGAGCAAGCTCACAGCATCAGTCCTGAAACTCTCTGAAGTGGTTTTATATGGACAGGTTTTTCAAGATCAGTCACCAACTGAGTGATGCAGAATTTTCCCAAACATCAGAGATCTCAGAAATGCTAAAGGTGTTCAGTCAGCTCTGCCACCAGTTTGTGTGTCCATTGAAGCCCACGATACCCCACTGATGTGCACCCCTTAAATCTACACTATCACATCCTGGAAATGCAAATTGACCTTGCCAGGGGAGTAAAAGTGTTAGGGAGACACTTCTGTTGTACTTTGATACACACAATGGTGCTGCTTCATATAGAAGGAGCAGTACTCTCTGGCAAGGGTTTCTTCAGGCAGGGCAGCCAGCAAACCCACTGTAGGTTCAGCTGGTTTTCTGGGAATTTTATTTTCTCTTGCAGACAAGGAGCACAGGTGTTTTTCACAAGGCCTAGATTCATGACAGAAAACCAAACAGGGTCCAGCAGCAGCAAGGCTGAGCAGTTAACTCCAACCCCAGCTGTACCACACAGGGCTTTGGAATTCTGGCCCCAAAGATACACTTAATCCCTGTCCTCACTGAAGGCACCGAGCTCTCAATACTACAGCAAAACCACAGGGCTGTCAGTCTCAGGGTGAGCAACCATATTTCTCATCCGTTTAATAGCTGGAAGATGAAATGGGAATTGCCTGACAGGGCTCCCAGCTCCATGCTGCCTGGGGGGAAACAGTAGCTGTGCCATCTCCTGGCTGTTTCCTGCCCCCCCACCCCAAAACATGGCAGTTCCACCCCACTCCAAAAGTACCACCAGCTGCTAGGACAAGGTTACCCCTCTGACCATCTGAACTGAGAAGAACCTTCACAGACACAGAAATACAAGTTGTAGCCAATTCTCTATTTGAGTAGTGTCATTTACAATGACTGAAACCCTTCTTTCTCTGGAAAAAAAACCCCAACAAACCACAAACATTTAAAGAAATTAATGGCTAGTGAGTTCCTGCAGATATCTACACTAAATTTATGATCAGCCTAGCATACTAGAAATATGTTTCTACTCCACAGTGCTAAAAGAAAGTAACCAGGAGGCAAATGAGACTGTAAATCCCACAAATCTTCCATAATTCAATGTGTGTAATAATGGTATCTCACTTCAGTGAATAACACAAAATAATGACTACACTAATATAATAATTAGTTTTTTGCTTCCCATCTATCTGCCACTATATGAATGTAGAAGTCAGATCTATGCTTTTTTATTTTTATTTTTATTTTTTTTAAATTACAGTTTCTTTCCCTCTATTTAGAAACAAATGTAATTACTTCAACTAGAGAAGACAATTACTTCTGCAGCAGGGTCAAACCATGCATCAACACTCATTTTCTATAATTATTTCACAAGTGGCTCTGCCTGGCATCTTTCTCAAATAAAAGGAGTTTTCAAAAGGCCTTTTGGCTACTTAATGAGCAGTACACAATTACAGGCACAATTGAAGAAAAATATTAAGGAAAAAGAGGCTCTCACCATTCATTTAACCTTCATTTTTAGTTCGTGCCTTTAAGCACAAAGTAACTTCAGAGAACAAGGTGAACCTCCTCAAGTCCTCACTTCTCCACTGTACTTAACAGACAGCAAGAGCTGCCAAAAGTCTCCTCCAGGACAGAGAAGCATCATGGCCAGGATATAAATAAAGACTGTCTAGATCCATGTTTCACTTCAGTAATGTATTATAGCAGCACCTGGAAGCATCCCAGGTGAATTAACCCTTCACTGAGCACTCCCACTTCAACTGGTTGTAGAGTTAAATGAACAAGTAAAACCAAATTGTGGCATGGAGCCAAGGAGGAACAAGAGTACCTCACTGCATTCTTTACAGGTCAGTGGTTTGAGCAGGAGCAGTGAGCACCAGGGGCCACAGGAAAAGCCTCCCCAGGTGCTTCTGCTGGGATTAGCTAGAGCTTTGTCTCTCCTGTACTCCAAGGAACAGCAGAAGCTGAGGATTGGAGGAATAAAAAAGACAGGAAAGAGGAGACAGACTGCTCTTGACAGCCAGAATTCTCCCTTCTCTCATCAGTCTTAAAGCAAAATAAAATGTGACACAAGTATGACAAAAAGCTATTCCCCTTCCAAAAGCTTCCCAAAGAGTCAGAGGAAGTCCTAGGTATTCTTATAGCCTCCACACTCCCACACAGATTCATCACCCTCTGACACTCAAAGCCTGACAACTCCTGCCACGAGCTTTTATGAATTAAAAAAGAGCTATTTTAAATTCAAATAAGATGGCACAGTTATTAAGTTATTTTTATACTTTTATGCACTTCTAAGACAAACTTGGAGTCTCCTGACTTGCCTAATAGGTGCTTTTAAGGTAAACAGTTCACTCCAGCCCCTCACACCATTCACTGGACTGATGAGAGAGTGATTAGTACTGCAAAACATGTTAAACCAAAGCACTAATGAATCAGAATGTGTCCAACCTGAAGACAGACTACTAGCAAGAAAAGTGTCTCAGCAGTGCAAAACTCCACAAAGTAAAAAGCAAAGAAGTAGCTTCAGTTTTAAGTAGTTTTAAACTCAGTTCATTTTGAGATTAGAGTCAATTTGGCAAGGAAAAAAAATTAAACTTCTAAAAATAAATCTGTAGAACCACAAACGATTTGTAAAATGATGTCAAATGGTTTGCCATAAATTTAGGGATATGCAGTGCAGTGAACAATCCTAAGATCTCCAACCCAGATACCTAAGCAGAACAGAAATTTGGATGTTTCAAGAACTGAAGATGAATTTTAATGACTTAAGAGAAAATTGAGAAGGGAAATTGCCTTTCAAATCTTCTTCCACAGCAGTTAATGCTTCAAACTGCCTCCTACTATACAAGACAAAACCTCATTTTGTCTCATCTTGGGATGGCAGAACCAGTAACTAAGAATCCAGGTGAGAACCTGCACTGCATTTTAAATGTGATAGTTACTGCTTGAGCCAGGAGTTAGACTGAAATCCACACCTGCCACAGATTCTGTTTCCTTATTTTTTTAGAAGCTAAGCCAGGTTACTTAGTTTCACTGAAACTACTTTCC
>NW_009952701.1:1851742-1853928 GCF_000747805.2 Chaetura pelagica
TTCCCTACCACGTGCAGGGAGAGGAGGGAAGCTGCTCAGTTTTCTAATTAGGCTTTCCAGTCTGTTTAGCACTAAGCATGAGTAAAGGCCACGCAGCCTGCTGACCCTGCAATGGGTTACATCCAAAAAGCAAGAAAAAGGACTCTCATTTCAAGAAAGCAGAATGCAGAGGGCTAAAGACTCACTGAAAGGGCTACAGGGCAAAAAGACATCAATCAATAAATACAAGCAAAATGGCAATAAAAGCACCACTACCAGATCTTGAGACTAAGGGACTGGGACATTTGTGTGAGTGAATACCTTTATGTTTTCCTTTTACAGAGCCACTCATCTGTCCCCTCCTGCCTGCTGAGCTGCTCCTCTAGTCACTGAGCCCTCCTGAAAGGAATCTCCTTAGTCCCAGTCACCTGAGCTGGGCTGCTGAGCCCCAACCAGCCCTGGTCCCAGGTCACATCTTCTAGTTCAGGACCCAGTATCCAACTCCATACGATCTGCTCTTCAACCAAGGGCCCACATCATGATCCCTCATCTGCCAGAGTCATGGAGCAACCACTGATTTACACAGGCAAGGCTTCCTGCATCTGCCTCACCAGGATGTTTCAATGACAAACTAGTCCCTTAAGGAAGATTTACCAAACTGAGGTGCCATCTTTCGCTGAGTTTCCACAGTCACAAGCAGTGACAAGTGTGTCCCAGAGTGCAGAGTGTTAGTTATAGCAAACGCTGAAGCCAACATGTTCTTACCCTCTCTGCTTCCAAATGTGCCATAATATTTACTGCTACAATATCTTTCCCCATCAACCCTTTAACTAGCTCCTATGGAGTCTAATTAAAATGAAGTATTGTAACATGCAATCAACACTTGCACGCTATTGGATAGATACTTGCAGATGTTATTATAAAGAAAATAGCTCCTCAATACTGATTAACTTAGAAAGCTTAACAGAAAATTTCTGTCTTCTCATTACATGTTAAGCTTAGCTTTCAACAACAGAAAAGTTTCATTGCTTCTCCTCCATTTTAATGACTTTACTAACACTTCATACTTGAACATCAGTGCTTAGAATTAGGCAATAATTAGGAGATTCCTCCTCTTTTCATCTGCTACTTCAGCCTCAGCCACACTGAGAATAGTAACAATCTTCAGGTTCCTTCTTTAGTTTTAGACAGCAGCCTCAGTGTATAAATAAATAGATCTATTTATATGTTGTATGAATATTTAACAGTGATTATCTGAGGATGCAGAGAGGAGAAACACCAGAGAAGTGCAATACCTGGGTGTTGGCCCCTCTCCTTTCACAGTGGCAGGTGTGTGTCTGCGCATGCAGAAGGGAAAAGGACAAAGAACATGCATTCAGTTGCCAGATATTATTGCAATGACATAATACTGATGTATTATATATGTATACTGATGTATAATTTTATGTCTCTTTCTTTAGTTATCGATATTGTATCAGGACACAGAAGCCCCAGAAAAAGAGTAGGTTCCCACAGCATAAACACACCAGGGGGCAGATCCTACTGAGCACTTCTGTAGGTAAGCACAGACATGGGGTAAGCACCAGTTTCTCTGCAGAAACAAAATGTCCCCAACTTACATTATTAGAAAGATCACATTAGATTGTATCGAAGTAAGAGCTCTTCCCCACAGCTGCTTCTGAGCAAGTGGCATTGCTTAGATACTTAATTGCCAGACATTTTATTCAGAGGTTATTTCCCATTCCCTACAACCTCCAAACTTTTCAAGTTTAGGTCTCCAGGCAATTTGCCCCCCAGTCATGAAATTGTATCTAAGGAACATTATAATGCTTCAATTATTATTTGAAAATGCCTTGTCTACCCTGCCATGCAAGTTGTTAAGAAGATTAATTATAACCCAAAGGTCTTACACAGACAATATGCAGGATGAAAAAAAGCCTGTTCCATGATGCCTTAGCCTCCTAGGACAACACCTAGAATTTAAAGGCAACAGGACTCACCACCCATTTAACACACCAGTCAAAGCAAACAGGCACTCGAGAGCTGAAAGCTGGCACAGCACTTAAAGGAAACAGAGATCTGAGACTGCTTTGAGGGACAAGAAGCCAAGCTCTTATTCCCACGAGGATGAAGCACCAGCTCAGCTCTGAAATGTAAATTCTTCTTTTTCACTAGAAGAGAGATAATAACATTTAAAGGGGGGGGGG
>NW_009952701.1:1854637-1864703 GCF_000747805.2 Chaetura pelagica
GGGGGGGGGGGGGGCATGGGTGGGTGGGGAAAGCAGAAATGAGAGATGATCATGTAAAAGTTGAACAGCCCTCAGCCCAGCACTGCTGTGCCCACAGTACACTCAACACCATTCCAGACATCCACTGGTCCTCCCCTCTAAATTGAATAGTGCACATTAATACCATAATAGCTTTGTATTAAATAAAGTAACAACCAAAAAACCGCCAAACAACCCTAAGCCCAAAATAAGCCACAAATAAAACCACAGAAAGGCCAACCAAACAACAAAACCACCACACACACAGAAACTGGTAAACTGCAAGGCAAAGGTTGCCAAAAAGCCATGCTGTTCTGAAACTTCATGTCAAACCTCCCCTTACAAATGTCTCTCTAGCACAAATGTCTATGTCTTCACACCCATATGTTGTCTCAGGAATGTAGAGAATGGAAAGCTTTGCAGATCACACTGACTGGCACAGATCCTGAGGCTCCCATACTTCTCTTCCAGCAGATAACATATTAACACAGAGCCAGGCTCCCTAGATAGCCTGGAATAGTATTTTAGTGTAAGCAAAGCTAAAATTATGTCAAGCTATAGAATTTGGTAGCTACCTTTGTAAGGAGCTCAGAAAGGCCACAGGAATTGTTTGAGCTAATTGTGACCAGGCCACAGTGCTGCATATTCCCAGCTGCAGCAAACATGTCCCTGATAAATACAGGTAGTGAAGGAGCCTCCTTTCTCAGCAGCCTTTTGAGGCTGGAGAGCAGCACTTCTATCTAGTTTCTCAGCCAAGCACAAAGCTCTGGCTCTGCATTCCACCATCTGTTGACTCCCTTGGGGCCGGACAGGAGGGGAAACAGGGAGCAAATCCAATTCAGTTGCTTTAACCAGCTGCCCTGTACCTTACTATCCTTGTTCACAGAACTAGACATGCATCCACCACACAACTAAAATTAACTCTCATTTCCCTTTGCCAGGTCATTACAAGGAAAGTTGTCAGCTTGGCCACTACAGAAAGGTTTTCCATCTTGGGGGAGAGGGATGTAGCAGAGGGAGGAACATATATTTAGCAGCCTGGAAGCAGAGGATCAATGCCTGCAGTTCTGCATGGAGAATGAATGATTTGTGACTGCCATATACACATGAAAGGATAAGCAAAAGTAAGGTTTAAAAGTAAAAACAACAACAAAACTGATCAAATTTATTGAGGGTCTACTATGTAGGGAGTGGGATTGGTTTCTGACTCAGGATGTTTGAGCTCTTTGGAGCAACAATACTTTAGCACTCATAAATATCATACAGGCAAAGCAAAAAGGATTTTTAAGGATAGACCTGTCAACACAATCTGGCAATTGCTCAGCTTTTCTGCCCAGAATCTGACCACGTTGTTGTTATTTCTGTGCTTTGAATACACAACAAGGCAACCTGCAGTGGTGTGAAGGGTGCCCAGAGCATCTCACACACTGTCCTCCTGCTCTCAGGAGGGAACAGATGAAGTGCTGCAGGCTACAATTTGCTATTTCTACCCGATTGCCTTCAGGGAAGACACATTTAAAGAGAATGCTGAAGGTGATATACCAGTAGTACCCTGATCTTTAACCCAGAGGATGACCTCAGGTAGGATTCATTTCATAAAGTCTTAAGGGTGTTTGAGCTTAAAAGCATTCCTACCTGTCAATACATCCAAGTACATGATCAGAGTTGATGACATTTCATGATTCCTGTGTAAATCTAAGGCACAGTGTGGTAAGTTTTGTCCTCTTGTGGTGAATACTGGAGCTTTCTGCATGATGTTTATGAAGTCTGTAGCTCTGGCAGTGATTTAATTCCATCCTGTTTTTTTCCCCCTAACCTCTAGAGGATAACCCAGTTTTAGAGTTATTTACCTGCAATGGGAAATACGTGGTCAGCAGACAAACATATGTCTAGGCAGGCACTTTGGGGTTAAGAGAGCAACTGTTAAGATTTGCTGACAACTGAAAAGGTCTGAGCAATCCAATTGAAAGTGGTCAAAGGGATAAAACTGATTGTGCCAAGTGGGATGGTTAGCAGAGGGACGGGCACTACAGAAAGGGAGAAATACATCACCCAGTGCAGAAAAGCTGTTTTACACAGACAGAAGGTTATAGATTTCAGTCATGTAGGAGGAAACTTGGACTTTGATTTCAGAACTCAGAGACAGCAGGAGAAAACATCATTTGAAGGGAAGAGTTTAACTGGAACAGCCTCACGTGCAAAACCCAAGAATGAGGCAGAGACTGGGGAGCCAAAAGATGTAAATGGATGGTTAAATGTGTGCTTTCTATAGCTGCAATCATGTATGTCATGGATAAAACCCTCTCCTATGCCTTTTGAATGATGGACCACTATGAAAAAGCTGTGAACCCAGAGTTCCCCCAGTTGAGCACTCTGAGAAATCATATACCTCAGCTCCCAGAGTGGTGGGGGCAGGAGGGCAAATTGGCATCTGGTACCAGGGGCAGCTGGGCCACCATCCTATTTCTGTGTGGTAGAGACACACAACACCTGGCCCAGAGCTGCCAAACCCTGCTTCCCCACACCAGGGGAAGAGCAGGGCTGTTTCTTTGGCTTGAAAAACCAAGACACAATTCTAGTTCTCAGGTCCACCTGCAAAAATCTCTCCTGTCTCCTGCTTGATGGGTTGCATAACATCATATTGCTCTGACATTATTCTTCCTAATACTCATACAAGAAAGAATTATAATATATCTGCAAGATGAGTACCTCATAAGCCCTTCTATTTCCCTAATGTAAACTGTGATTTCCTAAGTACTCCTGTAGAGACTAATGCTGCCAGATCTGAAATTAAGTAATCATGGACACACCACAGCAATCACGGGCAAAGAAACGCTGAATTATTTGCAAGGTCCTTTTTTTCATACTACATAAGAAAGAATTGGATTTGAAAAAAAGCTAAACTCACTAGCTGTTCTTTAAAATCTTGCTGTTTCTGAAGCCTAAATACTCTGGAGGATGTTTAAAGGAAGACCTGTCCTGTTCCCACCAACCTCACCCAGTGCAGGCCAAGGACTTTTGAGCAGAAAATTCCATCTCCTGCCCAAATGTGAATGCCCAGAGTGGCTGTACAGGCAGCAGGTCAAATAACCTACAGTTATTTTTCAGTTATTTGTCTCAAACTGAGGTTCAGGTGTATCCTGATTTTCTCCAACTCCTACTTCCCCCTAACTCCCATCATTATGGACAAGTACAGCATCTTGGTGCTGGTGTCAACATTCTAGAATCAGCTTCCAAATGAAATAAATGGTAGAATACAGCTGGAAGATGAACCCCTGGACTCCTGGCATGAAAAACAAAGGAGAAGCTTGTACCCTCCCATAAAATAATAAAAAAATCTATTGTGCCAGATACCCTATAGATCTCCAGGGCAGACATTCTATCCTGGCAAGCAGGATAAGTAAGATGAAGGGTGGAGGTTTCAGAGCTGCATGTTGCAGATGAGAAGAGGTGGTCAAAGGACCCAGTCGCTGCTGGAATATTACACTGTAAGAACTAACACATGAGCAAAAGCTCCTTCATTTTTAATTACTGTTGTTACGAGAAAGGCTCAAAGGTGAAGTACAAATATTTCAGTGCAAATTGCTCTAACCAGAAAAAAAAAAAATTAAAAAAAAATCCCTCTTCTCCTGAACAAAGACACTCAACAACACCAAAGCGCAGAAAATATACACCCCAGCAACCAGCATGGTGTTTGAAAAGAATTTTTAGACTATTCTGCAGTAAAAATATTCCATCACTGTTTTTTTGTGGTTTTTTTTAGGGTCTAACATTGTACTTTTAACAATGTTACCTTTGCTGAACACACCTGCATCCCAGGCAATGCTCTGCCTTCCCCTCCATCAATAAACAGCACTTATTTTTAAAACATCTCAGCATTTTACTGCCAAGGGACACCACTGTGACAGGGAAAAGGCAGGAAAAACAAGCCAGTAATCATTATGCCTTCAGCACACAGGAACATTTCTACAGCCTAAAGAGTATTTTAACAAGATAATATTACTTTTAACACCACCATGATCAGGTTTGGAGATTATTTCTTGGTACGAGGAAGAGCATCTTTTACACTGAGACATATGAGGAGACAAATAAGGACAGACAAGCTCTCTCATATTAATGAGCCAAACCTGATCAACCAGGAGCACTGCCACCAACCAGGAGCATTGCCACCAACCAGGAGCACTGCCACCAACCAGGAGCATTGCCACCAACCAGGAGCACTGCCACCAACCTGGGAGGCTGTTCAGTTCCAGCATCGTGTGCTGATATTACATGAAGCACCTGTCTGCAAAGTGCAGTTCCAGCTCTTTTACACTGAGATATTTACTTCAGTGCAAAAAAGAAGTTAATATTTGCTCTGCCACACCAGCTGGATCAGGGAAAAGCTATAAATTATATAAGCCTTTCCTAGATGGTAGAAGGCTGGCAGAAGGTGTGAATCAGGAACTCACATGCACAACACTAGCTGGAAGCAACAGCTCCTGACAACAGCCTCAGAACACAAACAGGAGCAAGGGCAGGAGATACAAGACTCAGTTTTACTCTGTGGATTTTTTCTGAGGTGTTGTGAAGTTCATATTTCAACTCTGTGGTCCCTGATTTCTTTTGAAGAGCAGGACAGAGACCAGAATCAAAAACCACCGGTTTTTCACAAAGGAAACAGAAGTGTTAGAAACTAGTATGAGTGCATTGCTGAGTGATTTCCAAGAAAAAGATAATATGTGTTGAGGTGTGATGGGAATCAGTGTTTCCAAGAAACTTAACACTCACCACCCAAAACCCCTTCCATCACCACAAGGCAGGTTATAGGATGCAACACAGAAGGTGGTAACGTCTGTATGTGATAGGATACAACAGGATTTTAATCCATTGCGTGTATTGGACAACAACTCAAAGGCCTTTGGAATCTTTTATAGCAGCAAGGGTAACTGCTTTGTCTGACCTGGCACACAAATAATCCAAGGAGAAAAAACAGCAACAATGGGGATGAGCTGGTTTTACCCAGACACATCAGAATTTTGTTCATACTGCTTTTGTTTCATTCTTCCTTCTCTTAAATTTGACATCCCACTCCTCCACCTCATTCCCTTCTCTGTTAAATAAGACAACTTAATGCCAAGAGTTCACCCCCCTATTAAAAACATTATTAAGCAAATTTATCACTTGAAGGCTTTATCTTCAAAGTGCTGGGCTTCCTTGATATATAATCTAATGTTTCGAGCTCAAGAAAAGGTTTTTTCAAAATTCAGTGCTTGACAAATCTGGAGGCTTGGATCTAATTGCAAGACCTACTTCCATCCTGCTTCTTTTTGTTCTCTAGTAAATGATAGAGAACCCCCCAGTGTGGCACAGGAAGGAAACTGTTCCATTAAAGCATTCAGATTTTGTTATTTTATGAGTCGTGGTCTCACTTTAAACCTCCTTCCAGTGGTCTCTGCACTAAGATTTTAGTTTAATAATTTGAAGGATTATTGGCAGCTAAAATGAGGATTTGTGGATTGTGAGAGAAATACAGAGTAATAACAACTGTCAGTCTGATTTTGATGCTCAGGCCTGTTTTCCTCCCCAGCAGTATCTGAGTACTTTGATATGGTCACAGCTATGATTTACTTCAATACTATTTCTAAAGTCATAAAATATTCTACTGCTTCATATTTTTTAAAAGCCCAGCTTTTTAACAGAAAAAACCCCACAAAACAACAAAAACCAACCAACAAAAAAAAAAAAAAAAAAAAAAAACAAAAAACCCAGGCTTTAAAGCTTTTTAGCTTACAAAACTAAAAAGCAAAAATAAGTTAAAAGGACTTGAAAGCACCTTTATTTTCCTCAGTGCACTTGGTGGAATAACATTTAATTAAAATGGTGTCTAGGTTTATAACCTCCACACAGTCCCATGGCTACAGCAATTCTGGATCACAACCCAGAGCCTGAGGACATCCTTTGCTTCCCCACCTGTGTAGCAAGATCTGAGATACAAAGGAATTCCAGCAGTCCCCAAAAGGGAATCAGGTCCCTGGTTCACTCCTGGTTTTGTCATGTTCAGGTACTGTAACATAACAACTCACAGAAATGTCCGTGGACAAAACAGATGGTTAAAAAGAATAAAATTCCATTTTCAAGCTCAACCAGTCCAGGTTGGTGGCTGAGCTGCTGGAGAGCAGGGTAGGTGAAAGGGACCTGGGGGTCCTGGTGGGCAGGAGGATGAGCCAGCAATGTGCCCTTGTGGCCAAGAAGGCCAATGGCATGTGGGGTACATTAGAAAGGGGGTGGTTGGTAGGTCAAGGGAGGTTCCCCTCCCCCTCTGTTCTGCCTTGGTGAGGCCACATCTGGAGTATTGTGTCCAGTTCTGGGCCCCTCACTTCCAGAAAGACAGGGAACTGCTGGAAAGAACCCAGGGCAGAGCCACAGAGATGCTGGAGGGAGGGGAACATCTCCCTGCTGAGGAAAGGCTGAGGGAGCTGGGGCTGTTGGGCTTAGAGGAGACTGAGGGGCCACCTCATCCATGGGCACAAATCTGTTCAGGGCAGTGTCAGGAGGACAGAGCCAGGCTTTGTGCAGTGGTGTCCAGTGACAGGACAAGGGGCAGTGGGTGCAAACTGGAGCACAGGAGGTTCCATGTGAGTCTCAGGAAGAACTTCTTTGCTGTGAGAGTGCCAGAGCCCTGGGCCAGGCTGCCCAGAGAGGCTGTGGAGTCTCCTTCTCTGGAGACATTCCAACCCCCCTGGCCACGTTCCTGTGTGATGTGCTCTGGGTGCCCCTGCTCTGGCAGAGGGGTTGGGCTGGGGGAGCTTTCCAGGTCCCTTCCAAACCCTGAGATTCTGTGATTCAGTAGGAAAATACAACGTGTTTGTGCAAACAGACCTACACACCATTACAGAAAAAGGATTTCTACTCGCCTACTCCATCTGCTGGTTCTGCAACTGTACTTAAGACAGCAACATGCTTACTTTTTCCCATTTTTCCCTAGACTGTGCTCATCTGGGTTAATCTGGCAAGTGCTAAACAACAAGCCATGTTCCTTTCAATATTTCAGAGTCCACTGGGGAAAAAGAAAAGGGTAAAATAGTTACGACAAAATGTAAAACAACTAAACATGTAAGAAACAAAAGTGTTCCTAAATGACTTACAAATATCTCAGGGTTAAAAGCATTACCATGGGGTTAAAAACATAGTGGTCTCTCCCATTTGGCCCCTGCCTTGCATTTGTATTATATGTTAAAGCTTCCAAGAAAGCCATTTAATGTGCATTTTCTTCTCCAAAATGTTTAAAATTGGACGCTTTGAGTGTATAAACCCTAAATGTCTCTTAGTATTTGAGTGCTTTTTAATGCAGACTTGTGTACATTAAAAACACATTTTAAAAATTAAAGGCATTTATGTTTCAGCTGTCTTTGGAAAAAACAAAAAAGAGAAACATAGGCAGGAAGCAGGGAGCAGTGTTTGTCCCAGGACAAATATAGGATCATGTCTATGCAAATCCATAGAGCTTAATAACTGCAGTTTGCTCCCAGGAGGAGTTATGGGATATATTACAGAGAAAAGGAAAACAGACACTTCTCTTTGTTGGCTTCTCAGTGGAAGTTCAATGCTCAGCACATGCATGGCAGGAATACACAGGCAGCATTATCCTTCCCAGTTTCCTCCCACTAACTGGGCTTTTCACACTCGTATAAAGCAACATCTGGAAACGATCATCTCATCCCACCCTCAAAAAACCAAGAGAAGCAGTAATAATATGGTAATAAGGGATGAAATTTTATGAAGGATGCCACTTAACCGAAGACTAGAAGACACCATGCAATTTAACCAAATTGCTTTTAGCAGGGGACTGAGTGACAATCAAGAAAAAAAAGGCCTGGCCTCTTTTTGCAAATTGTGGGCCAGATTTTCAATGGGTGTAAAATGCTGACTTTGGTAAAGCAGTGCCAGCTTTGCATGAGCTAAGGGTCTAGTCTTGGGATGTCACGTTTTTTAGGACTATGCTGGTGACACCCTCCAGTTTAGGGTGCTGAAAGAAGTAAGCAAAGATAAAGAAGCTACAAACACATCAAATATCTGCTTATTTTACTTCCCTCCCCCTATAGTTTCTTGGAAGAAGAGGAATCACACAATTATCTGAATGCACACAAGAAAATTCCAACAACATTTTGTCACACACAAAGATGAGAACTCAGCTCCCTGATTAACCCGGGGTGTCTTGGTAATGCAGAAGTTGGCATAATTTTGATTAAGGTTCTCTGTGCACCACTTGTAGCCTGGGCCCAGCCTAGAAGATCTGAAATCATTAAAGACTCTCCTGTCAGTGACTTAACTACACACAGTTTTCATGTGTGCCCAGTGCATTTCAAGTAGAAATACAGCCTGGAAAAACTGCAACAAGAGCAAATTCAACCTGGTTCCTTATATTCACCTAAAATTTCACCTGAAACCACTTTTTAGTTAGTAAAGTGCTGTGCACAGCATAGATGTTTAGTTGCCTCCTACCTACAATAGCACTAAGATAACCTGTGCTCAGGAATTTCTCTTTCAACAAAACAGAATGGGTTTGGTTCTTTGGGGGCTTTTTTGTTTTGTCCTCTACTTTCTTTCCATTTTTGCCTCTTCGGATCAGGAATACTCAAGACTGTTTGGGATGAAGGCTGGACAGAACAAAAGAAGCAAGAAATATTTTTTTAAAGTGTCCTAAATTCAGCTGGGGTCAAAATAAATGCCAGGCAGGTTCTTTGGGAAGAAGTTGTGAGGTCCCACCTTTAGCAAGAACTGTTCTTGCCATGGGAGCCTCACACCTTTAAGAAAGTTGCCATCTTGTTGACCAGCCTGCCTGATTAGAAAATAATCCTGTGTTCATACCACGTTCTAGAAAAGCATTCAACAGCAAAACCACCAGGCAGAAACAGTGTGATGTGGAAATGACTTCATCCTAATAAATAAAAATAAACCATTTCTGGGTAACAAACTGTCTTTGCAGATAAAAAGAAAATCCTTAGAATTTAAATCCATCATGAGCAAAATCCCTTTGGAAAAAAAAAATCCAGACCAAAGTACTATTATGACTGCCTTTATATTCATAACTGTATTTATGCAGACTAAGATAAGGGCAATCAATCCACATGCCTCAGGACAAGAAGCTCATCTTCCACAGAGATGAGGATAAAGAAAATTCCTCACCATATGTACCATGGATAAAGGCAACAGAGGATTTGTTATGCTGTGCTGGACTTAGGAATTTTCAGGCATTGGTCAATGCTAGAAACAAATATCCAATTTATGGCATACTGCTGTGCTCCAGCTGTAAATCCCAGCTCCTCCTCTGCACATTGCTGCTTTCCACCACACCAAATTTAGTGCCTGAACTTTGAATGGACTGTGGCCTCACATCAAACCAAATATCTTGTCAGCTCCAACAATCTGGCTTTTCAGGAGAGTCCTGTATTCAGTCAGTCACCCAAAGTGCACCCAAACACTCCACTTCCCCTTTCATCACATCATTACCTCTGTTTCTCCTCCCAGATTCCTTCTGGTCCATACAGGTCATCACTGTTGTTATATCTTTGTTTCAGTTCTTTTCCAGTAACTAATTCACAGATCTAATCTCTTTTCTGTTCTTTGAAAGGTATCTTTTCAGTTTGTTGACGTTTCTACAGCCAATACATCCATAACTTGATATTGGCAGTTCCTCTAGAGATACCTTTTGCCTGGAACACCTGTGTCCACGCAGCCAACTGCACCTCTGCAGCCTGAAGAGAAGCTAGACACACACTTTGCTCCCTGCAGAGCTCTGTGGTTTCAACTGCAGCATTGTCTGTGTTGTCCAAGAGGTCTGAAGGTGCCCATTATGGGCTCAGAAAAAGCTGAGATCTGACAAAGAGACACAAGAAAAGCCGACCACTCTGACAGGCTCAAAGCCACAAAATGTCTGTTGTCAAGAAATATTTCACCTCTTCCTTCAGCTGTTGAAGAGGAGATGTTTTCTGCTCTCTCAAAAATTAAGTGAGGAGGGGGAAAGAACAGAGCAGGAATCAATATACATTTACCATCTATTTAAACT
>NW_009952701.1:1864747-1888142 GCF_000747805.2 Chaetura pelagica
TTGAGACATGATATAGGTAAAATACTGTCAACCTGTTTCCAAGGACAAACTGAGGATTAGGATGAAAAAGAAGGAATATATATACATATATATATATTTTACCCTTTTTAGCTGCTGTGCCAAAAGCTATTGAGGAGGAATGAAAACATAAGCAGACAAAGTCACTAAAATGGGTGCCAGTCCCTCAGGCTCTGTGGGATCCACACACTGAACCTCAGACACAGCCCATGCCATTCCCAGCAGCTCCCCCACAGCACTCCACAGCTCTTGGGAACAAGCACCAGCAAGAGACCAACTGCATTTCATTGTGCCACACCAGCTTTTGTGTCAGGGAATTTAGAAAGAGAGGAAAACTGGGCACAAGCAGAACATGCCCTGGGGAAGCTGGTCTTACCAGAGCTGAGACAGGGAATTCACCCTCAGCATTTGCCAATGTGAAAACAAATAAACCCAGTAAGGTTTTCCTTCTCTACCAATATTCTACAGGAAGTCTTTCCTGAAAGCAGGCAATCCAGCTGAAAAAGCACCTCCTCTCAGCTGGCTACATTCAAAGTTACAGAAGACAGTGGAGCTGAGAGTTAAAACTTAACTAATATTGCTAGGGAAAGGAGTGTTTGCATCAGGACAAGGCTTAGAGAAAACTCCCAGTTAAAGTACTCTGTGAAATACTGATTCTGATAATACCTACACACCAGTTGTACAGAACTCTCATTCAAGTCACTTGATATGTCATTCATGTAGTGCTTTGACTCAGAGAT
Source organism: Chaetura pelagica (assembly GCF_000747805.2). Lineage (NCBI taxonomy): Eukaryota > Metazoa > Chordata > Aves > Apodiformes > Apodidae > Chaetura > Chaetura pelagica. The sequence goes on from NW_009952701.1 coordinate 1,865,506, forward strand.
TAGATTTTTTCCAGCCTCTTTTTTCTGTTTCCTAAACTTGAAAACAAATGAAGGCAGCAATGCAGCAACCCTGCATCTTCCTCATGAAAAGAACATGGGAATATGTCTTATTTAGCAGGAGCTATAAGAAATAAATATTTTTGTGCCTGTAGTTGTAACAAGTCACACTAACAAAGTCAACAACAAAGCAAGCAACAAAGTCAACTCCTGGCTCTTCAGTTTGTGCATTTCACAGCACTCTGCTGCTTCTAACATTTGTAACAGCTCAACAGATGAAACCTTTTCTATATAATGTGAAAACATAGTCTTAAAACCACCCAAAACAATGGCAGAAACTGCTTACTACTACTAAGCTGCACAAGATTTCATGGCAACAAAGTACCTTTTAATAATAACCAAAGGAAAATGTTTTCCAATGGCTTTGCAGTACCATTTGAAACCCTAAACGTACAGATCATTTGCATTTATATCAGCTACTTTATCTTGACTGCTTTTAAAAGGAGATTTGAATTCAACCACATAATTCAAGACTAACTTTTATTTCCTTAGGCCAAGAACAAAATTGAGTATTGATCTTGACAACTGTTTTTTTCTCCAGGAGCTTGATCACACCCTCCTGCTGAATAACCCACTCTCCAGCAGCTTATCTCAAGAGGTAGGTTGTGTGTGATCCATGTGCATTTTTTTTTTCATGTGAAGACAAGCCTCCCATTTTCATGAGCTCGTTTTATAATCATTGTTACACCTTCTCAGAGGGGGTGGACTATGAAGTTTCTCAGGACTTTTTCTCTCCTCCCATTCCTTACTAAGTAGCTCTCCTGTCAGACTGGAAACTTTGCTGCTTCTAAGCCTCAGGGTCATAAAACCCTCCAGATCTTGTGAGTCACCTGCTGTCATCATCCAAAAAGGCAGAGGAGCTGATGTTCCAGAGAGCTCTTCCAGATAGCATTGTAACCAGCTCTAAATATTCTTTTGAAAGAAACTCTAATCTCTTCCCCTTTATTAATATTCATTAAAATGTTACTCTCTGGCCTTGCTTTTTATGTGTTTTTGGCCAATTAGAAGGCAAACATTTTTCAGATGAGGTTGCCCCCCGGAGTTATTACAGAATTGTGCTGTTTGGAAAAGAACTTCTAGACCAAGTCCAACCATTAACCCAACTCGACTAAGCCTGGTGCTAAACCACATTCCTTAAGCAGCACATCTAAATGTCCTTTAAACACCTCAAATCATAAGATCAAATTATTATCTCATATGCAAGGTCTTCTCCTCTTTCCCATCTACCAGATGAAAAAACAACTTTACCCTTTTCTCCCCATCTGTGGCAACTGGAGAAAGAAAAGCAGCAGGGGAATAGTAAATAGGCACAGAGGAGAAAACAAGCCCTGAGCATTCCAAATCCCGGCTTTCCAAAGCACACACTTCTGAATGAATCCCACACAACAAGGATTTTTAAAAAGCTCTGTTTAACTATTGAGGATGGCTATAAAAACCCAAGCAAACCACACTCAGTGGACCAGTGATGACCTATTAGGCACTATTAGGAACTGTTTTCAAACATACTATTCTGGTCTCCCATTATCTCCCCTCACTTATTATTCCGGGGATAAAAACTAGTATTTTATATCTTCTTTTCCTTTTACCCACCTCTCAGCCCAGTGTCTGGTCATAACCTTCAGCAGTCCTTCCCTTTCCCCATTCCCTGCTGAGCAACTCTTCCTTCTGACTGACAGTTTACTGCTCTATGCCTCAAGGTCATTTAATCTTTCTCCTCTCCCAAGTCACAATCTATCACAGTCTATCACCAAAAAAAAAACGACCCCAAAAAGCAACAACAACAAAAAAGCACAAACCAAAACCTCAATCAAACAGCAAACTACAAAATCCACAACAAGAACAACTCATTTACAAAGGCAGGGTTTGCCACATCTTCTGGCAGTTGGTTCTCCTGGAAGGAGGCAAACTGGGACTTTCAGTGTCTTTTCTAAATATCAATTATCAAAAGCCTTGTGATGCTGTCCTGTAGGAAACCAAAAACATCACCAGTGGGATCACAGATGCCTGGGCAAATACTGTTCATGGAAATTTAAATATTATCCAGCTAATAAAACTTTTTCCTGCTAATTTAAAGCAAGACATTTCAGAATTAGTTTTTATGGGGTTTATATAATGGAAAACTTTTTAAAGTGCATGAAAACAACTTCCATTTGCTCTGATCAAAAACCTGCATATCATGAATGATCTTGATAAGAGTTGGGTCATGGTGCAATGACTTTCTAAGCTCATGCTGAGCTCATCTGTTCCAATATAAAAAGAAAAGGGAAAGATGTGCACAGTGTTTGAGTAGGTTCCATTATCCCGAGTGAGGAGAAGAATAAGTTCCATCAAATGGAATCCCAAAATGCATCTTAAAAACTAAATGCTCATTGTTTCACCACACTGCACTCGATAGCATTGTCCACGTGTTAATCAATGCTGAACAATTACCCACAAACAATAAATAGTTCTGTGTTTACAGGGTGAACTGGTAGCATTGTCAATGTGTTAATAATCAATGCTGAACAATTACCCACAAACAATAAATAGTTCTGTGTTTACAGGGTGAACATTTTGCACGAGCCTGGTCTTAAGAACAATTTGCCTGCTGGGGAATTGGTTGGGAAGCTGTCATCTGCTTGTCCATTTCCAAAGAACTCAACCAGACACTGTAGCAGAAAGTTTGGCCAACACACTTAATGCATAAACCAAACAGTTTCTTAAACACTTGCCTGTGGAATAAAAAGTGAACTATTCCAGGTCTCTGATGAAGCACATCTACGATAAGGATCTGGAGAGGACCATTGGTTCATGTGTTATTGAATAAAGCAAAATATCAGTGCCCTATTGTGAGGCAGTAGAAGCCCTACCTGCACACTTGGTTCTTGTGGTGAGTGGTGGCCCAGGGGGGCCTGTGCCTCCTTCTCCAGGGCGAGTGAGCAGCACCCTGATCTCGTACTCCACATCAGGATCCAAATGCCACAGTTTGTAATTAGGAGAGTCTACAATGTGGGTTTCTGCCCAATTCCCAGTGGTCGTCCGATACTCCACCTCTTTCAGAATGATGGGCCCATCTCCAATGATGGAGTTGGCGTTGGGTTTGATCCATAGGTACGTGGCTCCCACTGCCAGCAGCTCAGGAGGTGCAATGGGAGTTGGGGGTTCTGTGGACAAAAAGAAATCATGAAAGGTCTGAGACAGTTTTGTCAAAAGGATCAAATTTCCACTCTGTGTCTGTCTAGTGAGGCTGTCCCAAAATCTTTTGTAACAGAGGCACCTTTTCTCCTGGCATTTACCAAGTCTTTCAGAAGAGTCTGATCTCTTACTGAAAGTCATTTGGCTTCTTTTGTTTGCATTAAAAATTCAGCCCCTTACATGGTGGATAATGTTACTAATTCAGAAACAGCTGCAAAAACACAGAAACCACAAACAGTGTCTGTTTAAAGGGAAAAACAAAAGTCACTTTTAAAAGATCAGAAGGTTTATACTTATTTCTTGCTTTAAGCATAAAGCAATAGCAGTCAATATGGTATTGGAGGGTGAGGGGGGGAAAGGAGTCTGAAATGAAGACAACTGAGTGCACTTAGCATAGACCATGGATAAAGAGGCTCCAGTACATCAGCCCCTTCCTCTGCCCTCTGACTCAACGTAGCAGAATATCATGATCATTGATCAAGGTGTTGTGGTTCAGCCAAAGTGTAATGGTTAACATGACACAATCAGCAAGGAGTGGAGAACTCGACTCAATTCCTCGTTTCGTGACTTTACCAACTAAAAGGAAAGATAAAAATAGGATATATTTTTTTTAATCAAAGCACTGGCTCTGTGAAAAAAGATACTAGCAAGTTTAAACACTAGGGAACTTTCAACAGTCAATGATATCAATAGTCTGGATGCTGCTACAACTGACTCCAACTGGGGCCTTTGGTCGCTCAAAACTAAGAAAAACTTCAGGGCATCAGCACCTCCTGTCATGATTGATTGCAAAGTTTGCTTAACTTCCCCAGCAAAGGTACTCAGGCAAAGTCTGCATTAGACTTGAAAGAGTGCCTAGATGTCTGAAATGCATCTTGAGGAGGCAGAAACCTGGCTGCTGAATATCACCTCTGTGATAAAAAGAAGAGCAAGCCAATAAAAGACATCTCAGCAGCACTCTGATGAAAACTACAGAAAAAAACCCAACCAACCTAAGAGCTCTGGCTGCCTGCCTGATTTCCCTCCCCCCATTCCCCCCTCTGTCAGTGTATAAATAACACTGGCATATTGGAAGCCACATGAATTGCATATGCCTTGTGGTTTTGAAAACCTGAGCTGAACTGTGCAAGATTCTGAGCAATTTCTTTAATCTCATCTAGCTTTCCCTCTGTCACACTCTAATGTGGTTTGCCCTCAGCCCAGAGGACACAAACTCTATTCTCTTGTGAAAGTAAGGTGATGAAAAGGCTATCTCTGTCTCAGAAAAAGAAACCTATAAATGTTACAGCATGACATTAATTTTAGAGTTCTGTGGGAGTTATTGTAAACCCCTCTTAGAGGTGGTTCCTCAAAGAACCCAGAGAATGAGGAGAATCCAGGACCCAATGAAATGTGGAATACAAAGGGAGTCTGAGCACCAAACCATGGGAGGAAGATGGGACTTTTCCCCTCTGGACAAGACTTGCATGTTAACATCTGCTCAGTGAAGAGAAACAAATTAACAGAAACCATTATTATATAAAATGTTCAGCTGAAATGTTGCTTAATTTCATTTCCTCAGGCTAACTAATTACACCAAGCCAAGCTATCTCCTTGAGTTGACTGTAGCAGTTGTGCACTGCACCTCTGGAAAAAAAAAAACAAAAAAAACAAAAACAAAAACAAAAACAAAGCCATCTGAATGATAACTGTAGCAGGTACCCAACAAGATTGGAAACTGGTGTCATGAGCCAAGTTTTTTGTGGAATGTTCATTTCTGCTTTTACTTTGCACTGTTCCCCTAACTCCTGCCAGAACCTTTTCCTGATATGAAATGTCAGGCTGATCATATTTTGACTTAGTAAGGTTATTTCTCCCATAAATTTGTTTTCAGTACATGCATGTAGATACACTTCCATTAAACATCAAATTATTGTAGATCACAAACAGCTTCTTGCTTGTTTCCTGGTGCAAGACAAGTAAAAGACAGACTTTGTGATTTTTATTCCCAGTGCAAAAACGACATCTAACAAGTCACATCATAGCTGAACAAGACAAATGAAATATTAAACTCCATTCTCCTGGGCTGCAGACTTCAATAGCTACATGATTCAGGTTACTGGGGCATTTGATTGCATGTTAAAAGAGATTTACAGGACTGAGCTTAATTAATAGAGCAGTTTGTTCTGCTAAACAGACATGAAAGTCTCGTCTAGTAAGTTTAGAAACTACTAGTGCCTAATGGATTTAAATTAAGAAGACACCCAGCATGACTGTCTTCTCTCTTGATTTTAGGCCAAATCTAAACCTTGCCCTCAAAAAAAAAAAAAAAAAGTTATGGTTTTCCCTTTTCTCCCAAATAATTTTCCCATTTGAAAAATTAAGTGAAAAGTGTCATTTGAAAAACAAGTGCCACAGAATATTAGAAAATCAGGAGCTTAAACTGTCACCCTCATTTTCCAAATTTAAGAATCTAAGAGAAGCAGCTCTTGTAGTTCTTGAAGGTTCAATCTCATCTCATTGAAAATATTGAGCTCCTTCCTACTGGCACTAACTGGACATGAAGCAACTTTTTTAATACCAGTCAGTGCCAAATGACTGCAAGTGATCTAACCAAGTTACCCACCATCTAGCAAAATCAGCACATAAATAAGGACCATTTTTTTGACTTTATAACCAAACACACTTGTCAGTTACAGATGACCAGCCTGCTGTTATGAGTGCACTATTTTAAAGTCTCTATGTGATCTTGACCAAATAAACATGGTGACACATTGGCCTTGTATATCTGTAATTGTGATCAACTGTATTTTAAGCCCAGTTTGATCCAGGCAGTGTTTTGTATTGCAAGCTTTGTCTAGCCTGGTTCTGCTTTTCAGCCACTTTCCCTCCTCCTTGGGGAAAAGAGGGGAAGGCTGCAGGCTTCCCAGGAACAGGACATCAGGAGCTGGATTGCTGCAGCTGGCACAATATCTCACCTGAATCTCAGGCGCAGGAGGGACACAGAAAAATTCCATTCCCAGGTACCCTCTTCCAAGGAAACAAAAGAGCTATGTAGTACAAGCTCAAAACGGGAGTTAGTGAACATGAGTAGATGGTATTGTATGTGCCAAACTGGTCCAGTTGTGCAGACATGAAGGGAATGTGGGGTGTGCCTTTCTCCTCCCACTAGAAGGTAAAATACAACTGTGGCCAAAAGCTGAGGTGGCTGCACATTGTTAGGGATTTAAAAATGACAGAAAATTGAGTAGTGTGAAGACTGTAAGGAAACAGAACTCAAATGAAGAACCAAAAAAGACCAGCTAGAATCACAGAATATCTCAAGTTGGAATGGATCCCAAAGGACCATTGAGTCAAACTCCCTTCTCCTTGCAGGACTCCCTAAAACTAAACCATATGATTAAGAGCATTGTCCAGACATTTCTTGAACTTTGACAGGCTTGGTGCCATGAATACTTTACTTTCCAATGAACACTAATAAAGCTTTATTATTTTTTATTATTTTTTTTTAATTCCTTCATTATTCATAGTAAGACCATCTAATAGAATGTACAGCCAAGGAGACCAGGAACTCTCATTTGCATGTGATGACCTATGGATGGTATTAGACAAAAAGAACCCCAAAGGCTACAAAAGCACTACTATATTGTGAAGTTCAACAACTCCACTTCTGAAGCACCAACGTGCACCCTTATTCTGTTACTGAACAAGCCTGCCAGCACATGGAATTGCCAACACAACTCCCTCGAGCACTGAAATTAGCTGTCTACCTAGGACTGGAGAGAACCAGAAAACAAAACCCGAGTGGGAGGATGTGCCTGTTAAATAGAGGAGGTAAGAAGGTTTGTATGTGACAGGACCACCCAGGACCTGATGCCCCTGAATGTCTTTCCCCAACATGAGCTGTGCATGCCCCACACACAGCCAGGCCCCCAGAGCAGCAGCAGATCCGTTGCACAAATACACACACACACATCCCCCATGTGTGTGCATTTTCTCACATGCACACAACTTACAGCACAGGTTCTAAAAGAAGATCAGAAGAGACAGAGCTTTTTATTCTTTGAGGGTTAAAGAGGTGGAGATGGGAGCTGCTATCAAAAGACATTTGCCTGACAAGCAGGATCTGTTTTCACACATGATACTGCTTATTCCACTACTAATGGGAATTGTAAACCTTTCTCACTGTGTCCTAAATGAGCAGCTGTGGACTGTGCTTGCCAAATGGATAAGGATGAGGCTGGAGGCAAGGAAACAAAATTTCAAGTTTCTCAACTGTTTTAAGTAAAAAACACAGAACAAAATATATTGGCATAGTTTTCTACACCATAACCAGACATGATACTGCTTATTCCCCTACTAATGGGAATTGTAAACCTTTCTCACAGTGTCCTAAATGAGCAGCTGTGGGCTGTGCTTGCCAAATGGATAAGGATGAGGCTGGAGGCAAGGAAACAAAATTTCAAGTTTCTCAACTGTTTTAAGTAAAAAACACAGAACAAAATATATTGGCATAGTTTTCTACACCATAACCACAGATTGTTACAATTTAAAAGCCATTGAGAACACAGGTACTTAACATTTGCATTCAAGAAGGCAAACCCAGCTATTTTAAGTAAAAAAGGCCATCACGTTGAAGTGCCTTTGTTCTGATTTCTTGCCCTTCCAGACTTTAAGCAGGGTTTGTCACTTCTGAAGAGCCATTACCACCATTGCACAACCAAGTGACTCTCTATTGCTGGCTATTAGAGATTCACCTGAGTGTCTGAGCAGCATCCATGAGCACCCTTTCTAGTTTTACACCCTAGCAATATGAGGTCTGAGCTCAGAATGACAGTATTTATCTTGGCATTGCTTGTTAGCACACTTCCTCCTACTGTAATAAATGCAGCAGTTAAATTTCATTTTCCAGTGATTGTCTGAACTTCCAGTTCCATTTACTGAACAAAGAAATAGCACAAGGGTTTTACAATATTTTAGCATGAGACTATTTCACTGCCCTGACAGACACTGTACTAATAGTTTTTTTGCCTAAAAGAGAGACATCCAGATCTGTCTCCCAGTAATGTAAAAGGCTAACAGCAGTGGCACATGTCAACTGTGTTGGAAGAGTGTGCTAGTGGCATTAATAAAGTGATTCAATAATTCACCTGGATGGGAAAATTGCATCAGTGAGCAACAGAGTCTCTCTGCTCCCATAGAGAAGTGCCCAGCAAAATTCTGAAAGCAACAGTTTTGGAATATTTAATTCTGGGGAAATGAGAGAAGATTATTTAGGATTTCTACAATAGTTTAACAGAGTTATACATCACCCTTTAACAGCAGAGTTTACCCTCTTATCCTCTGTGGACATGCAGATCTCTTCTTGCCCCTATTGAGACACTGCATTCATGCCCATGAACCATCAGCCACAGGATATGTGTTCAGTAATCAAAGACTGACAGACAAAAATGGAAATACACCCTTTTAGACTGTGGCAGGTTGTTATTTAGGTAAAGTGCTAGGACATTAGAGCAGTAAATGGGGGGCTGCATTTAGAGCCTGCTATATTGTTCTATGGATTAGCAAATTCAGTGTCAGTACTCTCCATTGGATGCTTCTTCCCAACATAGAATTTATTAACACAGCCATAAGTAACTTGAGTACTCTGCAATATAAAATGCTCCTTTGCCACAGCATGTCATGTTTTTTTTCTTCTCACTTTTCCCTTAAGAGCTAATGCTTCTGTCTACAAGGGACTTGCCACACGTTTTATGTACAAGAAGTGGGGAAGGAAATAAAAATGATCTGGGAATATGTGAAAGAATTGAGCAAAGTTGTCAAAGAATCAGCACAACAGGAATGAAAACCAGGAGACAGGTACATCTCCAGGGACAGCCATCTATATCACTAAAAAAAAGCCAGTGCAGCAAGAGACCCAATATTTGGCAGGATGCTCATCTTCTGACATTCCCCAAACCCCAACATTCAAAGACTACAGACTATTCCTTTTACATTTCAGAACAGTGTTGGTGTAGGGAGAACTTGCTGCAGGCTGATGAAAATGAAGAATATACCTTCTTTATGTATTTCCCCCTTAGGAAGCAGTGGAAATGCTCCTCAGGTATTTGAATACAGATGTTCTCAACTAAGCAAGTGGGCTGCCTGGGTGTCAAGAGAACACGGTGATGCTTACAGAGTGACTATAAAGCAGTAGAAAAACTCTTAAGTATTCCCTAAAAGCCCTGCAGTCACCATGCAAGACTGGCTGAAGAAAGTTCATCTGTGTAAGTGTCATCTTGTTAAACAAAAAGGTACAAAGTTGCCCTGACAGCTGAAGGAGTTGGCACAGACCCGTGGCCTCCTACCAGCTCTTCCAGCTGTGGGAGAGGTTAAAGGAGAGGGGCACCAGATACCGAGTGAGAATCACAGCAGCACACTATTTCATTAGCATTTCATACTATTTGTGTCTCAGAAGCTTAGCCTGAATCCCACCAGAGCCTCAGAGGATGCTTTCATTCCTTAATAAAGAAGAAAATAGCATCGGATTAGTTGAACAGGATCTCATTTCCCAGCGTAAATTAAGTGAATTAGATGTAAGACTCTGTGCTCTAATTGTAAAGCTTATTACTAGAACTCATGTAGATTAGAAGTGAATGCTTCTCTTTGAGTCATCATTTGTACTGTAAAGAAGGGGGGAAAAAAAAAGGTGACTATAGACTCTTCCCTGCCTCCCTAATGGGAGGATCTGTAGGAATCTCCAGGACTGCAGCAAAACACATTCCTAAGTCCTGTGCACAGCAAGGGCTGGAAGGCAACCTTTCCTCACCTGGACAGGAGTGCTGCCCTGCACAGGCAGCCTCTCCAGGGAATCTCTGAGATAAACAAGCTCTCCAGGACTGGATATCATGGACAATTTCCTCTCAGCTTCTAAGTCCATGTAATTTACTCCGTTTTTCGACTGTAAAATAATTACAAAATGACATAAAGAGAAAATGCAGGAGTATGCTTCTTGGTGCTTATGGAATGACATAGTTATGTCGTGTCATTCTGTTCATAGAGATCTTTCAGGAACCAGGAGAGGCCCAACACAAACTTCTGTGCATGAAGCTGTTTGGCATCCATGAGCTGATTACAAATACCCTGAATTCTACTGTGTAGCTTTGATACATTCAAGCCTGTACAAGTGTCAGGTTCCCTTGAAAGCCAAAGGAGAAAAACAGACAATTTCAGACAATGTCCAACTCATCTTAAGGTAATACCTAAGACACATGAAATTAACAGCCCCCAGGTAGTCTATGGAGGGGGAAGCCACAAAGCAAGCTGTGCAAAGAACTGCTCAGCTGGAATTAATCCTGAGCATCCTTCTGCTCTCTGAATGCCCTCAGTCAGGACAGCAGAACTCAGGTGCTGTAGTTAAAAACCATCACATGAAGATAAATGATTATGCTTTTCTCTGGAAAAGATAAGCACAACTCACTTGCCTTTTATATATGCAGCCAGAGCATGCACTGGTGACAGTGATGCCCTTTGATTTAATAATTCAATACAAGTGCTTGTCAAAGAAAGAATTTCATTCCCTTATTAAGGCTATTCTGAGGCTGGAGCACCTTAGCCCCATCTGTTGAGGTTGTGTCATCCACAAAAAACAACAACAAACAAACAAAAAAAAAACAAACAAAAAAATAGTTTTCATTTGATGAAGAAAACAGTAAAAATAAAAAGACCATGTCTTTCTCTAACCAGCATCTAACTGCTCTATTTCGCTCCTCCAGGAGCATGTCCAGCCTGCTTGAACCAAGCCCTGTTCTCCAAACTCATCCTTTATATGTTTTCCTCACAGAACAATTGATATTTTTTCAAAGATTTGTGCTACCCTCATTTCTTGTAGCTTGCCCTTGATGACAGATGCAACAGATACACATGGATTAATATTGTATGCCAGTCTTGAAATTGCCTGTAAGAAAACCAAGGCAGTGTTCAACATCAGACACATGTGAACACAGCAATTGGAGGTTATCAGAAACTATAAGAATTGAGCATCATCACTTGTTTGACAAGGGAGATAAAAATACTGAAGCTTTCCAGAAACTCTAGTGAAAACATTGATTTCTCTGCTAGAAACTGCAGCAGCTGTGGATCTAAACCTCTATCCCAGTGCTTTCTTTTCCCAGAGAAAGTGAGAAATCCCAGGGTTACTGTACCCCAGGCATCCTTCAGCTCTACACTGCATCCTTCAGCAGTCAGTTCTGTAACACCACAACTGGAAACATCAAAGGGAGACTCTTCTTTCTGATGGCTCCACCAAGTCTGTACAAAGACACTGAAAACTGCATCCACATCCTATCCAAAAGAAGGTCCTCTCCACCAGTCAGTACTCAGGGCCAGCTTTAGCCCTCTCTCATGTTCCTAACTTCACAGACTATTTAAGCTCATATATAATGTGTTATTAAATCTATTTCAGCTTTCTGCACGAACAAGCTGCTAATCTCCCATAGGCACTAGAAATGTAAACTCAACAAGCATCAAAAAAAAAGCAGAAAGGTGGGAACAAACACAAACCATGAAACATGTAATTTCAGGTCAGCTCCAGTTCAAGCAGCTTCATCAGTTGCTATGCTACCAGCTTATGATGGTGGGAAAGGATGAAAGCACCAAGATTTTATAACTTCATCTAGAGAAGCTATTTAGCAGCTTCTACTTTTTGGTACTTCTCTGTCTGCAGAAGGAGGGATCTTTAGTCTCTAAGCTGCTGAAAAGGCAAGTGACTGGAGATGCTGACTGCTATGAAGCAGCATGGAATGGTTTGTCTGGATTGATTAAGTAGCTTAATCCATAGCAACCTGCTAGGTTTGTAGGAAAAGCCTGAGGCAGGAGTCTTCATTTCATCCAAGGCCAAGTGGGGAATTAAGCATCCCACTGCCATTTACCACCCTGTCCACCCCTGAAGATGTGCAGAACAGATGAGGAGCAGTAAGGAGAACTGAGAAAATAGCCAGGGTGGAATTTCAACATGAGTAACCACCATGGAGGAGACTTTAGACTCCCTAGTGTCCATTCTGTTGTTGCACCACTGATAATGGCCTCTCTTCTCACAAACACATTATGCACCCCAGAGCTGGGTCAGCTTTAAGAGAGGACACTGGTGTGTGCACACACAGTGCATGTAAGGGAACTGCTCACAGTTAATCCTCACAATATTGGTGAAACAAGTGTAAGCATGTTGTTTTATGAAGTAATGATTAATGGATGGCTGCAGAACCAGAGACTGAATGTAGTCTTGGGTTCCAACCTAGAGACTTCATGATGCCCTGTAAAGATGCATACACCAGGTTCGACATAAAAATTCAGGTTTTTCAGCACATAAAGCAAAATGTTCTCATTTAAGCCATTTTTTCTGTCAGATCTGTGAAAACCACTCATCATCTGGCCATGAAGAGCCAAGTCAAATTTGACTCCACAGAGCTGATGCTGCAGTAGTACAGAGTGAACATGCCCCCAGGGACCTTGGGGAGCCACCACAGTGCAGATACATCAAGAACCTTGGCACTTGTCCACCAACACACCTCTAGCAAGTGAAGAAGCATCCAAAAAACTATCCAGGCACTTTAAGTCTCAGAGTGGATGGCCACCTGAGTGCATGTCTTCTTTATATTTACCTGAACAAGAATACAGTTCAGATCTCAATATTCAGATCTCAGTATTCATAGGAAAATTGGATTAATTAGAACTTTTGGGTTTTTTACCTCTTTACTTCTTTCTTTGGGAGTGGGCACAGATTTATGCCCTAGGAAACCTAAAGAAACAATGTCAGTGAGGTTTAAATATTCCTTGTGCAGATTCCAAAACATTCACAGTAATAACATCTACATGAATTGTACTGTGGTTTACACATGAGGTAGTACTTTTCATCCCTGAAATTCAACAAGATTAATCACCCTTCCACTTTTACTGACAACAAATACACCAGTGCAAAAAAAAAAAAAAGAGCCAAGTTGCTGCCAATAACTATTTTGCTGCCACTAAGGCCAAACTGCTTATGCACCTAATCATTTATTAAAATGTCAGCATGGCAAGACTCTCTGCTTCTGGTAGCAAAATGAGTCAGATTGTCTAGAAAGAGAAACACTAGGAAGAACAACTTGAAGTGTCATTGCAATTTCCAGAACATAAATCCTGTCATGTCAGTGTCTCTAGCTGTGCACAAAAGATCTGCACAGAGTCATACCCCCAAAACTGAATGGCTACAATAACACAATATTCCAACTATTTTTTCCTGAGAGAATGAAGAAATCATCTACTTCTGAAAGCAACTGAAAAAATACCTGAAAGTCTTATTAACCCTAATTATGCTCCAATAATATGAAATTATTTTTTTTCCCAAAAAAACACACTTTCTCTGCTTACTCCATTTTACCTTAACATGAGATGAACAGGGCTTTGGGCAGTGATCTTCACCCTACTGAAATATTACAGTTCAAAGCTATATGACATTACCTAGAGCTATCTAAAAGCCTTGTTACTTTAGAGATAATGTAAACTACAATTTGTTTTCTGTCTCCTCTCTTGTTTTCTTCTTATGTTAAACATAATCATACAAAAATATATATCATTAATGAAGCCAGGCTTGCTTTGAAACCCAGAGATCCATGTTCACTGAACCCATACATTAAACATCTAAGTTTAATGGCCCACTCTACAGGCAGACAGTTGAGGAGTCATGGCTGTTGACATCCCAAACTTCATGTCTGACAAACCCCATTTCACTTCAGGAGTTTTAACCCCGAATCACAACCTTCTGAGAAACAGAATAAAAGAGACGTTTTGACATTTCTTTTGTGTATGAAAGAACCTATTTTGTAGCCATTAAAGACAAGACATTGAAGGCCTCAGACAGCAATCTATAGTGGTGAACAATGAATGACATTTCTACTCACCTATTCTTAGCACGACCAAACAAATGAGCAGCCAATAGCAGAGAAATTACTGGGAATGGGAAGTAAGAGTTGGTAATTTCCCCAGGAGTAGCACAATGGAACAAAATGTCCAAGCACAGGGAGCAATTCCTTAACCAAGAGGACACAGACCACTCTAATAAACCTAGCCCAACCTAGGAAAGGCTGATAGCATATTTTCCCTAGAGACAGAGGATCCTGGAGGTTATAGCTTTATCATTTTTTCCTAAGTCTCCCAAGAATGTCTGCAGTTAGTTAAGGAATTTTGTGATGTGCTTATTCATTGCTTTGGAAGAGCTGCAGCAGGAGTTATGGAGTTTAGATTGTAGAACTGAAGTGGTTTTTAATGTGTCCTGTATCTGCAGATCAGAGTTAAGTCAATGTTAAGGAGAATTAGGATCATACAGACAGGATCCTCCACTTGAGGTTGTGCAAGAGAGAAACCTGTTGATCTAGAGAAGAAGCTGTGTCTGATTCCAATCATACCAAGTCCTGTGCATATCCACCAAGATCTCAAATCAATGGTAAGTTAAAAGAGTTTGTCAAGGAGCTGACAGAGTATTTCACTTTGCTGCAAACCTTCCTAAAACAGAATCTGCAGATGCCCAACTATTATTTGCACATATAACTCAAAAAATGAGTAGCAATTTCTCCATTGCAACCTTTCAGTCCAGAGTTTTCTGCTCACAGTATATTATCACTCCCCCAACCAATGCAAATTGAACTTGGGCTTTCCTGAGAAGCTTCAGATTCAATTTGTATTTACTGATTTAATCAGCTGACTTTCCTACATAGTCTGGTCCCTTACAGGCAGACATTTAGTAAGTTCCTGAGATTCACTGCATGCTTCAAAAGCTGAAAATGGAGGGAAAAAAAGAATGGGAAAACTATGAAGACAGGGAAGAAACTTTTATTTTAATAACAATATGACGAATAGCACTGAGGTTTCAGATCATAACAACTGGTCATCCTTTCAGGGTGATAGCAGGCACTGGAATAGGTTACCCAGGGAGGTTCTGGAAGCCCCATCCCTGGAGGTGTTCAAGGCCAGGTTGGATGAGGCTTGTGCAGCCTGGTCTAGTGGGAGGTGTCCCTGCTCATAGAAGGGGGGTTAGAACCTGATGATCTTTAAGGTCTATTCCAACCTTAAACGTTCTGTGATTCTATGATGCGCAGTGATAAACAAGCTTTGATATACCATCTGTCAGTTTCTGACACCAGTATTCCCTGCATATGGTTACCAAACAGGTCAAGAATCTTCAAGACAGCAATTCAATCGTGCATTCTGGCTGAAATAAGATCACTGGCCTGCCTAATCCATAAGGCAAAATCTGATTAAGCACTACACTGCAGAGTGGGATTTGAGGTGGCCCCTGGCTGAGAGAAGTGGATGATACTTGTTTGCAGGTGTACATACCTGTAATAGTCACAGGATACTCATTAGTAAATTCAATAGAAATATAACCTAATAAACATTTACTAACATAATGAATTTGCTATACTAAGGGTTACTTTTAAAACAATGTGCTTTGTGAAAGTGTCAGTCAATGATGCCAGGCATCCTACAGATTGTGATAACATCAAGTCTTCTAAGAACCTGTGGTGCCTACAAACACTATCATGTTGATTCTGACCCACCAGGGCAATCAATCTACAAGCATGAGATTGGAGACAGGACCAAGACCACAAAGGACTAGAATCAACAAAGACCCCCACAGGAGCCCCTCGAGCAGGCATCATTACAAAGATAACCAATTCCAGGAATGTAAATGACTATGTACAAGAATTCTGGGAACTCATTGACATGGAACTGAATACGCAAGTTTTGGTGTATGTTAGTTGGGGTGTTTCACTCACTGGTGGGAGCACTCATGGTGGAGAATCCCCAGTGCTGCAGTAAAGAATGTCTGTTCAATAACAGCTTGTTTGTTGTTATTGGGCCTTAATCTGGGAATCCTTACCCAGCCTCCCACTTGGGTGAGGAATGTTAGAAAGCAGGGGGGTTTGGAAGCTCTGATTTTTTGTTTCACCTGCAGCATTTGTGTTGCTGTGGTGTCTCTACCATCGTGGTGACAAGCACTGAAGACTGTACAAACAGCCTCTACACCAAAGAGCTTGGAACTGGGCACACAGGGAGGCACAGCACAGAAAGAGCAGTGATGATCCTCAGCCAGCCAGGCAGCCTGCAATCCTTCTGCATTATCAGCCCGTTACCAAGTACTTTGTAGTCATAACAACAAAATTGAGAGATGCCAATTACCATAATAGTGAGCACATAATTAGCAGCAGCCTGAACAACATGTCATCCTGTAAAACTGAAGAATCAGCAACTGAAATGCAAAATGACCACCACAGTATTAGGTACAGAAAGTTTTCTTCCTACATTAGTTTCAAATTATGACATGCAAAATTATTTTTCCTCCTTTTGTAAGGAATGTTTATCACTTTGTGCAAAGACTGTACATCTTAACTGAGAAGAGAACTCAATATGTTAGATTCCATTATGCTGCTATTTGAAGCGTTGGTGGATAAACAAGTTCACCAAGGAAATGCCACAGTTTGGAAATTTAAGTTTTGAACTCTAGACTTGTGTCTCTCACAGTGAAGCAAAATATCAAAGGTAGCTTAGCTGTGTATTTGCTACCTACATAAAATGGAGTTGGAACACAGAAGGGTTTATTTGCACATTACATATCTGCTGCAGATCAATGGAGAGAAGTTACTATATAAGCTGTCAGATATATATAAATGAATGGCTATGATAAAACAGGTAGTGATTTTATTGCTACCCAATGATTAAGCATGAGGTCAAAATTCACATTTCTTATTGCCAGCAATTCCTGTTAGGTACCTAGGAAAGCATCCTATTCCTAAGACATATCAACATGAGACAGTGTTGCAGTGTTTCAAAACACAGAAGCAGTGAGCAGGAACAGCAACACAAATATGCAGATCAGTTTTGCACAATTGTCTAAAAAGTCCTAACGTGGAGTCACCATCTCTAGAGGCATTTAAACTGTGTGTGGACCTGGTATTTAGGGACATGGTTTAGTGGTGAGTTTGCAGTGTTAGGTCTAAGATTGAACTAGATGATCTTGGAGGTCTCTTCCAATCAAAGACATCCTGCAATTCTGTGATGTGACTCTGCAAAGTATTCAGTCCCTCATTTATTTTTTTTCCCCTTATTTATTTTCTATCTTTACAAGCAGAAGCCTGCACTGTTAAATAAACCCCAGTTAATAACTGATGAGATCTTTCTTCAGTGCCACAGAAAACCATTTATTGCTTTAGCTTGTAAATTTACATTCCCTCCTTGGAGCCCTAGTAAAATCACTGGAAGTGAATTGTCAGACAATTATGACCTTCAGAAGAGCTAGAGCAAAATATTATAGGTCAAATTTTACACAGAAGATTTGCATCAGGGAAGCTTACTGCTTTGTAGGTTAAACCAAACTCATTTTGTTTCACTCAGAGTCCCTCTTTCCTTAAAAGCAGTTGAACATTTCATGAGTTAAAAACAGGCAGATCAAGATTCTGGTGTAATACTTGGCTTTTAATGAACAGCATCTGATCATTTCACTATCATTTGTTAACCATTCATCAACTTAGCTCCTTGTAGATTTTCTAAATTACTTAAGAAACTCAAAGATTATTTGGCATTGTGCCTAATTCTTCTCTAGTTTATTCTGGTACAAATCCAAAAGAAATGAAGTTACCACTGTGATGCAAAGAAGCCAAGTTTCTACTCTTTTGTTTCCCATTAAGCTGAAATGTTGATGATTTCTTATCCCTCACAGGCAAATTGATAAGAACCAGCACCAGAGGGAACTAGTTTCTAACAGAATCTGCACTGTGCCTGCTCTGAACCCATTCGTTTCTTAGGAGGACCCTGGCACAGCTCCATGGTCCAATGAACATGATTAAAATTGACTTTTTGAACAGGTGGCTGCAATCATTCTGCAGAGAGGAAAACCACTGTCTGCTACCTAGAAATAATTAATGTTTCATAGAATTGTTTAAACAATGACAGGTCTATAGACCCAAGGACAGAGAAGCCTCCTAATTCCATTCACCTGACAAAGACCATGAGCAAGATGGGGGAACAAGGGAAAAAAAACCCAAAACACTCCATGGCTGCCTATGATCTTCAACACATGAATACTTGATTAGATCCTGGAGTACTGGGAAGCAGGAGACGAGGAGAAAGTTAGTCAAGGAAGTTCCACAGTTGTTGCAAGGTGCTGGAGTGAAGCTTGCCTCTGTGTCTGGCTCAACTCCCTGACAAATCCAGGGGAAAAGCAGAGCCAACACCTTGCAGGCACACCAAGCAGTGCCAGTTGGATAAAAAGTGGCTGGAGACAAAGGAAACTGCTGGGGAGCTGCTCAAACTGGCACACACTGACAACATCCAAACTTGGCCTCTCTGGGGCACAGGGAGAAAATAATAAGGCTTTAAATAGCTGTCTCCAAATGGTTATTGGTAAAATCATAAAAAAACTTAAAATTAAGAAGTGTGTAATAATTTTATAAAAGGAAAGAACTGAACTAAACCCATTTGGACCTTCTGAGTAGTATTGATTTGTTCATGTACAGTAGTACACACACCCTAAGCAAAGCATCACAGGATTTCATTTCCAGGACAGATAAAGTTATGAAATAACCAGAAAAAAAAAGATACTGAGACTAACGGAACAGGTATAGAACCAGCCTCAAATCTGTAATAAAACCCTCTGGAATCAGCTGGATTACAAGTGTTCTTGATTATTAAATGTGAGACAAGAAAAACAAACAGTGGAAACACAAACCTGCTGCTTTCATCTAGCAAAATAGGTTTCAAAAGTTTTCCAGGAGAAGGCATTGGCTCTTTAATATACTATATTATACATATGCCTTCAACTTTGTTGCTGATCTTGGCAGCTGCACTATAATTTGTGTAACTCTTATTGGAAGTTGAGTACAATATGGAACACAGTGAATTCATACAATGATTTAGAGCCATTACATTCACATCTGTCACCAACTGCCAGTTTGAAAGTGATCTGCCATGCAACTGGCAGGCAACCACTTCATTGCTAATAAAACCTGTGGCTGCATTTTCTTGGGGTCTACTAATATTCATTGCCTGAAAGCAACCTGCCCTGAAACAAACAGTAACATTGAGATCATTTCACACAGAAGGTACAAAATCCAGTTGCAAAGGTAACAGGGATCCACTTATTCTGATATTATTGGAAATGCCTGAACTTTATCTAAGAATGTAAATCAGCTCTAAATATACATTAGAAAAAAAACAACCAACTTCCAGTGATAGAAAGGAAATTTGATGATATATGTTATAGGGAGAAACAAGCAGTTAACACACAGTTTGTTTTTTTTTCTTTTACAGAGTTCTTAGGAGCTCATTTGGAATTTACTGTGCATGTAAATGCAGGATGAATTTCAAGTACTGCATTGGCTGCCAATCCATTGCACAATCCCTTGTAATTTTAATTTACAGCTCCTAACTGCCTGTAACACCAGCTTTGGATTCTAGTCCTTCCAGCCTGTTGCTTCCTGTTCTCCTGCAGAAGTCAGAGCATTAACATTTCATACCATCTCCCAGATCAGGTGTGCTTAGGATGGAGCATTGCCCAGTGCTTTAGAACAGAAACAAGACCACACAGGAGGTTACAAATAAGCTCTGTTCCATAGCAAAAGGATTTCAATAGCAAAATTACTTTTACAGGCAGTTATTAAATGTAACCTCAAGAATTTAAGGTCCTTTTTTATGAGACATTACAGGGAAATTTGATGATATATGTTATAGGGAGAAACAAGCAGTTCACACACAGTTTGTTTTTTTTTCTTTTACAGAGTTCTTAGGAGCTCATTTGGAATTTACTGTGCATGTAAATGCAGGATGAATTTCAAGTACTGCATTGGCTGCCAATCCATTGCACAATCCCTTGTAATTTTAATTTACAGCTCCTAACTGCCTGTAACACCAGCTTTGGATTCTAGTCCTTCCAGCCTGTTGCTTCCTGTTCTCCTGCAGAAGTCAGAGCATTAACATTTCATACCATCTCCCAGATCAGGTGTGCTTAGGATGGAGCATTGCCCAGTGCTTTAGAACAGAAACAAGACCACACAGGAGGTTACAAATAAGCTCTGTTCCATAGCAAAAGGATTTCAATAGCAAAATTACTTTTACAGGCAGTTATTAAATGTAACCTCAAGAATTTAAGGTCCTTTTTTATGAGACATTACAGCAGCAGGTAAGAGCAGGGGAAAGAAAAAAGCTAAAAACAAACAAAAAAGACAACACTGCTGCCTCTTCCATCTTTTTAGCTGAAACGACTAGTAAAGCCTCACATTCCATAGCCTGGTCTAGGACAACTGAGAGGTCAGCACACAGTGCCTTCTGCCAGCCCTACTGCAGGGACAAGCATTTCTTTTGCTGCGAAATCCAGCTCAAACCATTTCTAAGAGCTGTAGGAGTAACTAGACACCCTCCAGCAGCTCATGATGCTGAGAGGCAGGAGCAAGGAACTGAGTAGGATCGTGACTCTAGATGTCAGGAAAGCAGAATTTGACCTGTTCAAGGATCTACTTAGAGGAATCCCATGGATCCTGGACAGAAGAGAGGGCCAAGAGAGCAGGCTGATTTTCAAGCATCACCTCATCAAAGCTCAATATTAACTGGCAAGTAAGTTTCTTGTTCAGTTATCACTATTGACAACATCCAACCAATGGAACTGACTTCAGGTTCCTGCAGAAGCTCAGCTCAGAATGATGTGCACAGCTCAACATGACAAGGAAACCTACACCTCAGCACTATGGAAAGAAGCCAGAGAGGGCTCCAATCAGCTGTTGCCAGAGGTTCCACAGACTGTCAGGTTTATGCTTGCAGTATACTGCAGATTTTCTTCAGCAGCAAACCTAAATTTTCATAATTGTTTTGTATATGTGTTCATCAGAATTACTGTCATAATTAACACTTGCGTATTTCAGATTATTTTCACTGCAGGCACAAAAAGCTTTTTGGTTTCAGGATCTGGAATTTTAAAGATCTACCAGTAACACCTTCCAAAGAATTATTTTTTTTTTTCTTCACTATTTAACATAAGGAAATAAAAAATTAGATAACTTGATCCACGTGGCCTTTCTGAGTATCTTCTAAGTACTTTTTATTTGAATTATATGTTAGAAATCCCTTCAGGCCTTTGATTCACTACGTTCAATGCCTCCTTCACATGGTTAGTAGCAGCAGTATCTGACTGCTCAATCCATGGAACACTTCAAGAGACCCAAGGTAACCACACAGAAAAAGTACAGGCACATGGAAGCTGAGATTTTAAAAATATCATCTGATACCATTAATTACTTTCCTGGGTTAATTTACCACTGATTTACACCCAATTCCTGTCCTCAGAAATCACAGTACAGACTTCAAATTCTAAGCCTGGGAATCAACATTTTCCAAAAAGCCATAATAAACCAGACATCAAAGACCCAGTGATAAAAATCTAAACACCTAATGCCTTCTCAGGACAAGCAATTGCTGCAGCTGAGCTAAGGCAGGGTAGCAGCAGCCCTACTTGTCTCTGAGCAGCTTGTCTTGTTTCAAGATTCATTGGAATTGAGAGAAAGAAAGAGATGCCATGATAGTATCAGCTTAATCAGAATTATTCATTCTTCATTGTTCAGTTAAAAGTGGCTGGACATTATATTAAATTGTGTTTACATGCAAGATTTTTCAAGGAAAAGTAATTTATTTGGATAACAGCAGCATATGCATCTCACAAGCAGTTCTGAAATAAATCTAAAGGCATCATTTTCCAATATATAAAACAGGAAAAGAGCTCAGTAGCTGCATATGATGAGGAGCCAACTGGCAGTCCTGGGATTCTTGTGTTCTTTGTTAAAAAGACCTTTCAGAATGTTGCTACAACCTATTCAGTAGAATCAACTATAGACCAGAGTAATACAAAAAATGCAATGACTCAACTAGTGCTTGAACCCTCCAGCTCTCCTGTACTGAGCCAATTTCAAGGCAAACTTAACAAGTCCTTTCTGTAGAAGCCTGAGAATCTAGATGAAGGATGTACAAAGAAAGCAGTGGAATACAGTCCTATCTAGGCAAGGTATAGGTATCATTTGACACATAAAAGAAGCTAAAGAGCTGCAGTGTGGTTCATACTGGGAAAAATATCATCTCTATCCCAAGATTAGCTGCATTACAGGATTTACAAGGTACACGACTATTGCTTCCTTTGTTGGAAACAGCAGCAGAAAATGTGATCATGGATCATTTATGATTATTCAAATGACAGGCACTCGTGCAACAGTTAAGGACTGCACAGTAAACATGCAACAGGCTTACAATCCTGTATTTTTCCACCGTCAGGATTGGCTGATACACCCTCATGCACAAAACCTCATTGTCAGTGGTAAACCTGTGATGTGCCTTAGCCTAAAAAGATGCAACAAATAAAATGTATATGGTGTCATTCC
>NW_009952701.1:1888171-1908467 GCF_000747805.2 Chaetura pelagica
ATTCCTGCTTACTTGGTATTTAGTTTCTAGTTAATATCAGCATGTGTAACAGACACTCCAGTGGATCCAGCCTTACAAAATTATTCATCCCATCTCTACTAACCATATGATCCCATTTGCCTTTTCCTACAAGGTTCTCAAAAACGGACAGGGAATCATTTTTGAGGCCATAGAATCTCTTCTGCCTCCTCTTCCTGAGGCAGTTAAAGATTCCATGCTGCCCTATTCCTGCTTACCTGGTATTTAGGATCAAATATATAATGATCAAAGTGTAGGCAGTTCTCATCACACAACCAACTATAGGCCATTCATTAATGAAGTCACCATATAAGACACTTACAAATGCCAAGCAAGGAAGACCTGGTACAAACCTTGAGTGCATCCCTAAAGAGCTGGATAGACCCATCACAGCCAAAGAACATGTTTTTTCCCTTTCTCTCTATGTGGGGCATTAAGAACTGCCAAGAACACTCCAGGATTTATGCCTGTAATATGCAGTTTTAGGGCTCACTTCTTTAGCAGGTTATCTTTTCTGGTTGCTTGCCAGAGTTCAGTGTCCTCACACACCATGTAATGGCTTAAAGGGCTGCTTGTTTTATTTCTTTTCATAAGATAAACAGACACCCAAGAGATGAAACAGTGAGGAAAAGCAGCAGCACATATTTGGTATGTTGCAAAATCTGGTAGAATTTGCAGTAAAAGGGGTAGCTGTTGAAAATTACTTTATTATAACAAGATAAAGAAAAAAGTGTCAGAAAGGTTTCTAGTTTAGACAACCTCCTACATTTAGAGCAGCCTCCCAAATGCATTTCCTAAGTCTGTACATTCTAAAAATACCAGCTCTATTAATTCTTCTTGTTAAAAAAAAAAAGAAGAAAGGTGACTTCCACAGTGCAGAGGTATAAAAGGGAAAACAAAGCTTCAAAAGAAGCTCTCAGAGTAAAGAAAATATTGCTACTAATGAGGCAATCTAAATCTGTTCTGAAAGCAGAGAAGAGGGAGGAAGAATATTATTTCCCCTCATCTGTTATTTCCTTTTAAATTCCCTTTAGAACAAAGGTAGAGCTACAGGAATTTCAATTCTTCTCCATCTGGTCAAGGAAGTAAGATACAGAAAGAAACTGAAGAAAGTTTCAGGACAAAACCACTTTCTACCAAGCAAGTGATCAAATCTGAACTTTTAATTAATCAGAGTGATATGTCTCACATCTAATCCTGTTTCACCAGTCACTATTTGTTCACCACATTCCTGTACAGACCCCACAAAGGAGAAAACTTGCCCAGAAACAAACCAGCAGATCATTTTTACATTAAGAGTTTGGTCCTTCCATGGCATGTGGACACTGGGAGCAGCTTAATCTTTGAGTGTAGCAGAGTCCAAAATTCTGCAGAACAGATTCAAGAAAGTCATAAGAGATGGATAATTAAAAAAACAATACTACTTGTGGGAAGCAGCCTGTGCCATGACATGAATCAAAATCAGACATATTTTAGTAGCCAAAGCATATTTACCTCTGATGGCACAACTCTTTGAAACATTTTGCATTCCTGAATTCTGTCATGAGAACGTTAAGGGACAGCAAGAGAGGAAATAAATACCAGAACACTAGAGTGGATGTGTAAATAACCTGCAAGTGAAGAACAAGCTGATTCCACTTTGGGAGAAGCAGCTTATTGCCAGATGTACATTGCAAAACAGAAAATACTGTCAGTTGGTAATGGATTCATTCTTATCCTGTCCACATCTCCCTGCCAGTCAGCGTGAGGCAGCCAGAGTGATTGCAACAACAACTGTGTGGATGAAGGGTAATTGGACAGGGAATCACTCTCTCACTTTCACTACTTAGCTCCACGATGCCTGTTTCTCTATCGTTTCATCCTCTTTCTGATCTGTGGGTGGACGTGGACAAAAAAGATCAGTGTCCTGGGCTGCTATGATAAAGAATATATGACGTAAAACTTGTTACAGCTTAATATAGCCTGCATCTGAGTCTGCCATCCTTTCCATCAGCACCAGGCACCAAGGATAAATGTCCAGCTGTCAGGCATCAGCAGCTTTGGAGCGTGGTACCTTGCCCCAGGACCAGCTAGTTGCTGGCACTCCCAAACACAGATAGACTGATGCCTCCTCTTTAGATGGTACTTCCATAGAACAAGGGAGGGAACCTTCTCTGAACTCACTGGAGCAATTTATACAGCAAGGCATGCAAGCCATAAGCTGCTGTTGTGCTATGAAAGCCTTAGATGACTTGTAGTTGTCCAATATCTAGTTCTATTTGGTTTAGTGTGGTGAGATTTTGAAATTGGGAGGGCTGGAGAGGTGGCTTCTGTAAGAAAAGACCAGGAGCTGCCCCCATGTCAGACAGAGCCAGTTTCAGCCAGCTCCAATATAGACACAGCACTGGTGAAGCTGAGCTCATCACCAACCCTGGTGATGCCCCTGGGACAACATTTAAGAAAGGGTAAAAAGCTGCACAGCAGCTACATGTGAGAGGAGAGTGAAAACTGTGAGAAACAGCCCTGCAGACACCAAGGGGAGTGAAGAGTGAGGAAGAGGAGGTGCCCCAGGTGTCAGAGCAGGGTTTCCTCTGCACCCTGTGGAGAAGACCATGGTGAGGCTGGTTGTCTACCTGCAGCCCACAGAGGACCTCAGGGAAGCAGATATTAACACTGCAGCCAATGTAACACCCCAAGCCAGAGCAGACAAACATCTTGTGTGCAAAATACCCTCTCCAGGTAGTATTAAAATCAGTGATAGAGATTAAAAATAAAAAGAAAATCATCAATGGAAGCCAAAAGAGATGAGTTGCTGTCATGGATGGTCTAACACTCTCAACTCAGGATATTTTTCCTTAATTTAATCTGTTACCAGTTAATGCAAATTTCTGGTTTTGCTTGTTGAGTTAAAAAATAAGAATATATAAAACTGCTCAAAGCATTAAGTAAACACCTTCCCTCTCCCTGGCTCAGCTTAAGCCAGAAGTTTCTCTTACCACTTTTCCAATATCAATTGCCTTCATATTCACCACAGGTTATACCCAGTCCCTCCCAGTTCCTTCAGAGAAGGATCTGGCTTTCTCAGGCTTTCCTTTCCCACAGGCAATGAGCCTTCTTCACTTTCAATGACAGCTCAGGCAAACACCAAGGCTGAGCACCCAATCTCAATGGCACCCCTCTCTTCTCCTACTTTAATTCATAAATATGGATTTTATATTCCTTTATAGAATCACAGAAGGGTTTGAGTTGGAAGGGACCTTAAAGATCATCCAGTCCCACCTCTTCATGGGCAGGGACACCTCCCACCAGCCCAGGTTGCTCCAAGCCCCATCCAACCTGCCCTTCAACACTGCCAGGGATGGGGCAGCTCAGGTGTGCTTAGGATGGAGCATTGCCCAGTGCTTTAGAACAGAAACAAGACCACACAGGAGGTTACAAATAAGCTCTGTTCCATAGCAAAAGGATTTCAATAGCAAAATTACTTTTACAGGCAGTTATTAAATGTAACCTCAAGAATTTAAGGTCCTTTTTTATGAGACATTACATCAGCAGGTAAGAGCAGGGGAAAGAAAAAAGCTAAAAACAAACAAAAAAGACAACACTGCTGCCTCTTCCATCTTTTTAGCTGAAACGACTAGTAAAGCCTCACATTCCATAGCCTGGTCTAGGACAACTGAGAGGTCAGCACACAGTGCCTTCTGCCAGCCCTACTGCAGGGACAAGCATTTCTTTTGCTGCAAATTCCAGCTCAAACCATTTCTAAGAGCTGTAGGAGTAACTAGACACCCTCCAGCAGCTCATGATGCTGAGAGGCAGGAGCAAGGAACTGAGTAGGATCGTGACTCTAGATGTCAGGAAAGCAGAATTTGACCTGTTCAATGATCTACTTAGAGGAATCCCATGGATCCTGGACAGAAGAGAGGGCCAAGAGAGCAGGCTGATTTTCAAGCATCACCTCATCAAAGCTCAATATTAACTGGCAAGTAAGTTTCTTGTTCAGTTATCACTATTGACAACATCCAACCAATGGAACTGACTTCAGGTTCCTGCAGAAGCTCAGCTCAGAATGATGTGCACAGCTCAACATGACAAGGAAACCTACACCTCAGCACTATGGAAAGAAGCCAGAGAGGGCTCCAATCAGCTGTTGCCAGAGGTTCCACAGACTGTCAGGTTTATGCTTGCAGTATACTGCAGATTTTCTTCAGCAGCAAACCTAAATTTTCATAATTGTTTTGTATATGTGTTCATCAGAATTACTGTCATAATTAACACTTGCGTATTTCAGATTATTTTCACTGCAGGCACAAAAAGCTTTTTGGTTTCAGGATCTGGAATTTTAAAGATCTACCAGTAACACCTTCCAAAGAATTATTTTTTTTTTTCTTCACTATTTAACATAAGGAAATAAAAAATTAGCTAACTTGATCCACGTGGCCTTTCTGAGTATCTTCTAAGTACTTTTTATTTGAATTATATGTTAGAAATCCCTTCAGGCCTTTGATTCACTACGTTCAATGCCTCCTTCACATGGTTAGTAGCAGCAGTATCTGACTGCTCAATCCATGGAACACTTCAAGAGACCCAAGGTAACCACACAGAAAAAGTACAGGCACATGGAAGCTGAGATTTTAAAAATATCATCTGATACCATTAATTACTTTCCTGGGTTAATTTACCACTGATTTACACCCAATTCCTGTCCTCAGAAATCACAGTACAGACTTCAAATTCTAAGCCTGGGAATCAACATTTTCCAAAAAGCCATAATAAACCAGACATCAAAGACCCAGTGATAAAAATCTAAACACCTAATGCCTTCTCAGGACAAGCAATTGCTGCAGCTGAGCTAAGGCAGGGTAGCAGCAGCCCTACTTGTCTCTGAGCAGCTTGTCTTGTTTCAAGATTCATTGGAATTGAGAGAAAGAAAGAGATGCCATGATAGTATCAGCTTAATCAGAATTATTCATTCTTCATTGTTCAGTTAAAAGTGGCTGGACATTATATTAAATTGTGTTTACATGCAAGATTTTTCAAGGAAAAGTAATTTATTTGGATAACAGCAGCATATGCATCTCACAAGCAGTTCTGAAATAAATCTAAAGGCATCATTTTCCAATATATAAAACAGGAAAAGAGCTCAGTAGCTGCATATGATGAGGAGCCAACTGGCAGTCCTGGGATTCTTGTGTTCTTTGTTAAAAAGACCTTTCAGAATGTTGCTACAACCTATTCAGTAGAATCAACTATAGACCAGAGTAATACAAAAAATGCAATGACTCAACTAGTGCTTGAACCCTCCAGCTCTCCTGTACTGAGCCAATTTCAAGGCAAACTTAACAAGTCCTTTCTGTAGAAGCCTGAGAATCTAGATGAAGGATGTACAAAGAAAGCAGTGGAATACAGTCCTATCTAGGCAAGGTATAGGTATCATTTGACACATAAAAGAAGCTAAAGAGCTGCAGTGTGGTTCATACTGGGAAAAATATCATCTCTATCCCAAGATTAGCTGCATTACAGGATTTACAAGGTACACGACTATTGCTTCCTTTGTTGGAAACAGCAGCAGAAAATGTGATCATGGATCATTTATGATTATTCAAATGACAGGCACTCGTGCAACAGTTAAGGACTGCACAGTAAACATGCAACAGGCTTACAATCCTGTATTTTTCCACCGTCAGGATTGGCTGATACACCCTCATGCATAAAACCTCATTGTCAGTGGTAAAGCCTGTGATGTGCCTTAGCCTAAAAAGATGCAACAAATAAGATGTATATGCTGTCATTCCTGCCTGCTTACTTGGTATTTAGTTTCTAGTTAATATCAGCATGTGTAACAGACACTCCAGTGGATCCAGCCTTACAAAATTATTCATCCCATCTCTACTAACCATATGATCCCATTTGCCTTTTCCTACAAGGTTCTCAAAAACGGACAGGGAATCATTTTTGAGGCCATAGAATCTCTTCTGCCTCCTCTTCCTGAGGCAGTTAAAGATTCCATGCTGCCCTCTACACATTCCCTTGACAACTTGGATCAAATATATAATGATCAAAGTGTAGGCAGTTCTCATCACACAACCAACTATAGGCCATTCATTAATGAAGTCACCATATAAGACACTTCCAAATGCCAAGGAAGACCTGGTACAAACCTTGAGTGCATCCCTAAAGAGCTGGATAGACCCATCACAGCCAAAGAACATGTTTTTTCCCTTTCTCTCTATGTGGGGCATTAAGAACTGCCAAGAACACTCCAGGATTTATGCCTGTAATATGCAGTTTTAGGGCTCACTTCTTTAGCAGGTTATCTTTTCTGGTTGCTTGCCAGAGTTCAGTGTCCTCACACACCATGTAATGGCTTAAAGGGCTGCTTGTTTTATTTCTTTTCATAAGATAAACAGACACCCAAGAGATGAAACAGTGAGGAACAGCAGCAGCACATATTTTCAGCAGCAGCAGTTCATTTTCAGTGTCTACTAGTATGAAAGGTTCTCCTGTTGGAACTAGGGTCACGATAACACTTTTTTACATGTATATTTTTGCAGGCACTAGCCTGACCAATCAAGACCTCTAGTCTTTAAGATATGTTGCAAAATCTGGTAGAATTTGCAGTAAAAGGGGTAGCTGTTGAAAATTACTTTATTATAACAAGATAAAGAAAAAAGTGTCAGAAAGGTTTCTAGTTTAGACAACCTCCTACATTTAGAGCAGCCTCCCAAATGCATTTCCT
Organism: Chaetura pelagica; assembly: GCF_000747805.2. NCBI lineage: Eukaryota > Metazoa > Chordata > Aves > Apodiformes > Apodidae > Chaetura > Chaetura pelagica. The sequence continues at coordinate 1,894,905 of NW_009952701.1, forward strand.
AAGTCTGTACATTCTAAAAATACCAGCTCTATTAATTCTTCTTGTTAAAAAAAAAAGAAGAAAGGTGACTTCCACAGTGCAGAGGTATAAAAGGGAAAACAAAGCTTCAAAAGAAGCTCTCAGAGTAAAGAAAATATTGCTACTAATGAGGCAATCTAAATCTGTTCTGAAAGCAGAGAAGAGGGAGGAAGAATATTATTTCCCCTCATCTGTTATTTCCTTTTAAATTCCCTTTAGAACAAAGGTAGAGCTACAGGAATTTCAATTCTTCTCCATCTGGTCAAGGAAGTAAGATACAGAAAGAAACTGAAGAAAGTTTCAGGACAAAACCACTTTCTACCAAGCAAGTGATCAAATCTGAACTTTTAATTAATCAGAGTGATATGTCTCACATCTAATCCTGTTTCACCAGTCACTATTTGTTCACCACATTCCTGTACAGACCCCACAAAGGAGAAAACTTGCCCAGAAACAAACCAGCAGATCATTTTTACATTAAGAGTTTGGTCCTTCCATGGCATGTGGACACTGGGAGCAGCTTAATCTTTGAGTGTAGCAGAGTCCAAAATTCTGCAGAACAGATTCAAGAAAGTCATAAGAGATGGATAATTAAAAAAACAATACTACTTGTGGGAAGCAGCCTGTGCCATGACATGAATCAAAATCAGACATATTTTAGTAGCCAAAGCATATTTACCTCTGATGGCACAACTCTTTGAAACATTTTGCATTCCTGAATTCTGTCATGAGAACGTTAAGGGACAGCAAGAGAGGAAATAAATACCAGAACACTAGAGGGGATGTGTAAATAACCTGCAAGTGAAGAACAAGCTGATTCCACTTTGGGAGAAGCAGCTTATTGCCAGATGTACATTGCAAAACAGAAAATACTGTCAGTTGGTAATGGATTCATTCTTATCCTGTCCACATCTCCCTGCCAGTCAGCGTGAGGCAGCCAGAGTGACTGCAACAACAACTGTGTGGATGAAGGGTAATTGGACAGGGAATCACTCTCTCACTTTCACTACTTAGCTCCACGATGCCTGTTTCTCTATCGTTTCATCCTCTTTCTGATCTGTGGGTGGACGTGGACAAAAAAGATCAGTGTCCTGGGCTGCTATGATAAAGAATATATGACGTAAAACTTGTTACAGCTTAATATAGCCTGCATCTGAGTCTGCCATCCTTTCCATCAGCACCAGGCACCAAGGATAAATGTCCAGCTGTCAGGCATCAGCAGCTTTGGAGCGTGGTACCTTGCCCCAGGACCAGCTAGTTGCTGGCACTCCCAAACACAGATAGACTGATGCCTCCTCTTTAGATGGTACTTCCATAGAACAAGGGAGGGAACCTTCTCTGAACTCACTGGAGCAATTTATACAGCAAGGCATGCAAGCCATAAGCTGCTGTTGTGCTATGAAAGCCTTAGATGACTTGTAGTTGTCCAATATCTAGTTCTATTTGGTTTAGTGTGGTGAGATTTTGAAATTGGGAGGGCTGGAGAGGTGGCTTCTGTAAGAAAAGACCAGGAGCTGCCCCCATGTCAGACAGAGCCAGTTTCAGCCAGCTCCAATATAGACACAGCACTGGTGAAGCTGAGCTCATCACCAACCCTGGTGATGCCCCTGGGACAACATTTAAGAAAGGGTAAAAAGCTGCACAGCAGCTACATGTGAGAGGAGAGTGAAAACTGTGAGAAACAGCCCTGCAGACACCAAGGGGAGTGAAGAGTGAGGAAGAGGAGGTGCCCCAGGTGTCAGAGCAGGGTTTCCTCTGCACCCTGTGGAGAAGACCATGGTGAGGCTGGTTGTCTACCTGCAGCCCACAGAGGACCTCAGGGAAGCAGATATTAACACTGCAGCCAATGTAACACCCCAAGCCAGAGCAGACAAACATCTTGTGTGCAAAATACCCTCTCCAGGTAGTATTAAAATCAGTGATAGAGATTAAAAATAAAAAGAAAATCATCAATGGAAGCCAAAAGAGATGAGTTGCTGTCATGGATGGTCTAACACTCTCAACTCAGGATATTTTTCCTTAATTTAATCTGTTACCAGTTAATGCAAATTTCTGGTTTTGCTTGTTGAGTTAAAAAATAAGAATATATAAAACTGCTCAAAGCATTAAGTAAACACCTTCCCTCTCCCTGGCTCAGCTTAAGCCAGAAGTTTCTCTTACCACTTTTCCAATATCAATTGCCTTCATATTCACCACAGGTTATACCCAGTCCCTCCCAGTTCCTTCAGAGAAGGATCTGGCTTTCTCAGGCTTTCCTTTCCCACAGGCAATGAGCCTTCTTCACTTTCAATGACAGCTCAGGCAAACACCAAGGCTGAGCACCCAATCTCAATGGCACCCCTCTCTTCTCCTACTTTAATTCATAAATATGGATTTTATATTCCTTTATAGAATCACAGAAGGGTTTGAGTTGGAAGGGACCTTAAAGATCATCCAGTCCCACCTCTTCATGGGCAGGGACACCTCCCACCAGCCCAGGTTGCTCCAAGCCCCATCCAACCTGCCCTTCAACACTGCCAGGGATGGGGCAGCCACAGTTTCCCTGGGCAACCTGGGCCAGGCTCTCACCACCTTCACACTAAAGAATTTCTTCCTAATATCCCAGCTCCTCTTTTCTATCTTGCTAAGTTAGAAATACAGCTTTTTGTAGTCATTACAATTATATTCTGCAGCAGCAAATCCCACAGACTAATCCTGTAACAGGAGAGAAACTTGTGACCAGGATAAATTTTCTATCTTACCTATCCTTCACTTCCTCTTGTTCCCAAGCCTTTCTCTAATCAATCTGAGATGGAACAGATGTAAAAAAAAAAAACCTTTTCAAGTGAAACAGTGACTACAGAAGGGGTTTCCAACCAAAAAACACCCATCAAAACACACTGCTTTCCTATGCACCTCTTTATAGAGCCTTGCAAATGCCAGTGGAAATGATGGGGTGTCAGATGTTTTGACAGAAGGAAGAACATCATTAAGGTAAGAGCTGTCAGCAGGCATTTTATTTTCTCCCTGAGGAATAAGGTCACAGTTTAGGCATTACGTTTTTCCTAAACCTTTTCTTCTTTTGTTTCCATTCTACAATGCACACCTGAAAGATGGCATAATCCATTTGCCTATGAACTAGATAGATTACAGAGCAGTGACAGCTTGTGATTAAAAGCTCTATAACCACACAGGAGTCAAAGTCAGTGGCCAGCAGAGACTCACTAATTGCCCTGTCACTAGGATAAGAGAGAACATTTCCCTACCCCAGTGCTTTCCTCATTTAACAGGCACAATATTTAACATAATAATTTAATAATTTAACAATGCTTAGCTACAATTACATAACAGTAAGATGGTACCACCTTTTTCATTGTTTCATACACATTAAATAAGGACATATACAGCTTTAATCAAAAAAGACAGCTGGCTGAAGATACTTATAAACTCAGAGCCCAAGTAGGAATTCAGATGACTGGCATGACCAGCAACATACAGCCAGACAGGTTGATGGCATGAAGCACAACCATAGGGACCAAAGAATGGGGAATCTTGCCCAATGGGTAGCACTAAGGTTTTCCATCTTAGCAGGTGAAGATGAGAAATCAGAGCCAAGGTACAACCTGGCACAGGGAACAGGCTTAGGACTTCAGCCACTGGCTTTGGCAGGGCCTACAGGTGCTGCCAACATCACTGTTCCAAACAAGTCCAGAGGATGAGCAGATCATCAATACCATCATCCAAGCTAAATGGCTTTATTTGTTCATTAATTGCTTAATAGGCTTCACCTACTGCACCACCACTGGTAACCCAGGGCCACTCAGGAGCAAGTTCTTCACATTAACATGGGGGAGGAAGTTCAAGAAAGGCAACAACAGGCTTCAGGAGACAAATTGTGATAAGAAACAAAGGGATGAAATCAAGGAGCTGAACCAAATTAACTGCACAGGGAACAATGCAGAACACTTCATCCAAGGCTTTTGGAGGGTCAATTGGTGCTGCTCAGAGGAACAATACCTGGAGATGCACCATGAATATAAAAGGAAGGTCAGTCCACAGTGCTGAACAGTGCTGCTAATAGACTCCAGCTGGAAGAATTTGAGTTGAAATCTAGCAGCTGTGGCACCAACAGGAAATCCAGTTCTTGAGAGACACAGGATGTTTCAGGTGCACTCAGAGAAAATTCCACGCAAGGTTCTCAGAAACTCAGTGACGTTTAAATCCCCCAGAGCACGAGCTGAAATCCTTCCCCAAAGAAGTGCTACACGTCAGCTGGATACAGAAGATGAGAGAGGTCAAGCAGATCTGCCAGCACAGACTCATCAGAACACATTTATCAAAAAAAAAAAAAAAATAAAAGAAAGAAAGGGTTGAAACAGAGAAGGGAAATACAGAGTATTTCTTTCCCAGGAATAACACAAAAGATGTTTATGCTTCTTACTAATTTGTTTAATGGTGCTTATTCAGAAATTCTTATTTAGTTAATAAGAAGACAAGTAGCATATGAGTAACTATTGTCAGATGCCTTGAATACTGAAGCAAAGGCATTTTCTATGGAAGAACAGCAGACGTATGAGAGAATGAGTCAGATATTTATGTTCCCTACTTAAAATAAAATTAGCAAGCTTTTAGAGGAACAAACTGTTTCCTGCTATGTAAAAGCTTTCATTATTATAGCTGCAGTTTCCACCCAATGCAGAAGTTTTACTCATTCTAGTCAACACACAGCTTTTGATGCACTCATGTGGCACATCACAGTGATGAACACTACCTTAGAGAGTAAAAGACTTTCTGGAATCAAAGTTGGTTACTTTCACAGTGAATAGACTATGAAAGGCACAGGCTGAAAGACCTGTTTTTTTTTATCCTGGAGAAAGCTCTGAGGAAACCTCATAGCAACCTTCTAGCACCTGAGGAGGCTACAGGAGAGCTGGGGAGGGATTTTTGACAAGGGTTTGTAGCCAGAGGTAATGGATTAAAACTGTAAGAAAGGAGACTTAGGTTAGATACTGGGAGGAAATTCTTCACTCTGATGTTGGTGAGATACTGGCCCAGGTTGCCCAGGGAAATTGTGGCTGCCTCATCCCTGAAGGTGTTCAAGGGCAGGTTAAATGGGACTCTGAGCAACCTGATCTGGTGGAGGGTGCCCTGCCCATGCATGGGGATTGGATCTAGATGATCTTTAGTGTCCTTTCAAACCCAAACCCTTCTGTGATTCTATGACAGATGAAAAAAAAACAAAACAAGAACAAAAATGTGCATTATACATAGAAAAAACTGGACAAATAAGTTCATTCATCAAAGGTAGCACAGCAGGTTTGCAGCTATTTCCACACTTCCTTAAGTGTTACGAAATGTCTGAGATGCCCCGTCTTCAAAACTCTAGATCATGCTCTCAAAATTTGCTAGCCACATATATTCTTAAAGCATGATATCACACACACACACACTGATTTGGTGCAGACTCTTCCGGAAAAAAAACAACATCTGGTTTGATGTACTCAGATCAATGAAAAATTTAACAAAAATTCTAAAATTACTCATGTTGAACTACTAAAAAAATCCATCCAGGCTTTTCAGCTTTTGCATTCATAGCACAAAATTTTCCTCTGTGAAACAGATGGCAGTGATATTTACTGTAGTTTCTTTTCCTCCAAAAATCCACAAAGAAAAAGCTGTTTTCAAGAAGTTCCTTTTAAATCATTCAACAGTAAAGTGTCCTGCACTAAAATAAACCTTGTTCCAAGATTCAAACTGACTGTATTGAAAATGAACTAGTTTTAACCTGTGTAAAACCACCACTTCCTAAGGCCATCTTTAAAGGACAGGAAAGGGGGTTTTGTTCACTAATTAAATTTGAAATCCTTTTTTCAATTGCAAAGGACTATCAAGGTACTGGCTGTAACTGATGTGAACTCAAGATATCCCAGGCACTGTGCTGTTTGCCTGCCTTTCCTTTTGAAAAACTGGAGAATTTAAATTTCCTTTCAGCCCAGTAGTATTGGTCTGTGGCTTGATGATACAGAGGCTTCAACCAGCAGCAATATTAATTTAGAAAACATCTCATTTTATCTCTCCCACTCCACAGGAACTATGATAGAATTTATCAAGTAAAGATATAATGGCTTACTTTAACAAGAGATGTGGCTGGGGATAGAAGAGAAACTTATTTTTCCTTCATATAGTGTGATAACACAAAGATCCAAATAGAAGAATTCCTTCCTAAGAGCATCAAGGACTCCTAGGTCCAAGTGTCATCCATTTATTCCAGAATGCACTGTAGAGACCTGGTTCCTGGGCAGGATATAGAAATAGGACCAAAGCAGAGTGGAGCAGGAAGAATTGGGCAAGATAGAAGAGAGACAGAAGATAAATAATGTGCAAAGCTTTGGTTCTGTTGGACGTGCAAAAAGAATACACAGAGTGGCTTTAAGTGCATCCATAGCTGTGCACAGAGCCAGGGCTGGCTGACTGCTGGTGGAAGTTGAGCACTGTCAACTAAGCCTGAAGATCTCTGATCAAGTCCTCTGCCATCCATCCAGGTCTCATCCCAGAACAACTGTCAGTGCAAACAAACCACATAGAACTCAATGAAAAAGTGAGTTTTCTTACTTTCACGGGGCAGGTGGGTGGGGTTAAGTGGTATATTCAGACAGAAAGTCCATTTCTAGAGCTGCTACACGGGATTAACCCCCAGGATCACAGACAACCTGCCTAGATTCAAACAGCACACTTTCTGAGGCTTAAGAATATAAATACTCATCCCTACACATTTTTTCCCTTTTCTTCTTGGATATGTATTTCATGCAGTATTAACCACACACCCCAACCTTCAGTTTTATTACTCTAATGAAATTTTTCATTTGTTAATTTTCCTGAAAATTGAACCCAGCAGGGTTTTACTGAATACTTTTTTTTATCATTCTCTCTCTCTCTCTCTCTCCAAGTGATGGTTCCAAACAGGAACACAATAACATCTCTATGCAAAGCTGACTGCAGACCCTACCAAGATATGTGACAACTCATTTAACATATAAATTGTTTGAGGTATTATTTCAGGTAAGTGAGCCCAATGCACTGCCACATTTCATGCCATTAGCCTCAGGGCCCCAGGCACACTCATTTAGCTAGATAGTCCCCTGGGGTCAGTTTTTCATTAATGTTAACAAATACAGGGTTAGATTTGCAGTCCAGTAAATGCTTGTTCTCACATCTGGGACCCAGTGCATAGCAAGACCTATATCTATGCTTGCACTCCTGGATTATTGTTGTTCACTGTCCTAACTACACAGCCCATTTTAAGCTCACCATGGCATTCAGCTACAGACACTTTAAAAATAATAATAGTATTCACATGAAGTGATATCTAGTACACCAATTTTAAACATTCTTTTTAGTGGTCTAGCAAAATGACCTCAGAGAACACGTCCTTCAGTCACTTGTACAGTTACCTGAGGAAAGCAGGTGCCTTTGCTGTTCTTGAGAAGGAACTCTGGTCTGCTGAAACTCAGGTGCACAGCTCTGGCAGATCAGACACTATGTATGTCAACTAGCAACAAAATTCCTATTCAAAAGTTTCCAAGAGTTACAAACACCACCACTATTACTGCCTTTTATTTTATTTTATTTTTTCTCATCTCAATCTGTTTACAAAGGTCTAACAAATAACCCCCTTGATTCTCTACTGTGCATGTAGGATGACTTTTTCCTTTAGGGAGCCTTAAAGCACAGGAAGTTCTGGATGTGCAGTGCATACACTGCTGTGATATGGAAGCAATCTTTCAGTAATATCTGTTATCAGAGCTACTACTCAGGCCAGACAGGGAAGGCTAAGTATAAAAAAAAATACAGTTAAAAAACGAGGCACAAAAAAATATTGAGATTTCTAAGTATTATGTGCTTTTTTTCAAACAACCACTGTGAAATACCTGGGGAGAAAGCAGCAGCAGAGTTAAGTGTTCTGCTCCTTTACCAGCAGACAACTCCACCAGCCAATCTTTATAGCTCCTACTCCAGATTTGGCAGGTATTGATGACTTTCTCTCTAAAAGAAACTTCTAAGGTGAGCAAATCATGACAGAGTCTGCAACGGTCAACAGGACAAGGAGAACAAATGGAGGAAATCAGCAGTTGTGCTGCAAGTTGAATTCTTTCATGCTTTGTATTAACACAGGTTTGGGTTTTATTTCCTTTTCTAGTTCCTCAAATGCATTTTGTTGCAAAGCCCTTCTGAATCACAGCTGAATCATAAAAGTGGACTCATTTCTCTCCATGGATATAAACATAGTATCACACATCCAATAACCAGCTGAACTTCTTTTCTCCTCTCTATTTGTGATACAACTGCTTCGAACATTATTTCATTGAATACACACAAATGGGAAGAGACAGAACACAGTAGAGACTAACTTGTACTTATCTGACATCAAATTCTGCTTAGACCCAAGCAATTCTGGTTTAGTGGAGGAACAAAAATAATAAATTAACATTTATGGTACAATATTTTCATTATTTGTTTTGAAATTAACTGGCTTTCCTCTATTGCTTTTTACAGAAACACATACAAAACAACATGTATCAATAGTGCAGTCCCTGTACAAGGAACTGCTCTGCTCTAATTGTAAATAAACCTCTACTATTTTGGAGTAACCCTGGCAACTCAAATGTCTTCCTGGCCAATTATTAGTTATTTTCTCCATTCCCTTTTGCTGGAACTACTCACTGTATTTGTCTTTGTTCAGACTGGAAACAAGATAACTCTGCATTGCAGAAAGCAGAGGGTCTTTTGTCTGATCTGACAAAATTTGGATTGAAGTCAGGAAAATTACCACCTCACCTGAAGGAAACATTTTGATGTGGAGAGACGTGTCCATGAGTGGATAACATTGTGGTCTGTCACTGGAATTGCTCTTCTAAAGAGCAGCTAATGAGAATGAGGAGTAACAGGTACATATAAAAATGTTAGGAATGACAGAAAGATGTTCAATGGTTTTATCTAGGACAGAAACCTCCCTTTCTTATTTTTCCAAGCAGCCAGTACAGCCTATGCCAGTGAATGCAGTAAATACTAGAGGTTGCTAATTGAGTGTACACATGACACTTGGAATTTTCATCTAGAATAATTCACCAATTACACAGTATTAAACTTCAGAAGGGTATTTCTTCATGCTCTCACATGAGAGGAGAACTTATTACCACATCCCAGTACTTAAAGGGTGGCTACCAAGAAGATGGAGACCCCCTATTTACAAGGAGTCACATGGAAAAGGACAAGGGGTAATGGGCACAAGTTGCTCCTGGGGAGATTCCAGTTGGATACAAGAGGTAAATTTTTCACCATGAGGACAGTCAAACATTGAAATATTATCCCAAGGGAAATGGTAGATTCCTCCCCATTGAACAGTTAGTTCTAATTCTCAACTTGACAGGGTTCTGAGCCATCTCATGTAAACTATAGTACCACCTAGAAAGGTTGGACCAGATGATCCTTGAGATCCCTTCCAACGTGGCATTCTGTGATTCTGTGATCTTCAGAGTCCTAGGGAACGTTCAGCCATCGCTGAGTACAGATGGTACTGAGGTTGCTTAGACTTTACAGAGTTAAGCAAAACACACATGTACATCGTATAAAGATATTCTGGAGTGTTTTGCAAGCCTGTAGAGGTCACAGACATTCCATGTTGTGCATTTGCCAATTCATATGCTGTGTCCAGAGAAAATTCAAGTCATTTACTGGATAAGCCAGCTTGGATAGTGAGCTCTAAGTCAGATTTTTCAAGTAAATATATCTGTTCAGTGCTTCCTCCTTAGTTTCACTTAATTTGACTGTTTTCTATCTACAACAGCTAAGGAGGTTTTATCTCCACTAACAGCAAGCAGCAGTGTAAGCTACAGAAAAAGGCCTTACATTTAAGGCCAGGTAGTAGATCTATTTATCTGAAATTTTCGAGTCAAACTTGAAATAAAACAAAAAGCTGGGGCTGCCAACCTACTGAGATTTGAGCAACAAAATTAACTGGTAAAAACAGAATTTTTGCTAAGCACCAGTCGGTTCTAGATGTAAAAAAATAGTAACTAGTCATTAAATATTATATTGAGTAAAGCAGCATCTTTAATGGTCATATAAACACAAAGTTTTCCAAGACTAATGCAAGGCTGGATTATGCCTGTTTTACAGGTCACAACATGTGGAACCATCATGTTCCTACTGAAACTATCACAGCTTTACTGTAGGGTATTAACATTTTGGTTTTGCCCTGAAAATACCAGTAATCCTACTGCAAAGACTGTAACAGTTCTATGATTCCAAGAAGATGACATAAAATGGAATTATAGTGAATTTGAGGATAATTGTATAGCAGAATGAGTTTCTTCAGACTCCTTGACTAAATGCAGTGTTAAGTAAGGGTAAATTACATTGAATTGGCAAAGCTTTGGAGAGGACCATGCATATAGTGAAAAGGTTATATCTTGGAGGCAATGATTGTCTTTTTGCTAATTACTGCCAATATGCAATTAAATTCTAGATAGCTGAGTTAAGCCTTGTCTGCCCTCAACATGTGTCACCTGATCCATCCAGCTTTTAATGTAGTCCTGTCCTTTCTAAGCAACAGAAAATAAACAGAGCACTCAATTGCCAGAGGCTGTTTACAAAAATCAAGACGCAGGGCTTTAAGTGCATAATTTAATATCGGAGTCAAGTGAACATCCCCAACTTTAAATCTTGAAAAAGGAAATGCTGATGACTTCTCATAGCTGGATATACAGAAATTTGCCCCAAATGCCTTTCCACTACAAGACTTCAGTTCTCAAGAGCACACAGGTTTGTGACTACAACAATCATCATAAAACTGTCCAAGTTTTTACAAGCTAAGTGACTTCTGCATGCTCTGAATTGCCCAACAGACAACAAAACCAATACACCAACATTCTTGGTCATCCCTAAAGTACCATATTCTTGACATAAGACAAACAAAAGTAAATGATTTGCAAGGCTCATCAAGAACAGCAAAGGTAACAGAGGTAAGGTTAAGCAGAAGGGAGATGGTAGAAAACAAAGAGCAAGCAGAGAGATGTTTATATTTAGAATTTCAACCTCAAAATCATAGAAAATACTGACAAATCATTATTTTGTGAGAAACCTAAGTCAGAAGACTGAATGATGTCATACTGCTGACTAAAAGGCAATATGATCAAGTCAGCAGGGTTCACACGGGTCAAAAACTCATAAGCAGCAACAACTACAAAAGAAACATTTGACATAATATGAAAGAAAAATAAATAAATAAATTAAGGAAGTAAGCAATCCACACTTCTTCCATTTTAATTTGTGTCTGTTTCCTGCAGCAGCACTACAAATAAGCCAAGGCAGAGTTTTACAAGGTCCACTTTGGAGGTGTTCCAGCATAGCTGCTCAGCAGACAGTATGTACTGTAGAGAGCTAAGAAACATTATATTGTGTGTTTGGTTTTTTCTTCTCGATTTCATAGGCTAATAACTAAAATAGTGGCAGGGCTTCCTGGAAGTATCATCCTAATTTAACTGCTGCTCACTAGGCTTCTGCTGTTGGAGCTAAAGTGTTCTCTAAAAGTCAAAGGGCTAACAGTGAGGGTGTGATCTGAACCAGTGTCCCAGCAATAGTAGAAGAGGACAATAAGTGGTGGTATTTAACATGGCAGAAGATTAACACGTTAGATCAAAGTCAAAAAACAGCACAGAAGGAGTGATTCTATGAGAAGTGTATTCCATCATCTTACAGCTGGAACAGATGTTACAAAATCATTTGTTCAGCAAATTGAAACCTTTTTCAATTGGGTGAAGATGGAGCAGGAGGACTGCAAAACCTCAATTCAAAACTGTAATTTTGTCTATTTTCTTGCCTCAAACAATCTCACAGTTGAGTGGGGAACTAACTTCAAAGTGATCATTCTTTCCTTTACACAGAAACACACTCTCTAATCTCTTCATTCAGACAGGACAAATGCAAACACAACCAACATCCAGCTTCCCCCAGGAGTTCAGATGTACTGGCTTTGAAAGCAAAGCAGTTCAGCTCTTTCATTCAGAGGTAAATACCATGCAAACTCGAAACATCGCATTCACCAGAAAACCTAACACACCTTGCTGAGTGCCCTCCATTCAGCACTGCTAACAGACTTCAAAAGACTTTTTATCATTTATGGCTTTGAAGCTAAAAAGATTCTGGAGCTCCATAATGCTAATATCCTTAGCTCTGAACTCAACTATTCAATGTTTACAAAGCTCCATCATTCTTCCCTCTAAAACTTGCAGCCTTCTTTACTTTAGGATTAGAGCTTCAGCTTGTAAATGTCAACCTCCAAACAAGGGCCTGTGGAGTAGATCAACTGCAATGTCTGGAGCAGATTGTTCCAAAGAAAAGGAGGTGGAAGGGGGTGTGTAACACCCAGACCTGGAAGTCTGGAGGAAGCCTCAGTTCACACGTGAAAGGTTGTTTAAGAAAAGGTTAGATTTCAGCACAATCAAAGGTTGTTCAAGATGTACAAAGGGAAAAAAGCTAAGTGAGATAAGTCAAGGTGAGCTGGTCTTTAGCACAGATCACTGGGAACCAATATATTGCTTTTAACTGTTGTATCTCACAGAATTGTCACAGTTGGAAGGGACATCTAGAGATCATCTAGTCCAACTCCCCCCACAGCACATTACTATCTCTTATTTGGCAAATTTTTATATTTTTTTTTTTAAGGACTAAAAGTAAATATAAAGGTTGAGAATACATTTCACACATGCTAAGAAACCCAGCCCTGAACTAAGCAGAGTCACAGGACATTGCCAACACACAGTAAAGCTTAAATCAAGGTAAAGGTGGCTGGAGAATTCATTAGCACCCTGCTCAGGACAGCAATTTTCTCTCCCACAGGTGATTTTGAACTTGTTAGCTCAGTTGTCCTACAACCAGTACCAGACCCTTGCAGAACACCTCTTGGCTGCAGGAACTGCAGCATTTCTGAAGGACATCACTATATTTTCTTACACTGTGTCTAGCTCTGCAATTTTAATTTTTCTTTTAATTTCCAATAAACCCATTGTTCTGAGGCTTTGAATCTACAGAAACTGTCTACTCCCTTCTTTGGAAATTAATTTGTTTCTCCTGTACAGATGGGATCTGCAGGTCTCACTGTATCATAAACACACTCTGTTTTGCTGGTTTATTCTTATAGAATCTCAAATAAATGACCACATTTTCATACTAAGAAATCTGATGCATTTTTGCCTGCATTTCATCTTAAATAAAGCACTATTTTTAAGGATTTTTTTTCCTTTTATATCTTTTTTTCTGCTGCACCAGAACTAATATATTGATGTGAAAAAGATCTCTTTCCTGCCAAGATAACAGCTCATAACCAACAATTATATCTCACAGGTGTCCAACTGTGCTTAAAACATACCAGGCTCTTCACCAACATCTAAGTACAGTGACAGATGATACTTCAAGGGACTTCTCTTGAATTAAAAGCATTTAACAGAATTGTAACCACAGGGTGGGTAAATTAAAAACAGCTTCAGATTCTGTTTTCCAGGAGAAGCT
>NW_009952701.1:1908483-1910708 GCF_000747805.2 Chaetura pelagica
CCCTACAATTAAATAGGAAGAAGAGAGATGAGCAGAAGACTTAACAATGAATGTGGCTCATCTTTTCTACTAAATCTTTTAGCTAAAGCACAAACAACAAAGAAGTTTAATTTTGAGTTGTAATGTCACATGAGCACCACTAACAATCATATGGCATGAAAAGTTGTATATTAAAAAGAAACAAAGAACAATGAAAAGCTGCTAGACATGTTTTATAATGGCAGACAACTGGTGATCTGAGTTACCAACCAACCCATGGCAAGAATGTCTCCAGGTAGCAAATGCATTTGGGATATGTCCTTAATATTAGATGCTCTTTTCTGAGCATTGATAGCCCTGAATCAATTTCTGTACAGTTAATTTTAATGAGAAACTGAAAAGGCTCAGAGTTCTGACTCCAAGATGTAGACCATAGGGATCATCTAACAGAAACACACCCTGCTAGAAACCAGCAGCACAGGTTGGAGAACATGATATAAAGTTTTAATTCTGAATTTTGACTGCACTTGGCAAAAATACTAGAGATCTATTGGGGAAGAGAAGTAATACTGGCCAAATAACTGCTACTGCTCCTTTTAAAAATAAAATAATGAGAACTGGTAGTTGCAAGAATCTATTAGGCTGACAAATGGCTACTGCAGCACAATGGAAGCCTCCAGTATTGAAGACCCAAGGACTCTAAGAGTTAACTCTCTTTACACTCAGCAGCCATATCCTAGAAAGTCACGTTGCTCCTGCCTTTCTTCAAGCTGGAAGGCAGCATGAAATATGTGAGATGTCCTTGTCCATACTTTCCAAACATAAGTGTAATCCTACATAGGATGAGACACATTCATTTGTGTTTTGCCAGCATCCCTGCTTCTACCAGCTGCACAGTTTGTTGGGAGCTTTCTCTAAAATAGGAAGTTCCTACCTGGGTATGGTTTATTGGAATACACACCAGTAAATAACATTGTGCTTCCATTAATTTTTGGATCATGCATTTTATCTGAAGTCCAAAATTTGCCATAATATATTGAAACATTTTAAACACTTGAAGATTCATGATACTTTTGAGAAGTCTGCTTAGACTTCGATGCTCATCTTCTCCTTTGCATTGTTTGATGGGATAAGGCACCTCAGAACTGCAGATGTGAGAAGAGGTCTTATCAACTTTTCTGCAGAGGTCTACCCCATAAGATCAATTAATGGAAAAGTCAAGGAAAGCAGAGAGAAAAGAGAAGATCTACCACTCAGTGGTGCTTTCCAGTTCATTATTTTTGTTCTTTGGAGATTCCCTCTGCTTAACTGACTTGGTTACTAACCAAAGCAGCAGGAAATCTCCCTTATCTGCACAGGAAATCCTGCAGTTAGACTAACTGCAATTAAAGATATATAGAAAAACCCCAGTCTTCTACCAAGTTGCTCATACCTTCATGTGAGGAAAAGCTATTTATTAGAATCTGGAGAAGTAGAAGAAAATAAGATATAACCCTGAGCTACCTCTTTACTCCCCTACTTACTAGTAAAGCTTCCTCCAAGACCAAGGAGGACTCCCCCTGTGAGTTCAGTCACCAAAACCTCAGTTGACATGAGCTCTCTGCTCACCACATCACAGCAACAACTGGCACCCAAGACTGGAAGTAATTCCACAAAATAGTAGGAAGAAACAGCTTTCCATAACACTGTTTTTATCCTTGGAAAACTGAAGAATATTTAATCAAGTCCCTTCTGCTTCACAAAGATTGTTTCTTTAATCTTTCTCCATTTATTTTTGCACTTATATCTTGTATTTAGTCAAGACCTTTATACATCAACAGGACCATCATACTTAGGATTCTATACATTAAAAACAAATCCAAGCAAATTCATCCCTCTCTACCAGCCTGAAATGAAATTTTAGACAGAATAAAACCAGAGCTGTTGGGTATATATTTGCCTCACTGAGAAAACAAACAAAAAAATAGATCCCCAGACAATGCACACCGTTCATCTTTCAAGAAATTCCTGAAACTCAGCTCAGTGGTGTGAGAGGAAAGGCATTACAATTTTCTAAGTGGCTACAATTAAGATAAAGTTCAAGACTCTAAAGTTCAAGGCCTTGCTCATTTTACACAGAATCAGAAAGAAGAGAATCAGGAAGAAGAAAGAGATAAAAAGCTGGAGGAAAATACCAACAGAATTGTCAATATAATATTAGTTTACAAGCTTTCCTTGAACCCCAGCTGTAGCTTGGTATTCCTGCT
>NW_009952701.1:1910898-1921977 GCF_000747805.2 Chaetura pelagica
CTGCTGGGTACACTTACTCTAATTTATACCTTGTTGGCTAATGGAAACATGAGAACCAAGGAATGCACATGTAGGACCATGGCTGCAAGTCCGTGTGGTGCTGGGTGTAATTCTAAAAACTGGATCCTGTTTATCAAGGATACATTAACTGCAACATTTCCCAGCTCTATTTTGGAGGATTAGAGAAGGAGAAGGAAATGTTTCCTTGTGAAAGCACAGGTGTTGTTCATACTAATTCCTGAGCAACAATGGCTTTGTCTTCCTACCTCCCCCATCCACCTCACTGGAAGATATTTAATTGGACTGAAAGAGAAAGCAGTTACACTTCTTGGTGAGAGTGAATGTTTGTAATCTCTTTACCTCCTCTCTTCTCACCATGCAGCCAGCTAATGATTAAAACTGAGGGAAAGCAACTGCTACTGGACTACATTAAACCAGATGATTAAACAGAGCAATGAGAAGTTCAAGTAATTACCAGGCAGACACGAAGAGGAGGGAAGGGAGTGCTGCATTCCCTACCCCACTCTGATTGCTAAGAAATAAAGGAATATAAGTGGCTTTTTTAGACACCCTACAATCACAAAGCCATTCTCCCTTGTGCAGTAATTTCAAACATAACCATCATAAATAGCTCACATGCACACACACAAAACCCTTCTGTGCTGGTGCAGCGTTCAAAAGAGCAAAATCAAGCCATGCTTTAACAAATCCATACTTACCTTCTCAGAGTACAGTGCATGTACATTTTTCAGACTGAATCTATTTGTGTAAACTGGAAAAAACAGAGAACAAGACAGCCTGCAGCCTGAGGGGAACCCTCATTAGCACAGCTTTACTGACACTGTTGGGAGCTCCAGCAGGGGACTTTCTCCTGTTCACAAGGCTGTAATTTTGAGGACCTTGGTTAATGTTTATTACTCAGGCAGATGAATTCAAATGTACCCAGCAACTTCTGCAATCTGGATGAGTCCAATAAGTAGCTGGAAGGCAGGAAGATTCCTAGCTGAATTTATTAACGCATACTAGAAAAAAATACTTCTTTTAACAGCAAAATCTAAAATGCACATATGCTATAGAAGAGCTTATCTCCTCAATGGTTCCAAGGCAGGGAATGAACTTAGTCTTCCAGCCAACCTACTGGCAAAAGAGGACAGTTGCAGTAGTGTTGACTTTTCAAACCAACACCCCCAACCTCCTGAGTGAAATGTGGGGACTTGAGTACCACCATGGAAACAGTCGTTACAATTCCCCATGATGACAAGGATATTATGCCAGTTTTAATGAGTACATTTGGCATTAATACCCTGGGCTATGAAACTATCTGTGCATCAGACATGAAAAACAAACAAACAAACAACAAAACAATACACAAACCAGTAAGCAAAAACTTCAAAGAAACCCTTTCATACCCACCACCTCTCTTAGTAATTGCTTTATATTAAGTAAAAGTAGTTTGCGAGCATCCTGAACAGTTCCATTGAAGACAGTTATATTTTCATCCCAGGAACAATCTCTGCTCTAGAGTGCATGTGTAACCATATTATAAACTTTCATACCTACACAGCACTTGTTTT
The DNA here is from genome assembly GCF_000747805.2 of Chaetura pelagica. Taxonomy (NCBI): domain Eukaryota; kingdom Metazoa; phylum Chordata; class Aves; order Apodiformes; family Apodidae; genus Chaetura; species Chaetura pelagica. The sequence continues at coordinate 1,912,473 of NW_009952701.1, forward strand.
ATTCCAGGAAACTCATGGAGGACCTGATGTGACATTTCTAGGGCTGGGTCCAGCCCAAAGGCATGATTATCCATAGAACAGAGATGGTTTTATTTCTTCATGCTTTTAAGCTCTAGAAAAGACTTTCTTCTAATAGGACTTCCTGCTGTTCTGCTGTGTTTTTCCCACTGGAGTATCTCAGCTCCAATGACTTGACAGGGTTTTTTAGTTGTGGATTTTTGTTTGCTGTTTGTGTATGTGGTTGTTTTGTTTTGTGTTGGTTTGGGTTTTTTTAAACTCTAGCACCTGCTTATGAGGAAAAACTCAAAAGGCTAGAGCAGTTTCCACTGAGTATCTGATGAGTTAATAAACAGACAGTGCAATTACAGTGATGAGTATCATACCAGAAAAGACTAAGAGAAAAAAAAACAAACAGTAAGCCAGTCTGAAAAAGGAATCACCTCTCCCACTGGTATCACTTAAGGCATCAGGTTATTGACTCTAAAGATCTAAAAAAACAGTGTCTGGTAAAGGATGAGCTGTCCCAAATACCACAAGGATGCAGAAAGCCACTCAGTTAAGAGACAAGTTGTTTTTCAGTCACCTTGACTAATAGACCATTTTGAAAAATCAACCAAGACAAAACTGAAGACAACTAGAACATACCCTTGGATGTCCTTAGAGGGGCTTTGTTGAGTACTCCTGCCTCTGTAGAAGCAGAATAGACCCTAAGAAAATGCCATGAGCCTTACAAGAATTTGCATCAGGTAGCAACAAAATAATTTTGAGGGACTTCCTAGAAAGTGGAAACCTCAGAAAAATTGGCTCATGAAAAACAGGTTACAGATGCTGTAATAGGCCCTCTTTATCAGCTCTCCCTGGATGCCCACCACGTACAGAGTAATTTAGGCATTCACAATATTTGAAAGGGATCAGGAATAAGAAGCCAATTGCAAACAAACCTCCACAGACACATACACACAGAGTTCAAAATGTTATTCACAACCTTACCTAATGTGACCGGTGTCCTGGAAGGAGGCTATAATTAATACATACCCTAAATTATAAGATTTCAGCCAACTCCCATAGTATTTTAAACAATTTTTACCCAAGCAAAACCTACATATAGTTCAGTACACAAGTAATTGCCAAGCAGCTTTTTCTCACAAGAAAATTACAGAGAAGCAGCATTCCATTCACATGCCATCAGCATAGCAAGATGTAGAATCTCTGGGTTTTTTGAAAAGCACCCTGCACAAAATTGTATTAAATTACTATATGTGCAACAGGGAGAGATAAGAAATAGAGAAGAGCTATTTCCACTGGAGCACCAACAGATGATAAGGTATACAGATGGAAATTATAGGTTTCTCTGGCTTGACTATTATGATTCCAGAGTGCAAAGAGAAGAATAATATATTGTCATTTATGCAAGACAAGCAACAGTCAGAAAGGTACTGGCACAGACAGCAAACAGGTCTACAGAAAAGCATTTTCAAAAAGGCACCTCCTGCCTCTAAATATGCTGTAATACTTTGAAACTAATAAAGTTATGATCTTTTGTACAAGATTAGTACTAATTACTTCCTAATAATACACTGTCCTTAGTAAAGGTGTTCACATAGACAAGGGAGAACTGGGGGGCTGGCAGAAGGTGGAACATGTTTGATTTAACTGATCATTTAATTTGCTGATGTAGGTACCTATTGTTCCAATTTAAGGTGTAGAAGTAGAACATCTATTTCAGAGAAAAACTCTGTGTCTACCAAATATTAACTATTGAGAAATGTAAAGTACTCTTTCTCAATACCACAATAAAACATCTTATGCATAGGGAAACAAACAGATCTTTACATTAAAAAGAGACACATATATACTTTTAAAACTTCACTTTTCTTGAGGAAATGCCTATGATTTTACATTCAACTAATCAAGAGAAAGTATGTCAGAAGCAGAGTATTAGCTTGGAATTAGTGGGTTTAGAAGCAGGACTATCAATTGAGCAAAACTTCAATTACAAACTAATTTAACGTATACCCAAGTACATTATTGCAATTCAATAAACATCTCTTCAGAATTAGACAATTCCAATTTGCCTTCATTTCAGCCTGTGTGCATGCATTACAAATTTGCTATTATCCCCACTAAAATTAGCCAGACTGTCTGGAAGCAGTCATCCACACAATCCCAGGGTGTCACATTGCTGCATCAAACTAATCCCAAATGAACCACTTAATCTTACCTGCTTACCAAACAGGAACAAGGAACAGAGTGTACCTACCCATGACAGTATTACCCTCCTAACATTTCTTCGAGCTACACGTCTGCCTGAGTAATCCAGCAATTAATCTATCAACATCTTTCCTGGTGGACATACAACCACTCATTTTTATAACTTACTCATCTGTTTTTCTCCTTCTTATATTGTTGAACAAGGAAGAGTCTTGCACCTACTCAACTTTGCACATTCTGATATTTTGCTGCTCTGGAGGATTGCCTTCCCTTTGTTTAGCTGTGATACAATACTAAATATGCTACTCCTGGCAACACAATTCCATTTTAATCACAAATTAATTCCTCTGAATTAAGGATGCAATATCACTGATGCAAGATCACCAAGTGGGAATTATAAGCACTTGCCATCTAATAGGAGCATTCCTTTCATGATCTGTGCAGCCTGAATATCTACACCACACAAGATACTATTTTTAAGGCATTGTAAAGGCATCAGTATCCTGATGGTCAAATGACAAAGTGAGTTGACAGAAAGTACAGCAGTGGACAAAAGTGATCTTGTTTCTACAGCAGCCCTCTACTTCCACAGAAAAGCAAAACAGATCAATCAAATTATACATGGTGAGCAGAACCACACTTCTCCCTGTTGATGTTACCTGAGATCAGAATGTCTCAGGAGCAACTTAGCCACCTTCTGATCTCTCCAGCTAAGAAGCAGTGAGCATCCCTGTGGATGCAGCTCATGGTAAGGTAAAAAAACAAACCACAAAACCAAACTAAAACCAAAGGCAGCACAGCAAATAGGACTTTAATCCATGTTACATGGAAGCAAGATTTAGACACATCTTGCCTGTGTCAGGCACAGTATCAGCTTGTACACCACAGTAAATAACAGGGCTAAAATCCTAGCATCCTTCAAGAACTACTGATGTTTCCACTGTGGACTTCAGGCCATCAGCAGAATTAATCCAGTCATTTACTCCCAAGCAGCCTTGAGCAGACTCTCCTGACTCCACAGACTCTCCTGTGCTCCACCACAGGATAGGGGATGCCTGATAAACTGCTGTAAAGGGAGGCAGATGAAACTGCCTGACAGACAAACTACCAGAGTATCCATAGCTTTATGCACTACTACAAAATCTCCTTAAGAGGGATGTATGCAAAGATTTCCTTGAAATATTTGTTTTAAGATAATGATTGAAATTCACGTTGCTTTTACCTTTTTTTTCCTACTTAGATTTTGCACGAATAAAAGAAGGTCTGACAGGATGTCAATTTTTAAACTTAGATAATACCTGGGAGAAAATACTCATTTGGCAGAAAGCAGCTGCTTTAGGGCAACCTACCTTTCACTATTAATTCTGCATAATTTGAAACTCCAGATCCACCATCTGAGCGAATGACACAGCGGTACTTGCTGATGCTGCGTTGAGAGGTGTCAGCTACACTGACAGTGGCAGAAAAACGTCTGTGATTGACCACTCGAGTGACCATCAGTGCTGTGTCCCTCCCATTCCACTGCTGTAAACAGACAAAAATAATACAAGTCATGAAGACACACAGATTATGCAACCACATCTAACTCTCTTTGTTACGCTTCACGTTGTTCAGACCTTCACCTTCTCATTGTTAGGTTAGAATTTTTTACAAGCACAATTTTTCAAGGAAAGATCCCTGCAAAAGGGACAAGGTCACATGAAGTAGAACTTAAATAGTAATATTTAAGTTTTCATGTCTACTTAATTTTTGAAACATATTTGGGCATTTTGTCTGATATAAGTATTAAAAAAGCTAAAGTGCCAGCTCCAATTATGCAGTTGTACACAGTATATTCAGAGGCCTGGCTAGGATATAAAAAATACTGCATATTAATGGATTTTGTACATCTGGGAAAACGCTACGAATGAACAGATTTTATACAGTTGGACTTTTCAGACGTAAAACTTCAATTCTGGATCAATTTAAATAAATCAGTTGGATGAGCAGACATCCTTGTTTGCCCAACATTCCTAAATAAACCTCTCTACCAATGCCAGGCTACATTTTCTCAACTGGAAAAAGGACATTATCTACAAGAATTATCTAGAAAGAGAAGTTCTCCACCATGTAAACACCTGATCTTGCTCAGTAGGTCTAGTTTGTTAGGAGTTTCAAAGGAAAACACATGGACGATGACTGACAACCAGTAATCAGGTTTTGGGTGTGTTTCAAAGGGTTATTTTCATTAAATGTTTCCATTTTAGAGAATGGAAAAGAGGTTTCCACTAGCAACAATAACAATTTCCCTCCAAGCCCCTGCTCCTCACAGGAAAAGATTCATATTGCCTCAGGCAAGAAGTGTTTTTACACACACCTAGACACAACTGAGGAAAGACTTCACTGACAGATAAAGAGTAAGATAAAAATATATCTCTGTGGATGCTAAAAGTAGACAAAAGGTTAATAAACTTCAGATAAATATGTAATGTTTAGGAGAACAGCTGTGATGAGAGTACAATTAAAGTGACTGTCAAGTCATTTTAACATGATGCCAACTACATTTCTCACCGACTTGTGTTTTTCCCAGTGCTATTTTTTATGTTTGTGATTGGGTAAAATGATTCCTCCCCTAATATTTAAACTAGATTTGAAATATAAAGTATATTAAAATGTCTCAAGTCAATAACATTTGAGAAAACTGTTACTTCTGTGACTACAAGTGCCATAGCTACCATGCCAAAGGCCTCTCTTGAATGCTTCAGGTGTTACGAATGAGGTGGTCAGGCCTTCTGTCACAGCACTTCAAGCTGAGAATAAAAGCTGTTCTTAAGCATTCTGAAAGTTTATGTTGGTCCTACGTTGCACACACAGTACATATAGCAAGAGAATAGTCTTGACTTCTTTAGAAAGTTAGGTGTTTCATGGCACAAGTTTAGAAGAAGCCAAGAGCCCAACTATTTAAAAAACTTCTAGTACAGTGATGTTGCGACTCCACATGCCTGAGCACTCCAAAAGGCTGAAGAAATAATTTTGTTCTTCACTGGAAAACATGCACTCCACACCTCCAGTTTGGTAACTATTTGACTTCTACCTGTAGAACTGAAAATGAGTCCTTAAGGTTGTTACTATACCCACATAAATAGCACAACCCAGCCTTTCAAGACCTCCCAGTAGGGTGAAAACAAATCCACACATTCAGAGAGGGAATGTTTTGGTCTTTCAGTGAGTGACTAAAAGGAACAATCTGCAGTCAAGGGAAACTGGGATGAAGAAAAACAGTGAGTCCAACAGATTTTGCCTGTTTTCATTGCTCAGGTAGTATTCTCAGACATTAGAGTAGGTTTCCTTTGTAACAAATTGTCACTGACTCTGGACTGAGGATATTTTTAGAGTGAAAGGAAAGAAGGTTGTATGATTAAGCAGAACTGAAGAACTACCCCAGTTGTTCTGTATCTTCTTTGTGACTGAGTGCTTAGAGGTGCACACATTTGAAACAAATTTTGCTGCCACTTTTTCCTTTTTCTATTTTTTGTCACCTTAAACTATCACCTAGAAACAATTAATGGCAGTTTCTTCATGACAAAATTTTAGCCCCACTGCACAGCCTTTCACTACCTACTTACTTTACTTGAAAAAATAATTTAAAACCCCTACAAAACCATACAGACAAAAAAACCCACCATGAGAAAAAGTACATTCCTTTACCTGGAGCCAGAGCTTGTCATGCTGGGACCACTTTCCCCCTGCAATGCACTGGAACGTTGCATTCTGTCCCACGTTCACCTCCACGTTCTGAAGCCTCAGGAAATGAGGTGCTTTTCCTAACAAAAGATGCAAAGTATTGCAAGGGTAGAGTAAGGCAGTAATTGACTGTGTTACACCAGCCCAGATATTAACACTCAGCAAAGCATTAGGACCTATCCCTGGCAAACCAATTTTGCAAACTCGAAGTGTCCTTCCCTATTTAACTGCTCACTGCAGAGCGAGCTGGGTGATGGGCCAGAGGGTGGCCTAAGGGGTCACACGTGGGTGATGGATGGGCCAGAGGGTGGCCTAAGGGGTCACACAGGTCTCTGGCACATCTGAAAACACAGCCTTAGATCAAATCACAACACAAGTTCATGGTCATCAGCACAATTCCTTATACATTTTGTTACTGCTTGCTCTAAAGGGTAATTGAGTCATTTCTTCTAAGCAGGTAAAAAAAAATAATCAAATACTTCTGAGCTTGTCACGCATGACTGACCCAAAACAAATTTTCCCAAGGGTTATATTTACCTTTTTATTATATTGACTATCAAATACATGCTTGATCTTTAGAATAATAATATGACATTAATATCAAATTAAATATCAAATGAATTATTCATATGACTGTGTAATTATCTTACTTTATGATCACTGGTATCAGTGTTTTGCTGAGACTAAATTCAGCATTAATTAAAATGAAACCACTGATACAAAATGCAGACCAAATAAACTGACAAGAAAATAAAAACCATTACTGTACTGAATCTGACACTTCTAAATACACTTCAGAAGAAAGTTTCTGTATCATTTGTAAACTTTTAGTGGGACATACTGAACAGCCTTATGAGACTCTAAAGGTCAGAATTTTTCAACTTCATCTTATTTTCTGGTATAATTAGACTCCAATGAAATATGCAATTTCAGATGATGTACCAACCCATCTTTATCTACTGGAGTCAAAGAGCTTCAAAAGGCTGTGGCATCTGTATCTGTCTGTGCACAAAGCCTGACATGAATTTGTCTACTGTAGACATGTGAAGAGAGCACACATGCCTGTAGACCACTCCAGATGTTTTCACCTAGCTTCTGGAGCCCATCCACATTTTGCTGACAACTCCTGAAAGAGAGATAATCTGTACCCTTGTGCTTTCAAGGAATCAGTAGTTTGCATCAAAATGTAATGGAAATCTACCTCTGGGTAACAGGCAGAATGTACTACATGTTATTTGCAGACTTTTGCCTGCAGTCTAAGGTGAGCAGATAGCACAGCAGCAAACCTAAGTAACAGCGAAACCACAGCACAAACACCCTTAATGACACAGTAATGGAGAAAAATAAACACCTTGCTCGTGTGGCCTTTTTTTTTTTGTGTGTGTGTCCTGTGAAGAAATGCACTGGAATATCAATTGCAGGAGCACTTGCACTTGTAGGACAGTGCTCTGGAAGGTGGGCACACCTGAGGACCAGGAGTTTGGGCTTGGTGTGACTGAACTGATCTAGGCTACACAGCTTCATGTTTGGTGCTGGCTTGTATCTGCTGCCCTGTGCTGTGTGCTCATGCACACAGAGTCATTGAGCTTTTGGCATAAGGAAAATTGATATTTTCCAGATAAATTAGAAGCAAAGAAATAACCCCAAATAATTTCAGTAACCTCCAGGGACATCAGGAGCTTCATAGTCACCATGCTTTAAGTTATTTTAATTATAAAATTAATACGAGGAGCAAAACCTGTACAAGACAGTGGCACAGACTCTGATGAGTTTTGTTGTGGTGGCTGTTATCCCTGAACAAGAAAAGGAATACTGGGAATCCAGCAGGAGAAACATTTACAAAGACCACAGAGAATTTGCAGCTTCTGAGCTAGTTCTGAATGCTGCAGGTTGCAAAGTGATCCAAAACGGTGTATTTAACTGCTTGAAACATTTAGCTTTTAAGATTTAGGTTTGAGTTTAAGTTTTGCACTTAATTTTGAGGAGGAACCTGCATATGCTTAGAGAAATAGATTTAAAATCAGTTAAAATCCTTGATTAAGGTATAACAGCATCCTATCTCTTCTTTAAAATCCCTTCCCTGTCTTGGCTATGCTTTGCCCCACAATTTCTTCAGTGGCCTCTTTCCCAGGAAAAGAATCAGGGAGAACCCAACGTGCTGTGGAACACACATAGATCATTTGGGGGATTGGAGTGGATGCTGCCAGTCAGCAGCAACATCTGGTTAATACAGATTGTAAGTATTTCTTAATGAAGTAAAAGCACTCAAAGGCCTGAGCCATCAGCACATGGTAAATACAAATATAATTTAGTTAAACAGCAATTAACCATGCTGTAGTTATCAGAAATGTCCTGTTAAACTTGAGCAGAGCCATGTCTGTCACATTGAATGGCAGCTGTTCCTTGAAATACTTATTCCAAGAGCACCAGTTGATATGATCCATGATTTTTTTTGTGAGCATCTGTCACTGCCTGACTTACTAAAACTATGAACTAGCCAGAGGGACTGTTAAAGGCTGTTTAAAAAATATTTAGAAGAAATTGTATACTACATACAAAATATGGAGGGACACACAGTCCTCAAGCCTCACTGAAGATGCATAGAGAGACTAAATAATTTCAGACTAAGATTGAGTCTCAGAGTTTCTTTAAATAGAAAAAAAACCAAACCCAACCTAATCTTATTATTATGGCTGTGATAAAAGAAATTTGGCACTAATATTTTTCAGTGTTATCAACCTGCATTAGTTTCTACTCCTGTGCAACTATTTTGACTGAGTAAGATTTATTTTTAATATCTTTCTTTATAGGGGTGCCTAGTGGGATTAACACTTGTTGAGAGAGAGACCTTTAGGATATGTCCTTTACCAAGGAGATACTGAAACAATTTGTTTGTTTCTTAAGTTAACCACACAGGATATGATCAGAAGCTTTGTAGATTGTTTTCTACAGCAACACAATTGAGAAACAATTAAACAATCAGGCTTATGTTCTCATAACAAGAGAGAAACAAAGATTTCCACAGCTGGCCTGGCACTAGCTACAGACTCAGAGCAGTTTTGCCTTTTGCACAGCTTGCAAAGTTGCATAATTATGCAAAGCTGATTGTCTTTAGGTGTCACGGAGGGATACAAGATGACATTTTAGTGCTGATCCAACTGGGTAACTCACTCCTTTAAAGTCTGGAACATAACACTTTGATACAGTTAGGAAAACCAAGAGTGCTCACTGCATGGATGGGCGAGAACTCGGACTTCATCCACAGCTATGTACCCTGGGTGTCCTTTCAGAGAGACGGATTCAAATATCACCTGAAACACAAAATAAGAACAAGTTTTCTAAAAGAGTCTCTAGACTTCTCACTTGGGCAGTCACCGTGTTCTACTCTTATTCCAATGTCTGAGTCATTCAAGGCATTTCATCATTAATAATGAAGGGATACCAAGGTAATTCAGTATGTATATGCATACACCAGAGTGAAAAGCTGATTGACATGGAAACCAAAAACCTAGAGCAACATTCATTAGGATTAGAGGTAACTATGTCCTGCTTTACACACCTACATTCACTT
>NW_009952701.1:1923512-1929306 GCF_000747805.2 Chaetura pelagica
CCCTCCATCAGAAGATTTAATACAGTAAAAATTCCACTTGCAAATGTTGATCACCCCCTGCCCTGGCTATGAAGGTGGATCAATATGTGCTTTGCAAGTGCAGAATTGCTGTTAATCGTTTTGCTTTGCATTTGGGCTTCCACAACATAGTTTCTAGTCATGTTTCCATGACTTCTTAAGACCTGCTCCCTCACTTCAAAACACATCCAAGTGTGAGATCTTTTGAAACACATCTAGTAGAAAAGACATGATGAAGAGAGGTAGAACACAAGAAATAACAAGGAAAAATACAAACTAAGTAAAGCTCAAGTGCTAATAATATGTAGAAACTAAGTTCTACTCTAGAGGAAGATGGAAAAATAATAGGCTGCCCATGGAGTAATAGGAGAAAACAAGTCTGTGGAAGAGTAAATAATTCAAAAAACAGCAACAAGAGGTTTGTGTTATAAAAATGCTTGACAGGCTTTTTAGGGACCTTATAAAATAAGAGTATAATTCAAGCTCTTAGTCTAGAAATTATTATTTACTCTAGCAATTAAATGTCACTCATGATAAAAATTATACCTACTGGAAAGGTCATAAAAGCAACTATGGAGACTCCCTTCAGACTTGAATTAAAGTGTAACATTACAGCTACAAAATCTTATTGTAGATTTGCATTGGTGAGAAGCTGGAAGTCACAATGGACTCCTCAGTTTCCTACAAGCTGAGAACTTTAATAAGGCACTGACATTAGCTACTGGTACATGGCAAAGTAAGCACCAATACACAGAGAGTTGTCTTCTCTTAATTACTAGCAGATATAGATTCTTTAATACAGCACAATATAACTTAAGCCAGTAAAGATGTACTCAGCTCCTAAAAACCCATGGATATTGGTGCAGGAGCCACTGAAGAGAATGGGCTATTCTTCCAAATTCATACAACGTTAGTTTTTTTATCCTTGTTCCCCTTCTTTTCTTTTTCCATGTTCAAACTTCCACATTATTGTCTTTTTTCCTGTATTTTGCAGCATCTTAACCCTATCAAAGTGAGAAGCACAGAGGTACCCAGGTGGCAGAAAACAGGGAATTGAGACCCAACATGAGGAAAAGGCAGAAATTCATGCTTATGGGACCCATCTCTGCAAATTTCACACCAAATGTCTCTCATATCCTTTGAAATTCATTGTGCTACACACAGTTGAGACACAGGCATTTAACAATGCTTTACACTCTCTGGAATTAACTTAGATGACAAAATGCAAAGCTTTGCTCTTAAAAGCATTCTTAAATGCTCCTGAGAACTGCAAATACCAACTCATTTAATGTTGCCTTACCAATAAACAATGCTACATTTCACTGCTGCTGTATCCCAACAATGTCTGTGTTAGCAATATAGCCTGGCTCATCTGCTGCAGTACAGGGGCTTTCTTCAGGCATGGATCAATAATGTTCCTTGCTATACATCAAAAAAAACCCCTCTTCCTGGCAGACTCTAGTGCTGCCCTCAGTGTATTCTGGGACCAAGTTCATCCTTATGGCAAGTAGTAATTCAAGAGTACATGTACTACCTTTCTCCAAGAACTATTACAGCTTTTTCTTGCTACACAAAAAACATCTACAGCCTGGGAATCCAAGGACATGGAACTCTGGGGTAGACATTGTGAATCTCCACCATCCCCATGTTTCTATCCCAGCACAAGGCTTTTGGAGCCAGAGGACTCCTATGACACAGAACTGCCAGCCCTAAAACAGGACCTCTGGCAACTGGGCTTAGTTACTAGTTTTCCACTAGTCACATCTCCAAAGCTCAAAGTACTTGTCGAGTCCTCAGACCCAGGACAGATAGTTTCAGATTTTTTGCCTGACTGAATTCTTGATGCTCACTTCAATTCAAGGTGCGGTGGTTTCTGTGTGTTAAGAAAATAACCCACATTTTGCCTGACAGAGGCTTCACTATTTAGAAAAAAAATACTGTTTTGCCACATGTTACCTGGTGCTTTTGAAATATAAAACATGCTTTCAGGCCTCTTGCATACAAAGACTTCTCCAGAAGGGCAATTTTGTTTTCCGCTGACACTCGGTGGCACATCCTAGATTGTGAGTGGGAAGTTAAACACTACACAGGCAACAGTACAGCCAAACTTTTGTCATCCTGCCACCTCTGGACTCCTTCAGCCTGAAGTGTTACTTTAAGTTGCCAAATAATACTTTTGTCTAAGTCCTGTTATCTTTTTTTTTTTTAATTTTCTCTTATCCAACTTTGACTAAATATAGAAACTTACGGGATTGCAGCTCAGCTGCTTTATAAAATCAGGGACTGATGATAGATCAGCCTATTAGATCCCCCAAAACAGCAGAAGGGATCTCAAAGTGCAAAAGCCACACACTTGAGGAATAAGAAAACAAATACAAGCAGGAGGGAACATCAGCCTGGGCATCAGCAAGTGAAAAAGAAAACCCTTGCATTTCCTAAGAAGGAACTAGGCAGTTAGTGCTGCCTTCCAATCTGTTCTTTTTTGTACTGCAGTGAAATATTCTTGTTTGATTTAAAGGATTTTTTTCCCCCTCAGGAAAAGCAAACTTGACCTGCCAAAGGACTTGCAAAAGAAGGAAGGCAGGCTCAGGAAGTCTGCTCTTGCTATATCTAAGAGTAGGATCTCTCTCAGTGTGAGATCAGACTGCCTTTTCCAGGTTTTTCAAGCACTGATTATCTGGGTGAAAGATCATTTCTGTTATCTCTGTGGAGCACTTACTATGAAGCAAAATCTCCCTCACCCACCAGGTTCGTGGTTAATATGAAAGGAGCACAAGGACTTCAATATGACTTGAGAACAAGTGATAAATTGTGCTAAGCCCTTAAAACACCACTTGCCACACATTTGCATCTCTTTATCCCTTCCTTGTGGCCAGCACAGCATGCTCTATGTATTCTGCTGATATCCCCAACTCTTTTTCAGACTTCAATCATTCTACTGCAGCTCCGATTTTATAGACATCCTACCCAGTTATTACAAGACAAAAAAACAACACCCCAAAATAAACAACAAAAAGCTTTTCTACCTGCTGTTTACTATTCAGACTATTTCCTGCCTTCCCATAGTTTCTTCTGTCATAATTGCTATCTCACTCATGTCTTTTGTTAGTATCATTACCTACACCAGCATTTCCAGCAAGGTTTAGGGTGCAATTACCTCCCATGCTTTTCTTTTTTCCTCTTGAATAGAAAAGAAGACAAAACCCACACCTTCAACACCTAAAAACTATCTGAATCCATTGTGTGCAACCTTACCTAATTAGAACTAAACAATGACTGCAAAGTTGCCACCTGAAGTTTGAAATGAACAACTCACAAATAGTTGTAAAATTAATATAACTAAAAAAACAACTTACCCAGTACAACCCTCAACTTTGTGCTTGTTGTAAAAAATAGATCTCCTAACAGAACAAGAGCCTATGTCACAAGCAGTGTCAAAGAGGAGAAAGAGAGGATGTAGTGAAGACACTTGGTACAAGGTTTTATTAGTAGCTTATGCACTCCATAAAGGCACAGGGAAGTCCAGATGCAAAGCTGAGTGAACAAATTTTCCTTCTTATTGAACCAAGGGCCAAAAATAGTTCAGACAAACTGATGCAGAGATAGTTACACATCTAGACACCCAGCTGTATTTACATTTACATTGTGCTATGGAAAGTGTCAGTACAATTCTGTTTATACACCAATTCAGTCATAAACAAATGGGTCTTAACTTGCCAATAATTTGACTCCCAGGACTCTCCATCACTCTGTGACCTGACAACAACTAAAGAAAAAAGGTGAAGTGGTAAGAAATACTCCAAGATGCCTGTCTAACACTTTTGCTATGAAATCGCTCTCTGTCAATTCATTCTGATATGACGAAGTCAGGAGGACATCTGATTTTTCAGAGAGCTATTGCTAACAATAGCTTAGCTCACAGCTAGTCAAATCATAGAACGGTTAACATTGGAATGGACCTGAAAGATCACCAGGTTCCAACCCCCCTGCTATGAGCAGGGACACCTCCCACTAGACCAGGCTGCACAAGCCTCAACCAACATGGCCTTGAACACCTCCAGGGATGGGGCAGCCACAACCTTCTTAGGCCACCTATTCCAGTGCCTTCCTACCCTCATGGTGAAGAATTTCTTCCTGATATCCAACCTAAATCTCCCCTCTTCCAATCTAAAACCATTGCCCCTTGTCCTATCGCTGCCTTCTCTGGTAAAAAGTCCTTTCCCAGCTTTCCTGTAACCCCTTCAGGTATTGGAAGGCCACTGTAAGGTCTCCCCAAAGCTTTCTCTCCTCCAGACTGAATAGCCCCAACTGTCTCAGCCTCATCATCTTCAAGGCTCTGCTCTCAACTCCAACATCCAAAGGAAAAGCAGTGAGAAGTACAAAAAACTCATACCTGATAAAAATGCGGCCAGAACGTACTGATGGCAAGTTCTGCCTTCACCCAGCCTTCTGTCACAACTCCTGAGACATTCCATATGGGATTGCCCTGGGGTCCTCCATTCACCTTCACGTAGACGTTCAGAGAGCCCGGACTGGAGCGGTCTCTGCTGGACAAGTAGTAGTGGAAGTCGATGCAGTGTGTGTCATTCTCCTTCAGCGTGGGCAGCAGCAGGTGAGCTTTCTGCCCAGATGCCCTCCCAGAGCTGTTCACCATCATGAAGGAGCCTGTGAGAGGAAAACAAGCAGAAAAGGAAAGCAAAAAGAGAAGGAAGAGTGGTTTTTCCTGGGCTTTTTCAGTAAAAACTGCTCCTTTTAAGAAGTCAATGATTCCCTTAGAAGCCAGGAAACAAAACATTCATCTGAAGAACTTAATCCAGTTATTTTATGCTAATTGTTAGGTAAGGGAAAGAAAATAAAACTGCAGGGCACATACACAAATAGATTTGGGGCCAACCAGAAAACGCTTTAATTAGGTACCTAATAAATCAAAATACTATTTTGCTTTGAGTATTTTATAACCTTGTGATAAAACAGTCACTCAAAACAAAAGCAAATTCACACTTCAGGTAGTAAAAAGTCTTTTTTATGTCACGCAGTCCAGCAAAGGCACATTGGGTATGAAAGCTACAAGAATGGACCACGTTCTCTGCTGATGCCTAAATGGCCTCTACCCACTTGGTACCAGTCCTGTGAGCCCTGCATCTTGGCACTATCAACTTTTGAAGGTGATGATGTGTTATGAAAACCCTCATTTTTAAAGCCTAAATTAATTAGTCCTGTTATCATAACAGCAACATCTCGACCAGAAATAATGCAACCCAGACAGTTATTCTTCTAGGAGGGAAGGACAGGCTGAATTTAGGGAGGGAAATACATACTAAGATGATTTACGATTGATGAGTTTGTTAACCTGGAAGCTTGAATCGTATTAACCAAGGAACTTCATGTTGCACTTGCATTTTGATTCATCAAATGGTTATCTTACAGCACATTGTGTCTCCACTCATCTCTTCACAGATGCATCAAGGTGACAAATGTTAGCAATAAGGGAAAACATTACGAGAGTGATTTGATTCCATTCTGTGTAAAGGATCACCCTTCTGTGTGTGCAGACACACTCAGAAAAAGCTGCAGAAAACACTGGGATCAAGGAGGGGAGAAATTTGTGTGTCAGCAGCCAGGCATGGTAATTTTTAATCAAATGCAGCTCTCTTGACACTCTCAACTCTGCTGCTGCTGCTGCCAAGACATGCTACAAATGTATTTCTCTGATGGCCTCTTGCAGTTCACAGAAGATTGAGTTTGAAAAGCCTTGCCTCACTTCTAACCTATTGAC
>NW_009952701.1:1930219-1948636 GCF_000747805.2 Chaetura pelagica
TTCCCTACTCCATGCCATAGCAGTGTGACACTCAGAAGAGCCAAAGAAACATTTTGATCAATTCTGTGCACACAGCCACCATATATTCTAAATTTATATCAACAGATACCAGGAACTTTCACCCACAAAACGGATTGTGGTTTTTACCCCCCCTGTGTTTATATGATATATATGCATTTTGTGAAGGATTGAAGAGCATAAATGTAGAAGGAAGTAAATCTTTCAAAAATAAAAATCCAATGTCACACATTCTAAAGACCTTGGAAAATTCAAGCACAATGCAAGCACAGCCAGGGGAGAGGCTGGACTAAGAAATATGAAAATTTATAGACAAGATGCTTTCTGGAAATCCTATCCTTCATTTTGATTTGCTGAAAAGAAAAAATGGCCCCAGACCAAGAAATTTCAGATTCACAGCAAGGACTTGGAGAAGCATAAGGCCTGAATCCAAATTTTCAGTTTCTCTCTAATATCAAGGCCCATAGGGTAGGATCCTGAAAAATGTTTGCTGTTGATCCAATTTTGCATGAAATTCCCCTCATCCAGAACTTCCTATAAAGTGTTCTTGAACATTTTGAGAAACTGAGATTTGGCTTCTGTTTCTATGACCCAGGATTGTTTATTATCATTTATGATAAGAAATAGGCAACAGGCTTAAATTGACAACAAGTTTAAAATGACAGCACAGCCTGATGGTCAAGACAGCAGGTTGGAAACCCTCCAGCCTGGTTTCCAAGATTGATTATGACCCTCACTTCTGTGATCTCTGTCAGTTCACATAGTCTGCCTTATCTTCCCTTACAAATAAAACCAGGAGAGTCTTAAGAATCACTCTTCTACTGAGAATCTAGGGGAAAACCACTGTAAAACTGCTGAGTAACAACAGTGTATTCCAGAGGAGTGCAGCAGCTGCTGTGAACTGCACTGCCTGCAGCTTTTACAGGTCATCTTAACAGTCCAAGATACAATGAAAACCAGTTCTACATCCTTAAGGATGATGGCACAGACAATTAAAACACTGAGTAAAGAAAAGTAAAGCACTTGTGCATCCACAAGGTTTTGGATCAAGTTCCTGTTACACTGGAAAACCCATTATTGCCCTGTCATTGATTGGCTCACAGAGCACATCATCTCACTCCTGGGCATCTTCCTCTATTTGCTTTATTTCATTTGGATAATACATGGATTCCTACCCTAAACAACTGTTTTGAAGCTGTGCTGTGTCTAACACAATACAGTCTTGAACTGCACTGGAGGAGGTGTTTCAACAATAGAAGTTCAACAGGACTTCACTTTTACAGATTCATGGATAAAAATAATGAGATTTCCTCTGGGAGAAAAGCATCAGATTTTATAAAAAATTCTAAACAATAATTATAATTTTATCTTTTCCTACCCACAAAAAAAAAGAGAATCACCAGATATTTGTGGTGTGACAATGGCCACAACAGCTGAGAACTCTAGAGAGAGGATGGAGCCTGAATCTAGTGACAACATGAACAAGTAAAATATCCAACCACCAAAAAAGCACTTAACAAAATAACCAGTCTTAGTTACTAAACAGCCTTACATACAATTGTCATATGCAAAATATTCCTAGTTTCTTATTTATAGCTTCTGATTTTTTTTTAATACAGCATGGCTAGAGGTACAGGGAGAGAAAACACTATAAAAATGTGTCTCCTGGAAAGTCCTGATAAGAGTTATTATTTTATATGACAGTGGGAGAAGATGTGGAAATTTGCACTTATAGTGCCATCTCTGCCAGAGAAAAATACTCACACCTTGTTTAAATTTAGTCTGTCACCTAATAACTCTACCAGATTCCTTACTTCTGCAGACACTATGTGTGGCAGCTTCCGTGACAAACCCTTCCCCTGGCTACACAGGGCACAACAGCTCCAGCCTGACCATCACATGGGGTGTGAACTTCACTTCCTCAAGACTACAAAACTATGTTTATTTACAAAATTCAATTGTGAATAAATTATACCCTGTATTCTATAGACTGGCCCCCAACAACACCCATCTGTACATGTTTTCACAGAACTTAAATGGGAATCCTGGCCCCAGGGACCTTCCAAAGGTTGTTCCACATGTTCCAAGACCAACAACTGAGATCTGTCCTGTTCACAAGCCCAGTGAAGCTTGGCTGGGCAGGGTACATCTCTTAGAGGTGAGAGATCATGAAAATTGCTTCTACCAGGGGGAAAAAAGAAAAATCAAAACAGCCTTTTAAGAGCAAGTGTGGTTTCCCTTACTATCCTTAATAAAAACTGACATATTGTGATTCAGTGTCTGACAGCCTTCTTGAGACTGAGCACAGAATTGAAGCTGATGGGACTTATTCTCAATTTGTAGGCCTATATGTACAAATAAAAGAGACATCATCTGGTCTGGCATCAATAAACCACTTGTCATTTCCCACTCATATATAGAACTAGGGAATGAATTAACATGTCACAAGTGGAAATTGCTGATCAAGGGATGACTGAGAGCCACTTCAATCTCTCCAGGCAAGAATCTGAATAAAACAAAAGGTATCTTGGAAAAACTTATTGAGACCATTGAATATCCAAATTTGAAAAATCATAGTAGGGGGGGAAAAAAAAGGCTTATTGTTGTGTTTACCACCATTGAGAAAGTCCAAATGTCATAAAGACAACACTGAACTGCAAAAGCAATTACCAGGTCAATTAAATGCAGTGTTCTTGGATCAACAGATCAGATTAATTAATATCTTGCTGGGTTTTTTGGTCTGAATAACCAGAAATGGATGCGTTCTGTTCAGATCACTCAGAGGCAAGGAGGATGCAAGGCTGGTAAATAAGTTCATTTTTAAAAATCTGTTCAAACAAACAGGAACATAAAACAACACTCTCACATAGTTATTAAACATACCACTGAAAACTGGGGAATTAAACCATGAAGTGCTCTCTAGCTGGCCATAAATTTCAATTTTTCCCCTGCTCGGTGCATAATGATGCTTTGATAAGCGTCCTATTATTGATGCATTTGCAACATATATGCTCTTTTTTGGAGCTGAAATGCTACTCTGTAGCAGATGGTGGCTATTGTGTTTACACATCAGCACTTGGTGATTGCATTTTCTCACGTCTGCAGTAAAAAGAAAGCCATAATTGAGTTTTTAATGGCTTTGCACATTGTTCATTAAGATGACACGAGTGTGTTCTGACAAATGACAGCTGAAAAAATGAGCCACTGAGAACCCCTCATGATCACCAGACAGACCTCTGTTGAGGCAGTTTCACTCATGGCTTTGATGTACAGTGCTGCTTAAAAGGGAAATTACAGCAACCATTAAAGTCTGAATGTAAACTTGAAAAGAAAGCTGTCAAAATGCTTAAATCCAAAATGAGACTTCAAAACCTTTGAAAACGACAATCAGGTAGAGAATGTTCTTTTAAAGAGCAAACTCATTCCTAAAATAAAGGAATGGATTTTCCAGCAGCTCCATCAGGTGCACGAGCATTTTTTTAGACAGTTTTATTTCTTTCCAGAGAACAACCCTACCTCAGAGGTTATCTGACATCTGTCCTTGCCAAGGTAGAACAAAGTAACAAGCTTTTACCTGCTATTGAGTCTTACAAACCTCTCAGGAGAATTGACCCACCCCTCTGGGAAACCTGATCTACTGCTTGACCATCCTCTTATTTTTTCCTTAGATTCAGTCCAAAAGCTCTCACTTCAATTTGTACCATTTCTCTTCTCTCCTTCAGAAAAGATCCAACTCAGTGCTCTCCTGATAACCTCCTTGTAGATATCTGGGGGCCACTGTTAGGTCTCTCAAAACCTCCCCTGCCCCAGCTGAACAATCCCTGGTAACTTCTCTGCTGCTTCTTACACAGCAAGTGTTCCAGTCTCACAAATTTGGTGGCCTTTGTGGAACTTCCTCTAGTTCATTCATCTCTTTAATATGATGACACCCAAAAGTGGGCAGAGTAGGCTCAATGCAATCCAATGAGTGGCAATCAAAGGGGATCCACGTCTGTTTGCCTACTGGCTCTGACCCTCTCAGAACAACCCAGGCTACCACCAGTCACCTTCATTGCCAGAGCACAGGAGTGGGTCCCATTCAGCTTGCTGACACTGCCACAACCCTCAGGTCCTGTTCAGTAGAGCTGCTCCCCAGCCAGTCATGGTATTGGATTTGCCCCTGGGACATTTTATCCTGTTCCTATCAGCCCATTCCTCCAGCCTGTCTCCATCCCTCTAAATCGTGTCTTTACCTCAACATTGGTTTAATTGTTCCCCACAACTTGATGTCATCTGCAAACAAGAGCTACCACCACCAGCTGCCATCTGAGCAGCTTGGACCCATCTAACTGCCACCACACACCCCAACCATAACACCCTCAACTTAGAAATGTGTGGAGCTCTGTCCTGCCTCTGACAGCAGCAGCTGCACAGCATTGTCTCTTCTGCAGTTCAACCACAGCACCAAAAGACCTCTGATAACTTGATGTTTAACAAAAAATATAGTGAACATTAAGCTGTTCTAATTGGATACAAAACCAACATGTCCTAAGAAGGATGCTTATTAGAATAGTGAAACAGATTTTATGACAGTCATTTTAACCTATGGCAGTAAGTGCTCAACCTTGCAGGTTTAAATGCTACATGAGAAGAAAAGGCAATTACTATGAATCCCTAATACACAAAAAAACCCTGCTACACAGTCTGTGTGGAAGAACACCAAACAAAGGAGAGTCCATCCACCTCTACACTTGGTTTCCAGAGGTGAAAAAGTAGCCTTTTTAAGCAGAACATAAGAGTCAGGGTACTGTGAAACAGAATTTATTATTTCAAGCTTCTCGCAGTCAGTTATATCAAGATTTTACAAGTCAAATGCTGCAGCTCCTCTTGTCATGGATCAGCCACAGACTGATCTTCCTCCCATAATTTTTATCGAGTCAGTCAACAAGACTCTGACAACAAATTCTACAGTTTAATTATATGTTTTGCTGGGGAAAAATAAATATTTTCATCCACTTGCTTTAAGCTACTGCCACTTCATTTTTCAGCTCTTATTGGATGAAAAGTTATTATTACCTACCTGCTTCACACTTCCCACATTTTTATATCCCTACTCTTCATACTTGTATATAACAACTACACAAGGCTCAGAAATCTCTTCCCTCTGATATATGTACTCAGACAACATTTGTACAAGCTCAAAATTAAACAAGATATATCTCCTAGCTGCTATCCCTTCTTCAAGTATTAGGACAAAATCAGACCCATGGGTTTTATTTCTCAAATATGGGTCATGCTGAATTAATCTACTACTGAAATAAAAAGAGTTTGATTCACAGATAAATACGAATATAAACTGCAAGTTGATTTCAGTCAAATTCATGAGGACAATTCATTCACTTGGGAAATTGTCAGATAATGGAAAAGTATTTTTTAGAGACAGCTACTATTTGTAAAGAGCTTTACTTTTGGAAATTAATGTCATGAAAAGAACTATGTTGTCTGAGTTCTCTTTGTTAGAAAAATCTTCACTGGGAACAAGATTGATCCCATATTACTCCAGTGATGGCAAATATTTGCTGTAATTATTTAAAGAAATGGACTATTGTGGCATAAATCAAAGTTAATGTTGTGGCATAAATGCTTTACCGATCTCCCCTGAAAGACTTGGGGTGTTACAAAAATGGGTCTGGTTTGCAAATTTCCAAATGTCCTTGGGAAGGGATAAGCTTGTAACTCTCTGCTTTACACAAAAACAAATCATTCTAGGGCAACACTCAGAATTAGGGAAACCAATTTTCCCACAGTTTCATAATTGCCAACTGCAGACTCCTGCATTGATTCCACCAACTGTGCCATAAATGACTGCTGGTATTTTCAGTGCCTCCCAAACACTGTTACCAATAAATCACAGGTGTTCTCAAGCTACATTCCTTTTACAAATGTTTTCCAAGCTCTGAATTCACAGGCACTGAAAGATACCTCCAGCCAAAGGGCAGCTTCCCTTTATTCACATCCTGAAGTAAATGCTGAAAGAAGCAGCATCAACTGCTACTACCATCCAAAGTAGGTAACATTAAAGTGCTCTGGGCAGAAGAAAAAAGATGAAAATATATCATGGATTACAAAGAAAAAAAAATAATCAATCCCATTTTATTGGATTGCCTCTTTAAATGCTAGTGGGTCACTCAGCAAGTCCTCTTCAACTAGGAAACACAGATGGGAAGAGATCAAATGACTGAGGAAGCCAAAAAGGGCCTAAGTAACAAAAGGCTTTAAGGTGGATCACAAGAGTTCTGCCAGAGGTTGTGAAACAGGGATTTGGAGATTAAGTGTAATGTCAAAAGTTTCAGAGCCCCAGTTCTCTTAACAGCAGAGGGATGGTCATTTTAAGAGATGGGATTCAGGGTCCAGAAGCTTTGTGGACCAGCCTGGGTTATAGCTGTCCCAGCAGAATGTTTTGTGACCTACCTGAACTTTATTTCCCCAGTGTTGTTACTTTTATATGCTGCATTTGTCACTTCATGCATAAGGAAGGACCCTATTTATGAAAGGGGTGCTCTTTAAACCTTAGGAAAATCAAGTGAAAATAGTTTATTCCCTGTCCCATTTTTAAAAGCATTCTTCTTACAACATACCCTATATGTATAATACTTGGTCACATGATTCTGTGGCATTTACCAAGGCCAGCCTATTATAGACATTCACATATTTGCCATACAAAGCTAAATATGCAGGATTCAGGCTCTGACTTCCTACTTTTCTCAGTGACAAATGGGGAATATTTCATCGGCCTGAAGAAAACTTAAATTAAATGTGAAGGCAGAACTCTTGTAAAAATAGCAATGGAAAGGAGCTCTTAGGAGAGGGATATTATCCAACACAGTAGAGACAAGAGGAAATTTTTAAGCACAGGAGGGACTTCTCATTGTCTCCATTTCTCAGCTAGGCATGATCATTGAGCTGGAAATCCTGGCACTGCAAGACAACTGACTGAAATAAAGTATGAAAAAACACAAAGACAAAACCAGCCTTTTCTCTAGTGCCAGTTTCTGGATTCAGCTACAGCCCAGAGTGGTCTCTAGTATCCAGTATCCAATCTGTTAGATTCAGAGTGAAAAATCAGCACATAAAAGTTAATACACAACTCTGTAGACACAAACACAGCAGTGATATGTAACTGCACTTCAAGGTGCCCCAAAGCCTTGCTCTAAACATTGGATCAGACAGGTCCCGTAAGCACTGACATCTAGCAGTTCTAGTCTGTAACAGGGGCTGCACAGTTAATCACAAGGATTCATGACAAAACTTCTCATTTCAGTGGTAGAAGATGATGTCTGTATAATTTCTCATCTGCATCTCCAAAGCACAGTCTTACCCTGCTTAGAAATCAGTTGAAGAATGTTTACAACTGATGGGGCTGGAATGAAGAGGACGTACAAGAAAGCTGGGCAAGGACTATTTACAAGGGCATGTAGCCACATGACAAGGGTTAATGGATTAAAACAGGAAGAAGGGAGATTTAAGTTAGACATTAGGAAGAAATTCTTCAGTGTGAGGATGGTGAGACCCTGGCCCAGGTTGCCCAGGGAAGCTGTGGCTGCCCCATCCCTGGCAGTGTTGAAGGGCAGGTTGGATGAGGCTTGGAGCAACCTGGGCTGGTGGGAGGTGTCCCTGCCCATGCAGGGGATTTGAACTAGATGATCTTCAAAGACCCTTCCAAACCCAACTATTCTGTAATATATCATACAATATTAATAGAATCAGCAGTCAAATTGCCTTTTCCTCTTCACCAACAAACTCAAAGTTTGAGTTAGAAAGAAGAAATTATTGTTCATGAAATTTCAGAGAGCCATTGCTCTGAAGTCATGGCCATCTGGCAACTGTTCTGCATCTCTCATGCTTATCTCTAGGCCCCACAGATATTTCTAGAATTTTTTTCCCACATTCCATAAGTGTTTCTTTAACAAAAGACCTATTGCCACAGCTGCAAGCCTAGTTTCACCAGGAAACAAAATGTGGGGGCTACTGCAGAATCAGAAACAACTCTATAAATCTCAACAGTGAAAAAAACTGTAAATAGATTCATTGCCAGCATTCCATGCTGCTAAGGTCACTGCTGTAGCATACATTGAGAATGTCCTTATTTCTTATATATTTATGTCCTTATATTTTTATAAATATGGTATGAATTGTTTGGAAGTGAATTAAAGAGGCCATTAACAATGGAGCTATTCCTATCAGGTAAAGGAATTTTGCAGTAATAAGTATATAATTCTCTATAAACAATGGACAAGAACTGTCTATGGCTTTAAGTATACATTCTCATTTATTAAAACTGATTAAAATGTACACTAAATCCTGAAAACTGAACAGGTTTTGTTCTTTTTTAATTCCAGTAGCCTGATAACTATTCATCAAACACTATCTTAACGCTTTGGTAAAATGTAGGCAATTGATTTAAACACTTAATAAAGTTTAGGTTATTAGATGGGCAAATAAACCAAACAGGGGGAATAGCCATAATTCAACATAATATCTTCATTTACAGATATTGAAAATCTTATTCTTAGCACCTTGGGGCTTTATTACAGCTGAGCCTCGAAGGAGAAAACCCACAGGAATGAGCTGTAGGGATGTTAGAAAACATCTCTCCAGAGCCTCCCACAAATGCTGTTCAAGAAGGCTCAGGATTCAGCAGAATCCCAAATACCTTCCTCACCTGATTTAACCCGGGCATAAACTGCTGCCAAATGTCTGCCTCTCTCCTGGAAATGGCAGCATTTCAGTCAACAGCCTCTCTAGACACCCCTTGGGGGGAATAAAAAAATTACACACATCTAATTTCTAAATTAAAGATATCCAACTACTTGTGTTATGAACATAATTTATAATCAGATGCTAAAGAACTCTCTTAGAATGAAACACCAGCAATAAAGGAGTTCAGAGGTATTGTTCAGTAAAGACTTTTTGGAAAAGGTAGTTGCTACTTACTATTCATGCCTCAACTTTGGTTTCAAATATGGTACTTATTTTAAAGATAAATTTCTGTAGCATGTAAAAATCCAAGGGCTAAAAAATATATATATATATCTTCAATCTGGTAGGTACAGATTCAAGGGAAGCAAGTTTTATGCTGGTGACTAGAAGTAATTAAATACCATCTCAGCTACTGCAACATCAGTTCCTCCTTGGAAGGGGCAGCAAGACAAAGGTCAGAAACCCTGCTGCATCTCAGTACCAACACTCCCAACAGAAAACATGCTTTGATCCACCTAAATATACAGGACATGCATCCAGTTTGGATTAAAATTGGTTTTCAAAAGCTGTATTTCCCATTAATGTCTAAGCTATGTAATAGACAATAAACACAACCCCTACCCCCCCTACCCCCAATAACATATTTATCCTCAGACTATTCTGCATACAAGTATTTTGTATTACCCAGATATAAAGGGTGTTTCATTCAGATATTAAAACCAAAACCAGTCCTTTTTCAGGGTACATTTTTTTTCTCCACTTTTATTGCATGTTGACATTGTTTCCCAGTTCTCGTTTGTCTCATTTTTGCCTAATTGTCTCCTCTACACCCATTTGAAAAGATGAAGGGGACAGACCACAAACTCCATCATGCCTTCTTCTACCTTCCAGGCATGCAGCAGATACCTGCTGGGTACAGGCCCATGGATGGATGGATGGCTCAAGGTTAATAATATGGCTCAATTTAACTTATTTAATTTGACTATTTTATGCCACTGAGATTGAATATTATCAGGTGGTTGCCCTGGTGTCAACTTAAGGTTCTCAGGCACTAGTCTGCTCTAAGGGTCTGCATCACTCAAAGCCCACTGTGTGCCTCCAGTGCCTCATGAGAACATCAGCTGAGCCAGCTGTGCTCCTAGCTTCATGCTCTTGGTAAGTTAATAAGCCACACTTATCTTCTTGCTGTCATGTCTAATTAAAACTGACATACAATCTAAATTGATGAGCCAGTTGAACCCTAAAGGGTGAACCAATGAGAACTTTCTGAAAGACACTCTAGAATCACCTTTGACATCAGCAAGGCAGTTGACAGAAGTATTTTGGTGAAAATATTACTCGACTAGTAAGTGCTGAACTCCATGTAGTTCAAGCACATTTTTAATCTATTGGACTCTGCTTAATTAAAGACAAATAGCTGAATATTTTTATTACATAATTCTAGAGCATTAGAAGGGGTTTACACGTCAGCTAGAATTTAATAGCTCATTAGTAGGCATGCTACATTACTAGCCAACCATTATGATCTCTGCAAAGTGTGTAAAACTACCATATGTCTTGTATATGTAATATTTTCTGGGAAAATGCAGAGGAATTATTACCTTTTATATCTGTGACAGAAAACACATATTAAACTTGATGCCAAAGGGCAACTGCAGCAAATAATGTCTGAAGAGGAACTGTTTCTGAAACAGTTTGTTTTTACATAACTGTCTTCTAGCCATATGGTCACTTATTTGCACATTTAAGAAATCACACGACAGCTCTAAACTCAGAATATGTTAAAGGTTACACAATGATTTAATTTTGCACCAAATTTTCAACCTTGGTGAGCTCAGTTTTAACAAAGTGTTGGCTGCTGTTGAAGGCAGTGATGCTATTCTGGGTGGAGTGCAGTAGAGCCAAGGATGGAATTTGGCACAGTGAATTCAGAAAATAACTCAGGCCACCTCACGAGCCACCACACAGTGTGGCAGCACTAGGGATTCTCAAAAGGAGCATCTCCAAACTGCAAAAGCAGAGGCTGATGGAGACCACTGAGGAGGAGTATTGGCACAGGAAAAAGGAGCCTCAGTCACTCCAACCCACATCTTTCCCAGCTGTGATCATCATATCAATAGCTCATTCCCATGAGAACTTAGACCAGATTTTGCTTTAATACAGGCAGTGTTTCACTGTCTTGACTCCCATGCTAATTACAGCAACCTAAACAGAGAGTTACAATCAGCATCCTCTGTTTCAGGAGTATAGTACTGTTCTGGTGTACATTTTCTAGCTGAATGTTCCTGACTTATGTTTCAAGAACAGAAAAGAACATGTCACCTGGAAGCAACCCACTTGCCACAAGTGGCTAGTACTAGCATTCAGAGAAGCTCCTGAAGCCTCCATAATAAGCTACTCATTTAATCCAAATAGAAGATATTTCTCCATAACATGAGGAATTTGGTGACTGGCTCATGACACAAGACAGTCTTTGAGTTTAAAAAAAAAAATCCCAAGTCATGCAGTTGCAATTCAAGATTATTAGATTCATCATTACACAAAAGTCTCATCTTAAATCTAAGTAAAATATCTGATAGTTACTGAAGTGTGACTAATATTTTTACACAAATAACTTGACAGTTGTGCTCAGTAACAAAGCATTCCTTTGAGTAGCTTGAAACATGTTGCCTTTGAGCTGCTGTATTTTTTTTTTAATCAAGCAAACATGCTCAGCACACTTAACATACACATAATTTGTAATATTTTATCACACTCACTTGGTCTTTTTACTATTAAGCAGCAACAGGACTTCCAGTATCTACAAAAGCTATTACCATGTACTTTTCTGAGCCCAGCTGGATGCCTCTGTAAATATTTTTTACTAAATTGTCCAAAAGTACATATAGATTTATTTCCTGTGGACTGCAGTTAATTTAGAACCTAATAGAGTTAAATGCATGATGTTAAATTTTTATTAGAAATTAATTATATCTATTGAATCACATTTTCTGGTCAAGATTCCCCTGCTGAAAACCAACAGGGCTGTGTGCTACAACATCTATTCTGAGCTCTGCAGGCAATGACAGACTGACTTGATACCACTGCTTGGATGCAGACTTCAAATACTGTGCCTGGTGAGCTCCTACAAACAATCTACATCCAACTTTTCCTATACTAGGTAACTTCTATGTAGTACCTGCTAAACCAAAATGATTGATTTATATGGTCATAAATGCATCAAAATCACTGGGAGGATTTCATTTAAATAAAAGGTAACTATAACCCCCTGACAAATATTGCACTGGCTCTTGGCAGGTTGTTTAAATGGATGGAGGTAAAATTTAACAGGCTGTACAAGACTGAGCTTATACAAACAGAAATTGTCAGCTGGTAAACAGAGTTTGTAACACTAACCAGAAATCCTGTTCTCCATGAGGAACAGCCCCAACTTGCCCCAGGTTTGCCAGCTGTTGGTTTGTCTCAAGTTCCTCACAGCTCTCAACTTTTTCCCTATCAGTGTCATGGTACATATTTAATTGCTCATTTCACCTCACAGAATGCAATTGAACATAATGTTAGGAAAGATATTTGTGCCATCAGTTGTTAACCTGCCACATTTGACTGTTTTCTGTCTCCACTCATCTCCAAATCCCACATAAAATTCTGCTCCCCCTGACAATTACTTTATTTAATAAACACTTAGGAGGTATTTCACAAGCTTTGAAAACCCTGGTAAATCCAGTTTAAATCCACTATTACACTGGCACAGAAGTACTTTCTGACACTAGAAAGTCACAGTTCTCCTCTGCAAGCACTCTGCTGGTTAGTCTTCCATACTGGATTCACCCTAGGTGGATTCACCTAGTTGTTATTGTTTCAACAATTTTACTTCAGGATCATTCCTTTTTCTTTAAAGAAAATAAAACAACACCTCCCTGCTCTTTTTAGGGACTAACTAAATAGCTTTGGAAAAAACATATTAGCAAATCAACCAGCTCACTCAGAAAGTCCCTCCAATTATCAAAGACTTCTTGTTCCTCCCCAAAACCTCCACTGGTCACTCCCCCAACAGCACCTTAGTCTGACATCCATGCAGAAAGGCCCAAGAAAACAAGTGATACTTTCTAGAATTCAGACTAGGGTAAAGGAATAATTTAGATCATCTGAAGTGTAGATTTTTTCACCAAGTGAAGCAGCTAATTACTAGTATCCTGGTATTGACAACAATTCTCATTTCCTGTAACTGGGATATTTAAATATACTCCTTGTGCCTCCTGTTACCTTATGCTCCCCTTCACCCCCACTTCAAGTGCCTATACTGAAGTTTAAAATTATTCTTAGTAGGCTCCTCTTCAAGTTAATAAAGTAGAATATCAATTTTATCCTCAAGGTTTACACTTGTTTGCTATTCATCACAGCCCCAGCAGTCCCTCTGGTTGGAGGAAATTACCCCATTGGTAATCTCAGTCTTCAAAGATGGCACCAGATGTAGCAATGGTTGGATAACTTGCTCCAATATATAAGCAACACTTCCTGACCTAGAGCTCCAACCTGAATTGTTTTCAGTGCAACCAAGAGCAAGACATGCATGTACTTCAGGAAAAAAAAAAAAAAAAAGCAGCTCTAACACACTTTGAATTCACTAATTCTATTTATTAAAATTGTTGTAATTTAAACAGGCATGAAGTGTCTTTTGGGGATTACACATTTTACTCATTACCAGACAATGAATACTGGGAGATGTTCCCAGCATAAATAGGAATAAGAATTAAAATCCTAAATGAAATGTTTTGGAATAATATTAAGTATTGAGACTTGATTGGGGTGTTAGTCAATTACAGCAGAGCATTTCAAATGGCTAAGAGGTAAAGTGAAAACTTCAGTCATGTTTTCAGAACCTGAATGAAGTTTTCAGTACTGGCACAACTTCAAAAGGGAATGGAGATGTTTTTTCCATAGGCAAGGCTTATCCTAGCCATTCCAAGAGTCTGCAGTTGAAACAGGTTGTGAATATCTTGGGTAGAAGGAACTCAAATTAAAAGACACTTGAGCAGCTTTTTCAGGTTCTGCTCCTGTTCTAAATGAAGCAAACAAATGAACATCTTCCCTGAACTCAGCATGTTCAGGATCAGTGCCAAATTATTAACAAGTATTTTCTCAGTAGGATCTTTGAAAAATAATTGTTCCTTATGGCCTCACAAACAAATGATCCATTTATACAAGATTTAGACTGAGTTAACTAGAATTTTCAAAATCATGCAAACAGACTAATCTCCTAAGTATGTGGATGGAATTTAGCTTTCAGCTTTCCCATTAATGTCTATTACAGAAATCTGGTCTAGGATCAGCCTTGTATTCCTCCTAATTAAATGTATCAAATTCTGCTCTTACCACAAGGGTTGTGTTGTAGAATTTCCAAGAATCAATATTGTTGTGACACAGAATTTGGGAGAGAGATTTCCCTACCATCCACATTTTTAGAACCCAGTTTAAAGGGCCATGTGAGTTTCTGGCAAGCTGGGATGATTTTCATTTGACTTTTCACTTGTGAATTCTAACCAAGAGTTGAAGGAAGAGAACCTGGATGACATCATCCACATGCACACACACAAATGCACACCCTGGGTTCCTGTCAGGCTCTGGACACACGACTTTTTAATCTACTGGCAATAATATTGCAATTCTAGGTGTACATTAGTTTTATCAACATAATATGTTGTGTGACAGATATTTATTGTACTTCCACTGCCACTAGAAATGCTGCTTGGTATCACTTATTCCCTTGCTCCTTCAGCTGTCTTCAAGATATCAAACTAAGCATTAAAGATCTGCCTTACTTGTAAGAAAATAATTCCCCATATTCTCTTGAAAAACATGTGTGGCTGTGCATGTCATCCAGTTATGAGTTGCTGATATTTCCTTAAAGTGATTAAAGCTTTCAGATGTCATGCAAGAAAACCACCCTGAAAGCTTTATCTTCAGCAGATACATCCCACAGATCTTGAAAGTATTTGCCAAATAACTGTTCAGAACTGTCTTTTGCTCTGCAGAAGACAGCACAAGAATCAGCAGCTAATCTAACCTGAACCATTTTTGCCTAAGAAGGCAACTGAAAAGGATAACTAAGAGCCTTTTTTTTTTTCCAGACTGGACTCATACAGGCAGCTTTGGAGACAAAAATCACAGGCAAAATAAGAAAGTTCCTCAAAATTCATAATTAAATAAGATTTCTTCCTCCACTGGTTGTATAAAGCATAAAATGTATCATTACAGAATCGTAGTTATTAGTGTGAATTAAGCTTGCAACATGGTCCAAAAAATAGGCAGTTACTTAAACATATAGTAGTGTTAATAGTAAAAGCATTGATGAACTTATACAACTTCTCCCTTTCTAGAGGTCACTTCCACTACTACTAGTATTAACTCCGTGTGCACCAGAGCAGGGTCAGCATACAAACTCCATCCACAGGTACCAGAATGGCAACCCGGTCAGGTGAAGAGTAAGAAAGACTAAACCTAAAAGTTTATACCTCTGAAAAACAGCTGTTGAAATAGTATCAGTGTCTGGCAGGTAGGCAACAGTATGTTTTACTTTGGATGTTCTACTGACACCAGAGTAACCTGCATAATTTGCTCATGATTGTCATTCAGACAGAACTGCTGTCACATTAAACTCATTGTGATGAGCAACTTTATGAAACTCATATTTTCCTTTCCATGAGTGTATGTACAGGTAGGCTACTGTTTTGCCAGGATCATTAGTTTGTCAAGAACAAGGGTATGGGATGCTGGAGAGTTTGAGTGGTTCTCAGGCTACCAGAATGTCTCCAAAAAAATTAAAATAAATAAATAAATAAACAGAAGGGCACATGGACTGTCTTCTCTAGTTATTTGATAAAGCCCTGAGATGCACTGGAACCCAGACCCTGAATGCTGTGCATGTCACCAATCCTTCAAGCTGAGCACCCTGTTTGTGTCAGTGACCCATAACTCAGAGGGCAGCAGTGTTGTGTCACACACAGGGCTGCTCCCCCCCCTCAGCTCTGCACTGTAAGGCCCTGGGAAGAACAAGCTGCACTAAAACATATAAAAGAACAGTAAAAGTGTTAATAGCTTAAGACATGGTCCCTTGTCCCTCTTAATGCTCTGCTCAAAATGGCTCTATAAACATCCCATTTTCAGTGGCTGAGGAAGAAAGGTAGCTGAGCTAGAGCACTGCTGATTGTGATACAATTGTAAAAACCCCACAGTTAATAAAACAAAGCTCTTTTTCCATTTGTTCAGCCCTCCTGTTACTTTTAACATGTATAGCACCATGATAGGAGCCACCAGAGAAGTGGAGTCTGAGCTGTCCTCCTGTCTGACAAATTCCTTTGCAGGTTTGCCTCCTTTACTGTAAGGAAAAATGCAATTTCCAAACCTCTGGGCAGTCCATTTAAAACACACCTTTCCATTTGGAACACGTACCACTTGCAGCTTGTGATTTGAGGCCACACAATTATGTTTCATCCTGATAAGGCAAAGGCTCAGCATACTCCACAAAAAAACTGGCTACATGCCCTGGGTTTACATTTGCATCATGGAAAGGCTTTAAGAAATGTTGATTTCCCAGAGCTGGAGATACCACATGCCAAGTGCAACCCTTTCACCAAAAAAAGAAATCTCTCTAAGAATCCTATCCCATTTTTCTTTTAAAATAGCAGATCCAGCATTAGACCATTTTAATTTTAACCAGTTTGAGATTTCTTTAGTCAGTGCATTCGTGACAATGCGTAAAGGAATTAATAGGAATTAAGATAATTTGCCCCATTTGGATCAGTTTCTAATTTGTATTCACACAGCCTCTATCAAGGGGACTAATTTGGAAGAACAGCAGAGTGTAATTTCTTCCTGTGCACAGAATTGGTTGGACTCAGCATGCAACTGTTTCCCTATCAGTTTTCTAAGAGCTGTATTTCCAAAGAGAATATCCTTAATCTTCCTGGATTCTCTGGGTCATTAACACACTTTTTTTTTTTCCTTAATCTATTTCCATTATGCATCAGTGTAAAAGGTTTTAACCACTTGCAATTTAGGGAATGATCAAAGAAGTCTATTTCATACACAATGGTGCTAACAAATCAAACATCGAGAAGCACCTCTTAGAAATGAAATGTAGTCTTGATTTTGCATTCTAGTGTTAGAAACATAGTGTTGGGTTTGCTATATATATATATGTATCCTAGTGTTAGAAATATATAGTTTGTTTGAGATAAGTGAGATATCTGCACATTCTAAGGACACCAGGAGTGGTTTATGGCCCAAGAAACTGAGGGAGTGAATTGGGCTCCATCTGGGGACCCAAACATGGAGAAGGATTTGTGGCCCAAGACCGAACAAAGCCACTTCTATCTTGCTGCTCAGGGCAGGATGACACCAGTAGATTTGTTAATTGGGAAGACAGCCAAGGGGGTAAGAAAGGTCAAAATTTTACTTTGAAAGGTAAAAAGTAACCTGCTAGAATGGAATGTGTAAACAGGGGCAGGAAACTTATAGGGTAATTTGAAGTGTCAGATAAGATGTAAACCCTGGAGTACCCAGCCAGTGGGGAAACAGGGGAGGGAACTTTGGGAATAGGGAATATAAACTGTTATTCACCTGACTATGGGTGTGCCTACTTGTTTAGGACACCCATTCTTGCAAGAATGTAAATAAACTGTGCTTTGTTGGAGGATCTGGGTGGGCCTGTTCATCGGTGCGACAAACGTTTCTCACACCCCTAAAATTCCACACAGCACTAAGTAGGGAACTATTTTGTTGTTTTTCAGAAATGTAGAACAAAATTCTGGTCAGCTGAATTGTCACATGAACAGCAGCACAGGATGTTACCAGATATTTGGACCAACGAGGTAACAGCACTGAGAACTAAGGACACTGACCACAAAGTGAAGCAATGTCAGTGAAAGCAAAACACTGGGTTTCAACAGGTCACCCACACTCCCCACAGCTCCAGGCACCTTTAAAACTATGTTTGATACTACAGGTACAAGTGTCTGTTCCTTGTCCATTTCTGCTTTTTCCTGCATGGCAGGATTTCACATACTCTATCACACAGTTTGAAAGCAAAAGTCTCCAGCCTGCTCATAGTATGCACTAAAATTTGAAGCACTACAGTATTTGCCACTTCGAAGTGAGTATGAATTGTAAGTGCTCATCAAGCTCTTGGAGATGCTATTCTTCAAGTACCTTCATGTTTAAGATGTTCTACAGATCAGTCAAATTACAACCTCAGATTTTCCTTGTGACCAAACATCATGTGCAGTTTGACATGGGAATATCCAGACAAGGAAAGGGAGGGCTGGACACTGAGTTACCTCAGGAGCTGCTGGGCAGTTGGCAAACACCCCCACTGAGCCCACACCCCCATCTTTCATACAACAAACACACAGACTACAATCTCAGATCTTCCTTGTGACCAAACATCATGTGCAGAGTTTGACATGGGAATATCTAGACAAGAAAAGGGAGGGCTGGACATTGAGTTACCTCAGGAGCTGCTAGGCAGTTGGCAAACACCCCCACTGAGCCCACATCCCCATCTTTCATACAGCAAACACACACATACACACCCCCCAAAAAATAAAAATGTCAAAGTCTTTACAAAGTCTTTTGCCTGTTCTCAGCTGCTACAGCTCAGAC
>NW_009952702.1:0-4013 GCF_000747805.2 Chaetura pelagica
AGCAGCCTGGCTGACACAAGCCAAGCAAGACCTTTCCCAACTCTCCACATCCATCCAGCCCTTTCCATCTTTCCAGCAGGGACATTCATGCCAGCTGCTGTCACTGCTCCCGGCCAGGATGCCAGTGCCCCAACCAGCAGAGGGAACAGCTGGTAGCTCTGGGAGCAAGGACACCCTCAGCATGAAGATGGGCACATTCGGCACCACCAGGCTCAGCCACCCCTGTTTTGCCTGCCTCTAGATGCACCCACCTCTCAGAAGAGAGACAGAACAGGACAGAGACTGATGGATTGCTGCACAACCAGGAGACCAGCCCTTCTGCTGGTGGTGGGAAGTGGCACTGGGAGGAGACAGGGCCAGGAAAGTCTCCATTAGGGGATGCAGCGCATCTGGACTTGTCTCTTCTGGTCAACATGTCCTCCTGTGTCTGGCAGTAAAATCCTGCTCTGTGTTAGTGCTCTGTCTAGGAGCTTATGAGGAGGATTTGTTTTTAGGGGACACCAGCTGGGCATCAAAGGCGGCTGGCACCAATCTGGGTTAGGTTTGGAGTCCATGGGAGGTTTGCCTGAGTTTTCAGTGGAATCCAAGGGGTCTCTGCTGTTTTTTTTCCTATGAGGATACAGACTGCACTTGTGACTGGAAGGAACACCTGCCTTGTTTTAGCCCCAGGAAAAGAGATCAATCCAAAGGCAAATGGTTCACGAGAACTGCTGATGGCTCAGAGTGTTCCCTGACATTTCCTGCCATTTGCAAGGGTTCTGGTCTCGGTCATGTCTTTACGGGACACTGCCTCTAAAGAAGAGAGCTGTTGTGGGTCCCTCGTGACAAGGTTGAAGGCAACTGACTTGAATATTTGCTTGGGAAGTGCCCCAAGGTAGCAGGCCGTCACCTGGAAGGTTTTCATTTCTCCTCCTTGTCCCCACTCTCTCCACCTCATCATCTCCAGGCTCTTGACACACAACCTCGGGGCCCTCTGTCCAAGCTGTCACCCAAGAGGGGGAACAAAGGCACCTGATTCTTCCATTTTGCTGCCAGTTGCCAGGGAAAACAAGGTGATGCTGCTGAGGGGGAAGACCCACTGCTGCCGAGCCATGAGGGAGTCTCAGCGCTCCCCAAACCCACGGACTCTGGGACCCTGCCGAGGTGGCTCTTCAAGGAAGCTCTTGCAAATTCCCAAACACATGGAGCAACAATGAAGGAATCCATCTTGTGAGGGAATAAGCTGTGGAGGGGGTGATTTACAGAAGTCTGGAGAGCAACCAGGCATCCAAGGGCCCAGGTGAAATCCAGCACACATAGTAAATTGTGTCTTGCTTGGCTTGTGTCAGCCAGGCTGCTCTGGCCCCCGGTGACCAGCTCTGCAGAGTGGCACCCAGGCAGTC
Organism: Chaetura pelagica; assembly: GCF_000747805.2. Lineage (NCBI taxonomy): Eukaryota > Metazoa > Chordata > Aves > Apodiformes > Apodidae > Chaetura > Chaetura pelagica. The sequence goes on from NW_009952702.1 coordinate 1,383, forward strand.
TGGGAGGGCACGGTGGCCCCAGGCAGTGGCAGGGGGAGGGCCAGCACAGGGGACATTCCCTTCTGCTCTCTGCTCTGAGGAGACCATGGCTGGGGACAGCACTGGTTTGGGCTTGTAGTGCCAGGGACATGTGGCCAGAGCTGAGCACTGACACCACCCCAGCAATCTGCCCAAGTCCAGTCCTCACCTCTGGCTGCCAGACATTCCCCAGTGCTCCCGAGTGGCTCCACTCACTGCAGATCCCAGTCAACAACTGTCCCTGTCGCCAGTACCCCCAGTTATTCTCTCGCCTCCCAGTGTTCCCTAATCCCAGGATCCCTGGTGCCCCAAGAAGAGGTGTCAGCCCAGCCCTCTTTTTGCCCAAGGGGCTAGAGAGCCATCAGGGAGAATTCTGCTGAGGGACCACTGGTTTGAAGGTGGAGTGATCTCTGAGGGAGCCCAGGAGGGACAGACAGGTCTGGGGGTGAGGGGCATTGGGAGATGGCAGTGCTGGAGGTGAGGGGCATTGGGAGATGGCAGTGCTGGGGGTGAGGGGCATTGGGAGATGGCAGTGCTGGAGGTGAGGGGAATTGGGAGATGGCAGTGCTGGGGGTGAGGAGCATTGGGAGATGGCAGTGCTGGGGGTGAGAGGTACTGGGAGATGGCAGTGCTGGGGGTGAGAGGTACTGGGAGATGGCAGTGCTGGGGTGAGGGTCATTGGGAGATTGCAGTGCTGGGGGTGAGGGGCACAGGGAGGTTGGGGAATGGGTCTTTTGGGGCTGTTGGAGGATGGTCTCGTGTTGCAGCATGGGGTCATGCCCGCAGGGTCAGGGCTGTCAGGGCCACACTGCCAGCCCCACCTCTCCACCCCCTGGTGCCTGGTCCCTTCCCTGGGTGCTGCCCCATGCGGGAAGCTGGACTGATGCCGGGGAAGGGGCTGGATCTGTGCCAGGGTCAGGGGTGACTCTGTGCCAGGGCTAGGCTTGTTGCCAGGACTGGTGTCTCTGCCCAGCCTGGCTTTGCCCTGGGGGGCTCACGAGCTGGGGAGGGGCATGTCATGGGAGGGATAAATCTGCCCCTCACCTTGTGCAGCTTCACCCAGCACTCCCCACTTCAGAGAGGAAGATGAAGTTGGCGGTGCTCAGCATGGCCCTGCTCTTCACCATCCTGCTCTGCACCCCAGCAGATGCTCAGGTGAGTCCCCAGGGCCACGGGGAGGGGGTCCTGGCTGGGGAGGGCTCTGGGCTGCAGGAGATGGCACCTCCTGCAGAATTAAATCCTCGTGGGGAGCACAAAACCCCTGCACTTGGCCTCTCCCTTGCCCAAGCAAGGGGCTTCTGCAGGCTCCCCTGCCCTTCCAGCCCCTATCAGTGCAGCTTTCTCCCTTCCACAATTCCAGCTGTTCGCTTCACTTCCTGCAATTCAGCTGCTGGTGCCCAGAGCTGGCTCCACAGGGAGTGCTCAGCCTGCTCCCTCCATGGCAACCCAGCCTTCTGTGAGGCTCCTACTGGTTTCTTCCCTTGCTGCCACCACACCCTTCTCTCTTTTGAGCTTCCCTATTCCACCCTTTCAGTCCCCTCAGACACCTCCTCCACAGGATCTCCCCTGTGCCCTGTCTTGTGTCCCCACATGCCCTCCCTCTGGTCACTCCTAAGGCCTTTCTTTCCTCTTTCCTTCAGTCCTTTCCCTCTCATCCTGCCCACAGCAATAGTGTCTCCAAATCCACTTCCCTTGAACCCCCCCACTCCCACGCACCATCCCAAGCCCTTCGCTTAGGTCCTCTGGGCTCCTCTTCCTTCCGCCCCCACCAGCAATCCCACCTGAAGTCCCTGGATCCCCTCCACTGGAATTCCCTGAGCCTTCACTGGCTTGTCACCCAGTTTTGTCCCTCCAACACCCCCAGCGCAGCCACCTCACCACCTAATTCACCCCATGCCCTGGCTGTAGGTCCACCCACACCTGTGCCCCACCCACAGCCCCACCAAGCTCCAATCCAGACCCCAACCCTTTGGTTTTCTTTTCCAGATAATTGAAGCCAGTGGAGGACTCTGTGCTGGAGTAAGTAGTGGGGTGGGCTTGGAGGGCTTCCAGTCTGGGGAATGGGAGGGCAAGTTGGTCCTGCCACCCCTTGCTGGGACTGGGGACATCCCAGTGACACTCAGGTCTCATGGTCTCTCTGCAGGGGGAAATTGAAATCGGGCGAGTAAAGAGGGCTGAGGTAGGTACCCCAGGTTCTGATGGCCCCAGACCCTCCCCTCCATGGCCATCCCAGTGTGCCCCAGTACATCCCAGTGCACTCCACTGCTACCCCAGAGAACTCCCCTGTACCCCAGCTTTTTCCCCAGGAAGGCCCTTACCCAGGGACCCCAGGGTTGCGTTCCCATGTAACCCTGTACACCCCAGGATGCCCCAGTACACAATCATGCACCCAGGTGGGCCCCTTCCCATGGAGCCCCACGGCTCTCACCGCACAAGCTCATGGACCCCATTTCTCTCCAGAAGAACTTTCCCCAAGGACCCCACGGGTTTTCCCGGGCCTCCCAACACAGCCCAGTGCAGCCCAGCGTGTCCCTAACCCTCCCTTTCTCCCCAGCCCCCTCTGGTGGATCTTGTGCGCCGCAGACGCAGGGCTGCAGCTGCTGATGCCTCGGG
>NW_009952702.1:6295-14556 GCF_000747805.2 Chaetura pelagica
TGGGAGATGGCAGTGCTGGGGGTGAGAGGTACTGGGAGATGGCAGTGCTGGGGGTGAGAGGTACTGGGAGATGGCAGTGCTGGGGGTGAGAGGTACTGGGAGATGGCAGTGCTGGGGGTGAGAGGTACTGGGAGATGGCAGTGCTGGGGTGAGGGTCATTGGGAGATTGCAGTGCTGGGGGTGAGGGGCACAGGGAGGTTGGGGAATGGGTCTTTTGGGGCTGTTGGAGGATGGTCTCGTGTTGCAGCATGGGGTCATGCCCGCAGGGTCAGGGCTGTCAGGGCCACACTGCCAGCCCCACCTCTCCACCCCCTGGTGCCTGGTCCCTTCCCTGGGTGCTGCCCCATGCAGGAAGCTGGACTGATGCTGGGGAAGGGGCTGGATCTGTGCCAGGAGCAGGGGTGACTCTGTGCCAGGGCTGGGCTTGTTGCCAGGACTGGTGTCTCTGCCCAGCCTGGCTTTGCCCTGGGGGGCTCACGAGCTGGGGAGGGGCATGTCATGGGAGGGATAAATCTGCCCCTCACCTTGTGCAGCTTCACCCAGCACTCCCCACTTCAGAGAGGAAGATGAAGTTGGCGGTGCTCAGCATGGCCCTGCTCTTCACCATCCTGCTCTGCACCCCAGCAGATGCTCAGGTGAGTCCCCAGGGCCACGGGGAGGGGGTCCTGGCTGGGGAGGGCTCTGGGCTGCAGGAGATGGCACCTCCTGCAGAATTAAATCCTCGTGGGGAGCACAAAACCCCTGCACTTGGCCTCTCCCTTGCCCAAGCAAGGGGCTCCTGCAGGCTCCACAGCCCTTCCAGACCCCTTTAGTGCCCCTTTTTCCCTCTCACTACCTTCCTGCAATTCAGCTGCTGGTGCCCAGAGCTGGCTCCACAGGGAGTGCTCAGCCTGCTCCCTCCATGGCAACCCAGCCTTCTGTGAGGCTCCTACTGGTTTCTTCCCTTGCTGCCACCACACCCTTCTCTCTTTTGAGCTTCCCTATTCCACCCTTTCAGTCCCCTCAGACACCTCTTCCACAGGATCTCCCCTGTGCCCTGTCTTGTGTCCCCACATGCCCTCCCTCTGGTCACTCCTAAGGCCTTTCTTTCCTCTTTCCTTCAGTCCTTTCCCTCTCATCCTGCCCACAGCAATAGTGTCTCCAAATCCACTTCCCTTGAACCCCCCCACTCCCAAGCACCATCCCAAGCCTTTTGCTTAGGTCCTCTGGGCTCCTCTTCCTTCTGCCCCCACCAACAATCCCACTTGAAGTCCCTGGATCCCCTCCACTGGAATTCCCTGAGCCTTCACTGGCTTGTCACCCAGTTTTGTCCCTCCAACACCCCCAGCGCAGCCACTTCACCACTGCTAATTCACCCCATGCCCTGGCTGTAGGTCCACCCACACCTGTGCCCCACCCACAGCCCCACCAAGCTCCAATCCAGACCCCAACCCTTTGGTTTTCTTTTCCAGATAATTGAAGCCAGTGGAGGACTCTGTGCTGGAGTAAGTAGTGGGGTGGGCTTGGAGGGCTTCCAGTCTGGGGAATGGGAGGGCAAGTTGGTCCTGCCACCCCTTGCTGGGACTGGGGACATCCCAGTGACACTCAGGTCTCATGGTCTCTCTGCAGGGGGAAATTGAAATCGGGCGAGTAAAGAGGGCTGAGGTAGGTACCCCAGGTTCTGATGGCCCCAGACCCTCCCCTCCATGGCCATCCCAGTGTGCCCCAGTACATCCCAGTGCACTCCACTGCTACCCCAGAGAACTCCCCTGTACCCCAGCTTTTTCCCCAGGAAGGCCCTTACCCAGGGACCCCAGGGTTGCGTTCCCATGTAACCCTGTACACCCCAGGATGCCCCAGTACACAATCATGCACCCAGGTGGGCCCCTTCCCATGGACCCCCACGGCTCTCACCGCACAAACTCATGGACCCCATTTCTCTCCAGAACTTTCCCCAAGGATCCCACGGGTTTTCCCGGGCCTCCCAACACAGCCCAGTGCAGCCCAGCGTGTCCCTAACCCTCCCTTTCTCCCCAGCCCCCTCTGGTGGATGCTGCTGAGGCCTAGGGGACCGGCACCAGGAGCCCCAGCAAGGCTCCTGCATCCTGGGGCCACCCAGAACGGGCGGTGCCACCCTTGTCCTGTCCCCCTCCAGCGGCACGAGGAGATCATCATCCCTGGATGAGGCCAGCCCATTCCTGGGAGCCCTGTGCCCTTTCCCTCTCCTGATCAATAAAGCCCTTCAGCAAAGCTGCGCTCTGTGGGGTGTGTGTTCGTGTGTCCATGTCCCCTCCCCTCTGCCAGTCCCCAGGATGAGAGCAGACTGGTGGAGGAAGCCCGGGCACCCGGGGGGTCTCTCTGTAAAGGAGATCCCCTTCCCAGCCAGCCTGTGCCCCCAGAGAAGGTAGATGAGGGCAGCCTGGAGTGTCTCCCCCACTGGGCTGGGAGAGGCAAAGGGCAGATGGTGGCAGCCCTTGGGGCCGCCTGGGGTTAGGGACACAGTGGGACACAGGTTCTTGGGGAAGAACGACACCATGTCCCAGCACAGGTTGGGGGCTGAACTGCTGGAGAGTAGTGTAGGTGAAAGAGACCTGGGGGTCCTGGTAGACAGGAGGATGACCATGAGCCAGCAATGTGCCCTTGTGGCCAAGAAGGCCAATGGCATCCTGGGGTGCATTAGAAAGGGTGTGGTTAGTAGGTCAAGAGAGGTTCTCCTCCCCCTCTATTCTGCATGGGTGAGGCCACATCTGGAGTATTGTGTCCAGTTCTGGGCCCCTCAGTTCAAAAAGGACAGGGAACTGCTCAAAAGAGTCCAGGAGCTACGAAGATGATTAGGGGAGTGGAACATCTCCCTTATGAGGAAAGGCTGAGGGAGCTGGGTCTCTTTAGCTTGGAGAAAAGGAGACTGAGGGGTGACCTCATCAATGTTTACAAATATGTAAGGGGTGAGTGTCAGGGGGACGGAGTTAGGCTTTTCTCAGTGATGACCAGTGATAGGACAAGGGGTAATGGGTGTAAATTGGAGCATAGGAGGTTCAAGGTGAATATCCGAAAAAAATTTTTTACTGTGAGAGTGACAGAGCACTGGAACAGGCTGCCCAGGGAGGTTGTGGACTCTCCTTCACTGGAGACATTCAAAACCCACCTGGATACGTTCCTGTGTGATGTACTCTAGGTGACCCTGCTCTGGCAGGGGGGGTTGGACTAGATGATCTTTCGAGGTCCCTTCCAGCCCCTAGGATTCTATGATTCTATGATTCTATGATTCTTAGCTAGGCTCTGGTGAGCACCATCCTCCACACAGCAGATGGGGGCTTGGGGATTCACAGAGTCAAGCGGGTGGGACAGGGGGCTGGAAACATGGAGACTGGCACAGATCTGGCATGAGAAGCTCAGCCCCTCACTCTCTGGAGACAAGTTTTGCGGAGGGTGAAGAACAAGAATGTCTTTAGGGATGGTGGTGTGTACAGACACAGTCAGTGGACAATTATCATGGAATGCTGTGGCTTGGGAGGGGCCTTAAAGATCATCTAGTTCCAGCCCTCCTGCCATGGGCACCTCCTATTAGACCAGGTAGCTCCAAGCCCCGTCCAACCCGGCACTGAACACTTCCAGGGACGGGGATTCCACTGTTTCCTTGTTCCAGTGTCTCACCACCCTCATGGTGAAGAATTTCCTCCTAACGTCTCATCTAACTCTCCCCTGTTCAAGTTTTAATCTTTACCCCTTGTCCTATCACTGCAAACCCTTGCCAAAAGTCCCTGCCTGGCTTTCCTGTGGTCCCCCTTCATGCCAAGGACAGACAAGCTGTCCAGAATCAGAGGGGCTGTAGTCGGCAATAACCAGCCAGAAAAAGAATTTAGAATTAATTAATTAATTTTGAGATAAATGAGCAAACAGCGCCAGGCTGGTTGGGCACACAGCGCCGGGCGCACCGGGAGTCACCGCTCCACCAAGACGCGCACGCGGCTCCTCACGGGGTCCTCTCTTATACAGCTCTTCTTCCCGCCGTTGCAAGGCTCTGCCCCCTTCTTGGAAAATTCCACCTTCTGCCTTGTTGCTTCCGCTCTTCAGGACATGCGCAGTCACTCAAAATGTTATGGTTCCATACACCTGCTTATATAAGAGGGTATAGCTTCCAACATTAACCCTCACGTAACCATTACATAACATTCAACATTTTACAAACATGAACATAACTCATAACACTTAACAAACATAATTTCCAGCATTTAACATAACTTCCAACATATAGCAAACATAACTTCCAGCATTTTAACAAACATTGCAGTTTAACATCCAACCATATATATTCACATTTGATCAGCAATTTGACTTCATGATTCACCTATAACAGGGGCCCTGCCTCCAGCCAGGTGGAGGAAAGGGACAACTGAATCTACTGGACTGTGTGGGTTGGATGGCCTGGCATGCTGATCCCACAAAAATACAAGTCTCTGGTGGACAGCAGTGCACAATGCACCATCAAGCCGTCCTCAGCTCCTGTCTACTCTGCCGCTCTCTCTGGCAGCTCCAGGACATTTTGGGGCTGCTCAGGAGATGCCGGGGAAGTTGCTGGGGGTGGGGGGAGACAACAGAGTTTGCACATTCCTGAGCATACTTGTATATGTTTGCACATATTTTTTGTAATCATTAATATTTAATTAAAGCTGTATAGTTTTGTTTTCAATCGAGAAAGTCTCTCTCTCCTTATTCTCTCTCCTTCCCTACCTGGATGGGAGGGGGAGGGGAACGAGAGCACTGTTGTCCCTGGTTCAATTGCTAATCCTGGCTCAACCCGTGACAGCCAGCTGCCCCCCGGCACCCCCATTCTTGGTGTGGATCATTGCAGCAGGGAACCGAGGGGGTACTGGTGAGCACTGGCTGTAGCAGTGCTGGAGGGAATTAGACAGTTGTCTACCCTGCTTGGCTTTTCAGAGGACCCTTTTGTTGTGGGGCTGCTGAGGGTCCAAGAACAAAAGGTCCCCATGGCCACTGCAGCTGGGCACACAGGACAAATACTGCACTAGAAGAGATTCCCTGGATCCCACCCAGGAGCTCCATCTAGGCCTCCCTCACCTCCCCAGGTTCCCTTACAGAACAGATAGGGGGCTCTGGAGATAAGAGAACCAGGGAAATAAGGATGTGCATAAAGTCCCATCCAGGGAGTTGCCAAAGCAGGCAGCTCCACGCATTAAGACTGCTTCTGTTCAGAGCAAGAGGAGGGTGATTGTTATAGGAGATTCCCTTCTGACGGGAACTGAGGGTCCCATATGCTGACCAGATCTTTCTCACAAGGAGTTCTGCTGCCTCCCTGGGGCTCGGGTTAGGGATATAAGCGGGAAACTTTCTGGTCTAACTATGGCCCTCAGACTACTACCCTCTTGTTAGGTCCTAAAGAGAAAATTAGGAAGGCAAAAGCCCAGCTGGAGCTCAACTTGTGGTTGGAGGCTGTCTCATTTGGAATTGAAACCGCAGAGAAAAGACAAAGGCAACACTCCTGTCAGAATAAAAGTTTATGCTAAGCAGGGGCATAAAAGAACATCCCCGAGATGAAACAAGTCCCCATGAACAAAACCAGAGTTAAACCCATCTTGTCACTGCCGGAGATCCAGCTCCAGAACCTCGTACAAGGAACAAATTAAAATATTAAAATATAAATACAGACTGTATCCCTCTTACCCTTCAAATACTGTCTAAAATAAATAGGAATAAATATGAAACAGTAGCTAACAAAACTACTAAGGCAGAGCTATTAAAAACTTAGCATCTACCAGCGAGATAAATACAATCATATTTTAAAAGGTAAAAACCTACTCTGAAGATGTACTTAAAAGTATTTAAAAGGACTAAAACAACTAATAACATAGCAGGTAGGAAGTGGAATAGAAAAGGTGAAAGAAAGGGCGTGGCCAATATCCTACAAAGTGAAGATGAAAGCAAACAAACAGAGGTGGGTGTTTCTTTGAAAAACAACAAACAACACAGGTGAGATGGTCCAGCTGGCAGCTGCTGCACATCTGCCCATCCATCTGCCCATCCATGGTCGCTCTCTTCTCACTCTCCTCTTCCTTCCTCCCGAAAGCAGCCCTGCTCACAGGCTACATCCAACTGCAGATGGAAATCAAGGAGAAAAGGGAACGCCGAGGAAACATCGGTCCTCGTGTGTGTTTCACCTGCCAGCGGACACAGCAACTGCACTGCCACCAGCTAGTCTCCAGTGCGGCCTGCAAGGCAGACTACAACTGGGCCAAGGAGAAGCCTGTGACGGGAGGCACAAGGAAGCACTTCCACTGCAGGCAGTAACAAAACGATTCTCATCTCCCCTTTCTGTCACAGGGTGGTCAGAGCAGCTGCCTCGGCCATCTCTACAGAAATGCAGAATGTCTCCTTACCAGGGGACTGGCCATCACGTGAGCTGGGGCTTCCCCTCCTGCACGTGGCTGTTTGTGATGACTCTCTCCCTCCTGGGTGGGCTCAGGTCTCTCTTCTGTCACTGATGCACACAGAACACTGGTATTCTCCTTACAAGAAACAAACAAACCAAGAAATAAACCCAAGGATCACTCTGTACTTTCTTATAATTGCTTCAGAGACAAGAGCTTGAAAGAGCTTCTGTTATGCTCAGTTAAAACAGAAGGTTCAATTCCAAAGAAAACCACCCTAGCCATTCTCTGGTTCTATGATACTTGGCCTTGTTTTTCATTAACCACCTCACTCTTGGCACGCTAGTTTTCTCCTGTGCACTGCCTGTCCTGGAGAGAAAGCAAGGTGACTCACCAGCAGCTGAGCAGCAGCCCGTTCTGCAGAAGGAGCAGCAGCCCTTTCTGCAGACGCCGCAGCACGGGCAGCACAAAGATCTTCATGAGGCTGCAACAGAGAATGAGGTACTATTGGATCTGCTCCTGTGGCAGATTGTCTGTTATTTGCAGTTAGAACAGCAGGTTTCATTGAAAGACAAAAAGCAAGGCTCCTATTTTGGAGCACCTTGCACCCACTCCCCTTCAGCATGACGAGAAGGGACAGGAGGAAACATCAAAAGCAGCACGATGAGTAGTATGACGAAGAGGAGGAGGGAGCAGGGGTCTACAGGATGGCGAGAAAGAGAAGGAGGTCGTGTAAGACGGAGGAGAAGGAGGAAGAGGTTGCAGGAGGATACAATGGCATGACAAGGAAGAGAAGGAGGAGGTAGAGGAGTAGGACCAGGATGAGCAGGATGAGCAGGAGAAGGAGGCAGTGTCACACAAACAGCATGAGGAGGACGAGGCAGCCGGAAAGCACAGAATGACAAGGAGAAAGAATGGGGCGGAGGTGGAGGCAGCGGGAGACCGTGCGATGGCAAGGAGGATGAGGTGGGGGTTGTATCGGGGTGCACGGGGATGTGGGGTGCGTGGGCACGGGGGGCCATTGCATATCAGGGCGCATGGGGAGCATGGTGTGCGGTTTTTCGGGGTGTGCAGGGAAGGGGATGCATGGGGATCTGGGGTGTGTGGGGAGTGGGGTGCACAGTCTATGGGGGTACATGGGGCTATGAGGGCTGTGGGAACAGATGGATGGTATATCAGGGTGCACGGGGAACAAGGCGCAGTGTTTAGGGGTTTCCAGGGATCTGAGGTGCACAGGAAGAGGGGTGTGCCCAGTCTGAGGATGCGCAGGGCTGGGGCACAGTAAATCAGGGTGCACAGGGACTGCAGTGCACAGGAACGGGGGTGCACTGCACATCAGGGTGCAGAGGGACCGGGGTGCACGAGGACTGGGGTGCAGCATTAATCGGGGTGCACAGTTTACGGGCCTGCTCAGGAACCTGGGCCATGTGGGGAGGAGGTCACGCAGGCTCAGGCTCCTGGGCACCCCCAAGGGTGCCCTGCGGGACGGGCTCCTCTGCAGAAACCCCATTTTTGGGGCGAAAGAAGAAAATTTCTGCTTTTAAGGAGCCTTTAGCATGTGAGAGTAACTTTGCTCATGGGGTGAGAGGGTAAAGCCCAGAAAGAACCTGCATCTTCAGTCCCTCCTTGGGACCTCGCTGGATTCAGCAACACTGAAGCACAGGAAAATCCCCAAGTTCACCTTGGAGAAAATGAACTTGTCTAATACAGGAACCAAACGAGCCATTTGGCACTACAAATCTGGTACAAAAATACATTTTGATAAGAAAACACGTGGTGTTCTCACACATTTATAGAGTAAACTCTAGAAGATACGCAGAACAGGCAGGGCAGGCAGGGCAGGGCAGGGCAGGGCAGGCAGGGCAGGGCAGGGCAGGCAGGGTAGGGCGGGCAGGG
>NW_009952702.1:15223-38672 GCF_000747805.2 Chaetura pelagica
GGGCAGCGCGTGGGCCGCGCGGGGCAGGGTGTGAAGGTGGCGGGGGGGCCGGGGCCGCGCTGGTGCGGAGCCCGCCCCGGGCCTGTGCTCCCCTGGGCCCGGTGGCTCCGGGAGCCGAGGGCACAAGGGCGCCATTGAGCGGGGCCGTCCCTGCGCTGGGATCTTCCCCAGGACCCTTCCGCAGGGGTCAGGAGCGGCTGCGGGGCCGGCCTCCGCCAGGCGCTGCTGCCGGGCTCTCCCTGCGCTGAGGGGAGGAGGGGCTGGGGCTCTGGGTTGGGCGAGGAGCCCAGGCCCGAACGTTCCCTGCTGAGTGCCCCTGGAGGAGGGGGTGATCAGCAGGGACCCTCTTGAGAGCATTTCCCCGCGGCATCCAGACCCCACAGCCTGCTCGCTCTGCAGAGCAGCACCACCAGCTTGGGGCCCTGCGGGGAGCATGGATCAGACCAGCACAGACACGGTTCCCTGGGGAAAACCTGGGAAGAAAGAGGCATGGGTGTCCTCGGAGAGGAGCAAGGGAGCAGTTCTCTCCTTCCCAAGGGTAATGAATGACTCAGAGGAAACTTCTTCCTGCCTACTGCAGCTTGGGATAGGCTGCCCTTTCACTGGGGCAGCAGAACAGCCAGAGGAGTCCCAGGGCCAGGAATCTTGTGCTGGGGAGAGGGGCTGGCAGAGCAGGGCTGCCAGCAGCTGCCAATAAGGATCTCTTGGAGACAAGGCCAGCAGGCGCAGGGTGGCTCTGTGTCCCCATGCTATGGCTGGTCCTCAGCTCTGGGGCTGATCTCTCAGCTCCCCAGGATCTGCTGTGCCTTTCTGAGGGGCTGGGGCCATGGTGCGAGTGCCCAGAGCTCTGCAGCACCCTGTGGTGGGCGCTGCCATGCGGCCTGCCCAGACTGGGCTGCTCTGGATGGGGGAGAGGGCAGGAGACGTGGAGAGAGCTAGGGAGAGCCTGGGCTGGGTAGAAAGTGTCTGGGAGAGGAGAACAGCCAAGTAGAGCTCAGCTGTTTGAGCGTGCACAGTGAAGGCACCTAGCGGGGTGCTGACGGTGCAGAGTTAGGTGACACAGTGAAGGAAAGAAGGCACCAAAGCTGCAGAGGAGAGAGGCCTGGGGATCTGTGCCATGTTCCCCAGGGCAATTTTCCCTGAGCACCTCACACACCAGCCATTTCCACCTCTGGCCATGCACCCCAGCCCTGAGGAGGAACTTTTGCTGCATGGGCCCCCTCATCCTCCTCTTTGTGATACCCAACTCCACTGCCATTGTTAATGAATAGAACACTAGTTGCCTCTTGACACTCGTTACACACCAAGTCCCACAGCTTTTCTCACATCTGGACTCTCATCCAAGCACATTCTTAGGCAGCTCCAGCATGCTCAGGTGCTCTTGCCCTTTCTCAAGAGATACTGAAAAACTCTTTTGGTTTAGATCCCACCAAGTCGCCTGGGTGGCTTTCACAGCCACATCCCACCTTGGATTTCCCACCTGCAGGCAGTGCCTCTGACTTCCTGCTTCACCAGCCCCCGGGGACGGTCTCCATGCCTGGTCATTCCCTGCATGGTCTATTTCAGTGTTGCTCCTCAGTCAGGCTTTCTAACACCCTCAGAAACTTGAAGGTTTGCTGCTGAATTTTACTTCTCTAGAGGCTTTTTGACCTGTCATCATCATCTTCTGTTCAAGAATTCAGTACCAGCAAGCTCATGAACATTCACAACACCTTAACAAGCCAAGCCTCTGGGAATAATTTAAGTCTTCTAAACCTTACGCGGTTAAGTGGAGAGCTTTCAGGAGTGCAGTCAAAGTGAAAGTAGTTTATTTTCACAATCGGAACAGCAATCAGAAAATATTCAAGTTTCCCCCACCCCCCCTTTTTTTTTTTCCTGTTTACACCTTCTGTGATGTCAGCAAACTCCAGCTGTTCTTGATCCTGAGCATCCCCTGATGCAGTCTGAATGCAGATGGAAACCAAGGCCCTTTTATGTCCCACAATCTGCCGGTCTTTGTCCCCACCTCCACCCCCACCATTTCCCTCCCTGAACTCCTGGGACTCAAAGCACCTTGTTCAAATCGGAGCTGCCGCCACTGAAGGCTGTGGCAGCAAGTTCCAGCCCCTTGGCAACAACTCCCACCTGTGTCACTTGGGGAAAGAGCTGCCCGCAGACACAGGAGGATGTTTCTTAATGACCAATAAACCAAAACAAAGCAAGGTACACTTCAATGAAAAATAAAATGCATTCCTTTGCTGTCCACATTGCCACCCCTGAAGTCCACTTCCCACAGCAGATAACCTTAGACCAATGGAACCACCTTCTGTGATGGGCCCAGACCCCAAGATTCCCCCAAAGCCCTCCTGCAGGCAGGGATGAGAGTTCTCCTCTAACCCTGGGCACCGGCTCCTCCTCCAGAAGCGCTCCTGGAGGTCCTGGGTCACATTTCCCAGTCCCACATGGGGTCTTCAGCTGCTTCAGTCTGACTTGGAAGCCGTGCCCACCTTGGTCTGGGCAACTGAATCAACTCCTGGATGGAGAAGTCAGGTATCATTACCGTATCCTTGTCATTCTGGTTGGAAAAGACCTTCAAGATCATCGAGTCCAACCACCACCCTAACTCGGCCACATTCACCACTAAACCCTGTCCCCTGGCACCACATCTGTCTTTTTCGATGTCTCCAGGGATGGTGGCTCAAGTACCTCCTTGGACAGCCTGGATCACCAAGTCCAACTCCCGCCCCAGAACAGGACAACCCCAAAGTTCACACCATTTCCCTGAAGAGTGTTGTCCAAATGTTTCTTGAATACTTTCAGGCTTGGAGCCATTACTGCTTCCCTGGGGAGCCCATTCCAGTGCTCCACCACCCTCTGGGTGAAGAATCTCCTCCTAATGTCCAACCTAAACCTCCCCCTGCACATCTTCCCACCATTCCCTTAGGTCCTATCGTTGGTCACCAGAGAGAAGAGGTTGGCTCCTCCTCCTCCTCCTTCCCTAATGAGGAAGCAATAGCTGCCATGAGGTCTCCCCTCAGTCTCCTCTTCTCCAGACTGAACAGACCAGGTGCCTTCAGCCGCTCCCCGTATGAACTCTAAACCCTTCACCAACCTTGTGGCCTCCTCTGGACACCCTCCAGTAGGTTTATATCCTTTTTGTGCTGTGGCACGCGAACCTGCACCCGGGACTCAAGATGGGGGGGGCCGCACCAGTGCAGAGTGAAGTGGGACAGTCACCTCCCTGGACCAGCTGGCAATGCCATGCTCGATGCGCCCCGGGACTTGGTTGGCCCTCCTGGCTGCCAGGACACACTGTTGGCTCATGTTCAACTGGCCATCGACCAGAAGCCTTGTATGGCATCCCCCCTAAACCCTTCACCAAGGGTTCCTTACAACCCCAGGTCCTTGTTGCCTCCTCACCCACCCCCACACAGCCTGGGAGGTGTCCTGGTGCCTCTTGCACTTAGCATTCTACACCCCCACCTCACAGTACTCCCCAGAAGAGCCATGAGCATCCTGTGACCCAACAGATCATGCAGGGAATGACCAGGCATGGAGACCCTCTCTGGGGGCTGGTGAAGCATTAAGTTAGAGGCACTGCCTGCAGGTGGGAAATCCAAGGTGGGATGTAGCTGTTAAAGCCCTTACTGTGTTTTGTCAAGCAGGATAACCAGGCCCTGGCCCTGGCCCTTGGGGTCCCATCAGGGATGAGTGACTGTGCATTTCTTTCCAGAATGGGTGTTCCCATGATGATGACAGGGAGAGCACTCAGGTTCCCCAGGATCACAGAACTGAGCAGACATAACTTCCATAGAATCATAGAGTCATAGAAAGTTTAGGGTGGGAAGGGTGATGAGCTCTCTCCTCAGCTGCCTTTTCTTCCAACGGAACATCCACAGTTCCCTTTTATGCTCCTCATATGACTTGTTCTCTAGACCCTTCAGCAGCTTGGTTGCTCTCCGCTGAACTTGCTCCAGCCCCTCAATATCCTTCTTATAGTGAGGGGCGCAGAACTGCCAACCAGCTCCCCCAGGGCCTTTTCTGCTGGGCAGCTTTCCCAGGCCAGTACAGTTGTGTGGGGTTTTCTGACCAAAATGCAGGACCCTGCACTTGGCCTTTTTGAACCTCATACAATTGGCCTTGGCCCATCAACCCAGCTTGTCCAGGTCTCTCTGCAGTGCCTTCCTACTCTTGAGCAGATCGACACTCCTACCCAATACAGTGTTGTCTGCAAACTGACTGAGAGTGCACTCAATCCCCTCATCCAGATCACTGATAAAGATATTGAACAAGACTAGCCCCAAAACTGAGCCTGAGGGACACCACTGGTCACTGGCCCCAACTAGATTTAACTCCATTTACCACAACTCTCTGGGCCCGGCCATCCAGCCAGTTTTTTATCCGGTGAAGAGAACACCTGTCTATGCCATGATTTGCCTGCTTCTCCAGGAGATGCTGTGGGAGACAGTGTCAAAGGCCTCACCGAAGTCTAGATAGACAACATGCACAGCCTTCCCCTCATCCAATCGGCAGGGTCCATGCTCATAGAACATGATCAAGTTGGTCAAGCGAGACCGCCCTTTCCGAAGCCCATGCCGGCTGGCCCTGATCCTATGGCTGTCCTGCACTTGCCCTGTGAGCTCACTCCCCTTCTGAGTCTTCATTCACTCCAATCCAAGGGCAGGTGACAAGTGCCCATTCTTTCCTGTTGCCTCCACAGACGTTTCCAGAGAGATGACTAGATGCCATCAGTCCCATCATACATGATGCAGCCTGAGGATGTAGTGTGGACCTGATGCACCATCTCCACATCCATTGGACACCAAGAAGAGAGCCTTGAGAGGAAAATGTTTGATACAATAGAGCCCAATGGTACCGTGCCCATACCCTCAAATGCAGAGAGAATAAACAAAGAGAAAAGACCCCTTAAAGGAACAATTCCTTAAACATATTTTTACAAGAAACACTTTAGAAAGAGCCCATCCTCCAGACACTGTACCCAGGAGGTTTTGTTGGTTTTTTTTATTGGAGAGTCACTACTGGACAGTTCACATCTAAAACAGTGTTGTGCAAGAGTTAGACACAACAGAATCAACCCAGAAAAAAAAAATAAATGTAAAAGTATGATTCTTACAAGTAAAAATGCAGGCTCCTGGCCCAAGATAAGCCCTGGGAAACACGCAGAAAGGGTGAGACAGATTATTGTCAGTGAAACAGGGGCAACTGGGTCAGTTTTAAAAAGGTGACCTTGAGCTCCTTGTTCCTCAGGCTGTAGATGAGGGGGTTCACTGCTGGAGGCACCACTGAGTATGAAATTGCCAAAGCGAGATCTAAGGAAGGGGAAGAGATGGAGGAGGGCTTCAGGTGGGCAAACATGGCAGTGCTGACAAACAGGGAGACCACGACCAGGTGAGGGAGGCAGGTGGAAAAGGCTTTGTGCCTTCCCTGCTCAGAGGGGATCCTCAGCACAGCCCTGAAGATCTGCACATAGGACACCACAATGGAAACAAAACACCCAAATGCTAAACAGGCACTAACCACAAGAAGCCAAAGTTCTCTGAGGTAGGAGTGTGAGCAGGAGAGCTTGAGGATCGGGGGTGTTTCACAGAAGAACTGTCCCAGGGCATTGCCCTGGCAGAGGGGCAGGGAAAATGTACTGGCTGTGTGCAGGAGAGCATAGAGAAACCCAGTGACCCAGGCAGCTGCTGCCATGTGGACACAAGCTCTGCTGCCCAGGAGGGTCCCGTAGTGCAGGGGTCTGCAGATGGCCACGTAGCGGTCATAGCACATGATGGTCAGAAGACAATACTCACCTACAATGAAGAAGAGAAAGAAAAAGACCTGAGTGGCACATCCTGTGTAGGAGATGGCCCTGGTGTCCCAGAGGGAGTTGGCCATGGCTTTGGGGAGAGTCGTGGAGATGCAGCCCAGGTCGAGCAGGGAGAGGTTGAGCAGGAAGAAGTACATGGGGGTGTGGAGGTGGTGGTCCCAGGCGATGGTGGTGATGATGAGGCCGTTGCCCAGGAGGGCAGCCAGGTAGATGCCCAGGAAGAGCCAGAAGTACAAGAGCTGCAGCTCCCGCCTGTCTGCGAATGCCAGGAGGAGGAACTGGGTGATGGAGCTGCTGTTGGACATTTTCTTGCTGTAGGCATGGATTACTATCCAAGGAAGGAAAGAGAATGACAAATGACATGAGACTAGATTGAGAAACATCAAAGCCATTTCTTATACACCCTCTTCTTTCTACACACCCTCTCTTTTCCTTTTTTGGGAGCCCTTCCTGGGTCCCTGGTCAGTGCTGGTCAAGTGAGCAGCAGTTTCTGGCTGCCAACAGGTCAGCCCTGCTCTGCAGTGGTGGATCCATGGAAACAGTGGGGACAGGGGTCATTGCTGGTGTCCAGCTTTGTCAGAGGAAACTGCTCTGGAGAATGTCTGGTCAGTGCTGAGGATCTGGGAAGGCAGAAGCAGTTTGAGACTTTTGGGGTTTTACAGCTTCCCCCATTACTCCTGGACAGTGTTGCCAGATGCGAGAAACCCTCAGCACTGCTGCTGTGCTCAGGGAGAACAGAGAGAGTCCTGTGAGGCAAGAGGATCGTTTGTGGCTCAGTGCAGGGTGAGGGGAGCTGGTCTGTCCCTTTGACTTGCTCCCAGCCACCCAGACTTGTGCCTCTCTGAAGTAGCAGTTGACCACACTCACACACCCTGAAAAGCCTCCAGGCACTGCTGAGGGCAGAGGGATTCAGCTCAGACATCTACAGATCTCACTTTTTCCTAGAGGTCTCAGCACTCCTCACCCAGGACACATGTAGCTCATTTCACCAACCAATCAGCATTTTCCCTATCATAGCATCTCTTTGCTTTTCCACGGGGCTTTCAGAGAACACAAAGCTGCTCTAGGACAGGTTTGTATCCTGGAGCAAAGATCACAGCTTGGAAAAAACAAACAAACAAACAACAAAACAAAAGTCTACAAGAAAATGGCCAAGGGTCCTAATAATGACATTTGATTAAGGGGAATTCTGCTCAGTCCCCAGCCCCACAGACTGCATTGCCCCCAGTCCCACAGGTGAAAGCTGGAACATGCTCACATGGACATAGCAGCATGAATGGATCCACAAGCTCAGAGTGTGACTTATGTTGATGAAACTTCCCCTCCCCAGAGAGTCTGACAGCAAGAATGAGATGACAATGACTATGACATAGATGGGTGAGAAAGAAGCCAAAGGTCTGGCTGAGAGGGGTCAGGACAGAGGTAGCAGACCCTCAGGACAGTTGAGTGGCTGAAGGCAGTTGAGAAGGCTCCTATCAGACCTGCTGATCACTCAGAATTCTAGTTCAGGATTGCTTAAAATGCAGAGCTCCATTTCCTTTTATCCTTTTCTCTCCCCCCTTGTATCTTCTTGATACAGGAAACTGAAAAGACAGACTTAGGAAAGCGCCTCATCTTTATAGAAATCCCTGCCAAGATCTTCCCCTTGAGAATTTTTTTCAAGGGGATCTGGAGCTTTAAGCAGCCAGGACCTTGCTGGCAGTCACTCCTTCTACACACAGTTTCTCCACACAGCACCATGGCGAAATCCCCAGAAAGCTGAGAGCTGATCCTGGTGGGCAGCAGAGACCCTGCCCCAGCACACACCACCTGGAGTGCACGGACCCTGCTCTGAAGGACAACTCTGGGCACCCCTGCCCACACACTTGCCTGCACAGCTATTAAAATTGCCCAAGAAGAGCTCTGTGTCGGTGTCCCCACACTTTTCTTAAGGATCCAATGAGCTGTGGCTGTGCCAGCTTAGGGAGATGTCTCCAGGAACTGCACTCACATTGCCCTGCACTCAGAGACTCACCATGTCAAGGACTGCACAGATTTCTCCTCCACTGAACTCTCACTCACCCCCCAGTCCTGGCCACCTTTAAGCTCTCCCTGCCTTGCTCATCTCCCTCAGACCCCTGGCAGTGCCCTTCTCCCTGGTGCACCAAGCAGAGGAGCTGCTCCTGGGCAGAGCTGTCTCTCTGCAGCACTGCCCACTTGCCAGCAGCTCCCTCCATCCCAGGAGCCCAGCTCAGCATGTTAATGAGCCCTCTGGTGGGTTTGGTGCTGAGTTAATGAAGCTCAGAGAAAGAGAGGAAGTTGATGAAACCTCTCAACAAGTCCAAGTCTGAGTCCAACTCCAAAGTTTCTGGCAGTGTCCCACTGAGGGACATGACTGAGGAAGTGTCCCCAGGGTGTGGGGTAGAGCAGGAAGGAGGAGGCAGTAATGGCAGGTGCAGAAAAGGAACGTGACTTTGTTGCTGAGTAACCCTGGGTGAGTTTCATGACTGTAAAGGTCCCAGCCCTGACCCCTTTAACAAAAGGTGCCAGCCCTGACCCCAGCTCCTGGGAACGGAGATCGTGTCCTTCCTTCATCTCTCAGGGCTCTCCCTGGGACACTGGGATGTGGAGATGTGCAATGCCAAGGGCCTGACTATGGCACAACTCCGCCCTGGCTCCTGTACATGGACAAGAAGTCTCTGAGACCCTGGTGCTGTTGTCTCCCCAGGGGCACCAGTGGCAGAGACAGCAGCCATGAAGAAAATCATGTAGAGGTTGGCTATATCAGGGGGGTTTCTGCTTTTCCACATTCCTCTCCTATCTCCACCACAGCCTCTCCTACAATGTCCCATCCTCTGTGCCTGTTGCCCGGAAGGCTGTAGACCTCCACCCAGCCACCTCACCTTGCTGTCACCTCATTTTACTGATATCTTTGCCTCCCACTTTGAAACAGAAAGTCTTGGGCTGACCAGGGCTCCTTCTGGGTAGGGGGGTTTCTGCTTTTCCACATTCCTCTCCTATCTCCACCACAGCCTCTCCTACAATGTCCCATCCTCTGTGCCTGTTGCCCGGAAGGCTGTAGACCTCCACCCAGCCACCTCACCTTGCTGTCACCTCATTTTACTGATATCTTTGCCTCCCACTTTGAAACAGAAAGTCTTGGGCTGACCAGGGCTCCTTCTGGGTGAAATGGTGCACCACAGCACAGCCCTTTGAATGTAATTTCTTTCTCTGTGTCTCCACTCTGGATCTTCCTAGCTCCACTTTGTGGCATTATTTCCTGCCCAAGCTCTTTCCCACTTTGAAGAAAAGCTCTAGTAGAAAGTTTAAAACCCACCCTTCAGGAGCTACCAGGCCACCCCTCTACTCTCCTCAGCCTGCACAGTACAGAACCTTGGGCCCTCAGCCTCTCTAGACTGGCCATGTGCTTGACACTTCCCAAACCCATCTTGGAGATCTCTGGGGACTCTCCATGGTGTTTGCAGATGAAAACATGCTGGTCACAAGCCAAGAAAGATGAAGTGAGGCTTTTTACCAAGGCCCATCATGGCAGAACAATGGATAATGGCTTTAAACTGAAAGACGGGAGATATGAAGTTCATATAAGGAAGAAATATTTTAGGATAGGGTGGCAAGACACTGGAAGAGGTTGTCCTGAGAAGTGAATGCCCCATCACTGGAAGTGTCCCAAGTCAGGAACTTTAAGCAACCTGAACTAGTGAGAGATACCCCTGCCCATGGCAGAAGGGTTGGTCTGGGTGCTCCTTTAGGTCCGTTCTAAGCCCAAACCATTCCATGGATCTTTGACTCTGATATCCCCAGCTCCTTCTCCACAGGGCTTCAAATGCCCACATACACAATGTGGGCATTTTAACCTGACCTGGTCCCCAGCACTCCCATAAAACTGGAAGAATTGCCATTTCTAGGCCATGATTTGCCATGTTGTCAGAGGAACAACTCAAACCCCAAAAGGCAGAACATTAATTCAAAGACAGTTCCAGCATATCTGCGAGAAAGTTTCATCCAGTGGGTCAATGGGAGAGCCTCCCAGGATGACCTTGCCAAATGAGGGTAGGAGGTTTCTGCCTCCAGAGGTCTGAGACTCATGGTAGGAAGCCAGAAAGTGCCTTTGGGGACTGGGAAAGCCTTGCCCTGGGATGCTGAGGAAAGGACCAAAGGAAGGGCAAGGGTGGGCTCCAGATGATTTCTGGAGGAAGAAGCAAGGGAAAAGGGGAAAAAAAAGGGTGAAAGGAGCAGTTTGTGTGTCAACAGGGGCTGGTCAGTGCCCTGCCTTGGCCATGCCCTGCACCTGATCTCTGCAGCCTGTCCTGTTTCATTCATACCTCCTGATCAGGAAGAGGAAGTAGATGAGGCCTTCTTCTGACAACAGGAAGAAGCCTCTCATTTGCAGGCCTTGGTTCTCATGGGGGACTTACACTATCCCCACATCTGCTGGAGGGCCAACACAGGCTGATTTGGGAGCTTGTTGATGACATTGCCTTGACCAGGGTGTCTGAGGAGGCAGGGAGGTGAGTCACCCTCTAGGACTTCATACCTACAAAAACCAGAGCTGGCCAGGGATGGAACAGTCATGGGTTAGAAGGGAGAGTTGGGGCTCCTGAGAGAAGAGAAGGGAAGAAGGGTAAGAGCTGGACTTGAGGGGAGCAGGCTTTGGCCTGGCTAGAAGCATGACTGGAAGAATCCCAGAGGACAGCAGAGAAGCAGAGAGAGCTGTTTCAAGGTTATGGATCTGGTCTCTTCCAGCTCAAGAATGGTCTGTCCTGAACATGCAGGAGGCCAAGCAAAGGTGACTGGTAGCTGGCAGGGATGAGAAAGGAGCTCCTGACTAAAAGGCTAGATGGGAAAGTGTTAACCTGTGACAGGAATTGAGAGATTACAAGTTGGGGGCAGCATGGCCTTATAAGGTATCTTCGGCCATGAGATCACAAAGGGGGGCAGCAGTATAGCCTTATATGGTATGTGTGGCCTTATATGTTATGTATAGACATAACATAGACATCACAAGGGAGTGGCAGGACATGATATATATGGCCATGACATTGCAATGGAGGGGCAATTGGCCTTATATGGGATGCATGGCCCCAAGATCACAATGGGAGATTTTCTGGTACGTTTCTGGCATATTCCAGCAGATTATCAAGCTGTGTGTTGTGGTTGACACCCAAGAGGGAAAGGATGCCATCCAGAGGGACCTTGACAGGCTGTGGAGGTGAGCCAGTGCCAACAGCATGAAGTTCAACAAGGCCAAGTGGTGCTGCACCTGGGTCGGCCCAACCGCAGGCACAAACACAGCCTGGGGGAAGAATGGCTGGAGAGCAGCCCTGAGGAGAAGGACTTTGGGGTGGGAGGAGATGAGAAGCTCCACATGAGCCACCAGGGAGCGCTGCAGCCAAGAGACTCAACTGCATCCTGGGCTGCATCAAAAGAAGTGTGGCCAGCAGAGCCAGGGAGGTCATTCTGCCCCTCTACTCTGCTCTGGTGAGGCCACACCTGGAATACTGTGTACAGTTCTGGAGCTCTCAGCACAAGAAAGATACAGACCTGTTGGAGAGGGTCCAGAGAAGGGCCACCAAGATGATCAAAGGCCTGGAGCACCTCTGCTATGAATACAGGCTAAAAAATTGGGGCTGTTCAGCCTAGAGAAGAGAAGGTGCCAGGGAGACCTTAGAGCACCTTCCAGTACTTGAAAGGGGCCTACAGGAAAGCTGGGGAGGGACTTTTCATCAGAGAAATGATAGTGATAGGACAAGGGGTAATGGTTTTAAACTGAGAGACGGGAGATTTAGGTTAGATATTAGAATGAATTTCTTCACTATAAGGATGGTGAGGAACTGGAATGGGTTGCCCAGGGAGGTTGTTGATGCCCCATCCCTGGAGGTTTTTAAGGCCAGGTTGGACAAGGTTTTGTGCAACCTGATCTAGTGGTTGGTTCCCTGCTCATGGCAGGGGGGTTGGAACTTGGTGATCTTTAAGGTCCCTTCCAACCTTAATGATTCTATGGTTATATGCTGTATGTGACCCAGAGATCAGAATGCTGGGAGCAGGATGGCTTTATATGGCACATAAAGCATGTGTGTGTGTAAAACTAATAGACATAAATTAGCCCACTAGTTAGGTTGAAGGCTGAATGCCCAATCAAGCACTGCTCATCATGCACTCCTCTGCACAGCTCCTTCCAGGAAAGTTCAAACAAAGCAAAACACAAGCTCTGTTTTCCTGCTCCCAGTGAAGTGTACTCTTGCCATGGCCACGAGCAGCCAGTTTCTCCAGCAGAATGCTGTGGGAAATGGTACTGAAGGCTTTGTTAAGCTCCAGCTAAACAACATCCACAACCATTCTCTCATCCACTAAGTGTGTCACCTTGTCATAGAAGGAGATCAGCTTGCTCAGGCAGGACCTTTCTTTCATGAACCCATGCATACTGGGCCTGATCCCCTCATTGTCATGTATGACAATTCTGTGATTCCATAATGATGGCAGTATCATGAACAATCCCACACAGCCTAATAAAATTCAGGACAGATCCTCAGTTTCACTCCAGACACAGGCCTGTAGAGTTCCACGAGGTGCCATGGCTCTCACACACGATTACATGCATTTGCCCAGGACAGTGATGGTCCTGTCCCAGAAAGCCACCCCCATCCAGAGTGAGAGCAGGATAGGAACCCCAGGCAGCATCACAGACAGGTTTGCAGCCTTTGTGCAAGGAACTGGTGGCCACCTCTGCAGCATGGCAAGGTCCCTTCTCAACCCAGGAGATGTGGGGCAGTCCATGAATAAGAAGCACATCAACACTATGATCTCAGTCATGGACCTACACTTTCCAACCTTTCTTTTTATTCCCCACCAACCTTTCCTGACCCTCTGGAAAACACAGCCAAGGAGCAGACCATGAGTTTTCACAGTGGGCCTGTCAGCAGCACCTTGTCATTCCAGGAGATCAGCTTCAACTCTGCCAAAGGCCCTCAGGGCAGCAGAGCCACCACTGACAAGAAATTAAATTCCTTCCAGGGCTGCTCTTCCCAGCCCTGTTTGTCTCTGCCCTTGAGGACAGCAAGGTTTGCTCACGCTCTTGGCATCCAGTTCCAGCTTCACGTTTCCACCTGCAGTCCACTCTGGCATGGCTCTGCTCTGAAGCCAAGCCTTTGTACCCTGAGGGTCTTGGACACTTCATACCAGGTTTTTCCAAGTCCGAGCTTGGCCTGCAGCCATAATTGACCTGCTACAGCCCAAATGTGCACTGATGCCCTCAGGCAGGGGCACAGCCAAGACCAGTTAGATCCTGTGCTTTTTGACACTAATGGAAGAACTGCCAAGGAGTGGTGGGACAAGTGACACAGCTTGGGGTGCTGCAAAGGATGGGTACAGAGCTTTCAGGAGAGACAGGCTGGAAACAGTAGGATTAGGAAGGCTCTTAGCATTAGGAATCAAGTTCCCTCAAAGGGCAGAAGCTGCTTGGAAGCATGGAGGTTCTCTATGGGACAAGTGACAAGTTGTGTGAGCTCTTTGTGAGTGAGGATCAGAAGACAGTCCAACAAAGGTTGACGTGGTGGTGGGAGATGAGAAACCCACAGTCAGGGTGGGAACAGGCTGGAGAGTTGGAAAGGGAGAAATTTAATGAAGTACAACAACCCCGTGTACCAGCATAGGTTGGGGATCTGTTGGACAGCTGCATAGGGGAAAGGGACCTGGGGGTTCTGCTGGACAGAAGAGCTACCATGAGTCAGCAATGTGCCCTTGTGGCCAAGAAGACCAGTGGCATCCTGGGGTGTATCAGAAAGAGTGTGGTAAGTAGGTCAAGGGAGGTTCTCCACCCTCTCTATTCTGCCCTGGTGAGGCTGCAACCTGGAATATTGTGTCCAGTTCTGGGCCCCTCAGTTCAAGAAGGACAGGGAGCTGCTTGAAAGAGTCCAGTGCAGAGCCACAAAGATGTAAGTCAAGATAGGTTCTCCTCCCTTCTACTCTACTCTGGTGAGGCCACATCTGGATTATTGTGTCCAGTTCTGAGCCCTTCAATTCAAGGACAGGGAACTGCTGGAAAGAGTCCAGCACAGAGCTACCAAGATGATGAAGGAAGTGGAACATCTTCCTTATGAGGAAAAGCTGAGGGAGCTGGGTCTCTTTAGCTTGAAGAAGAGAAGACTGAGGGGCAACCTCAGTAATGTTTACAAATATGTAAAGGGCGACTGTTAGGAGGATGGAGCCAGGCTCTTCTCGGTGATGTCCAATGATAGGGCCAGGGCAACGGATGCAAACTGGAACATAGGAGGTTCCACATAAACTTGAGGAAAACCTTTTTCACTGTGAAGGTAACAGAACACAGGAACAGGCTGCCCAGAGAGGTTGTGAACTCTCCTTCTCTGGAGACATTCACAAGCCACCTGGATGTGTTCCTGTGTAACCAACTCTAAGGGATCCTTCTCTGGCAGGGGGGTTGGACTAGATAATCTCCAGAGGTCCCTTCCAACCATGACCATTCTGTGATTCTGCAATGTGGATGTGTCTTTTCTAAGCACCCCAAGGTTTTTTTCTGGAAGCAAGAGCCTGGGGAAATTAATGACCCTGGCAGTCTCTTGAAGAGGGACGCAGCAGGGTGAAAACAAGTTCAGGGGATTTCTGGAGTGTCTTGGGAGAACTTTAGTGGAGAAAGCTCAGATTTGAAGAAAGGTGCCAGGGTCTGATGAGAGAAAAGTAAAGTTGAACTAGGGACAAAGACAGCCCATGTAGTCTAGGACATACATGGTCTTAACTTCCCTGCATACGAAGAGTCATAGGACCATGGAATCACAGAATCATCAAGGTTGAAAAGACCTTGTTATGGTTTGGGAGACCCTGGCATGGTGTAGGACACCTAGAGAGAGAGAGAGAGAGTCCTTAGGATCCTGAAAGACTGGAAGTGTCAGTATTCCCGGCCACTCCCTGGAACAATCTATAAAAGCCAGGAAAGGTGGAAACTGGGCCTTTCTCCCTTCCTGCTCCTTCTCCCTGCCACGGCTGCTGCTCGTTCCTTTGTTTTCCCATGTGCTCGCTCATTTTACCCTTTTACCTTGTGTTATAGTAAATTTGTTTCTAGTTTCAATTTCCAAACTTTAAGCCGCTTTTCCTTATTTCCCTTCTATCTTCCCTTTGGAGGGTGGAGGGGGAGTAATAGAGAGCAATTCTGTCCTCTGTTTTTTGGGATGCAGCTTTAATATTTAAACAAGGACAGACCTTCAATATCATCAAGTCCAACTGTCTGCCCTACAACCCCTAACCACTAAAACATCTCCCGAAACACCACATCCATGCGTTTTTTTAACACCTCCAGAGACGTTACTTCCACCACCTCCCTGGGCAGCCTGTTGCAATTCTTTCACTCTTTCTGTGAATAATTTTTTCCTAATATCCAATCTGAACCTCCCCTGGTTCAACCTGACCCTGTTTCCTCTTGTCCTATCACCAGTCACTAGGGAGAAGAGGCCAACACCCACGTCACTACAATCTTCTTTCAGGTAGAGAGCAATGAGGTCTCCTCTCAGCCTCCTCTTCTCCAGGCTGAACAACTCCAGCTCTCTCAGCCCCTCTCCTCATAAGACTTGTTCTCCAGAATCCTAATCATTGCAGATGCTCAGGATCAAAACCAATTAGAGATTCCTGGTATTTCTTAATGTGTAAGCATAAAAAAAGTAAGAAGTGGGGAAACAAGACATTGTTTCTTACTGAAATTAGTATGGAAGACTTTCCACTTTGACTACACTCCTGAAACCTCCCTAACCGGGAAAGAACCAAGGAGTTTGCAAGTTACGCCCAGAGCCTCGGCTTGTTGTGCTGTTTTGTCGTGTTCACGAGCCCCCTGGTGCCCAGTTCCTGAACTGCAGATCCTAAAGGAAGGTGGAACTGGCCTCTGGAGAAGGAAAAGTCAGTAGGAAGCATCCAGGTTTCTGAGGGTGTTAGGATTCTATACCAAAGGCCATCTGTCGCCAACCGACGGCGTTATAGAAGCCACTGGTAGGCAGGAGCTTTCGCAACTTCCCCTCTCCTGTAGAGGGGTTTTTGACACTGAGCTGTGTGCAGGGTTAGCCTCGCACAGAGGAACGGCCCCTGCAGGACCATATCTGAGAGTGGAAACTGAAATACCACCCCCACCACGCTCACAAATTGTCACTGGCACCAATATTGAATTTACGAATTAACCGGTTTATTAAAGAACAGCCACACTAAGGGACAAGGTTCAGGAGAGGAAGGCTGAGGGCTATGTCAGGGAAATAACTCAAAAGTACTACGCCCTTATTAAAAGTACACTGCGAGAGACGGATGCAAGGATCAACAGACTTAAAGGGAGGAAATCGAGCCCGGCGAAAATTCCTCTTTAAGAGGTCGTGGAGTGTGTGCAAGTATGGGGGCGGAATCGCCATAGGGTGTGCGATTGTATTACCCTCCCATGAGGTCTCAGTTTGCAGCTCCCAGGTGATGGCTTTTCTACCGGCGACCTGGCCTGGGGACGTGCAGCTCCCAGCAGTGGCTGTCTGCCCCAGCACAGTCCCTGGCGGTAGCCGCAACGGGTGACGGTGGCTCAGCAGTTCGGCATCGGCTCCTCCTCAGCAGGGTCTCCAGCCTCAGTGGTTTCCCCGAGGATGGGCGGTTCCGGCGGCAGAACGGGCACTCCAGCCCGGGGGGCAGCGGGAAGGGTCCCAGCACTCTCATTGTTGGCGTCCGGGTTCGATTCCCAGTCTGGCGAGCAGGGTCCTCATGGGCAGCAGCGGTTTCCCCGACAACAGGCAGGTTTGGCAACCTCTGGCCGCGACGGCAGCGGGAAGGGTCCTGGCTCTCTCATCCCCGTAGCCCGGGATCGATTCGCGGGCAGGCAAACGGAGTCCGGCTCCGCGGCAGGGCAGGTGTCCGGCCAGCAGCAGGGAGGGTTCCCGTGGCAACAGTCGGAGCACGCCGCTCACTGACCCGCAAATGCTGTTGGTTTTTATGCTCCAGAGACCCCCTGTGCAGACAGGCTGACTGCTGTAATGCATGCTGCTGCCTTCTCCTTAGGAACAGATAATTAATAAGGCCCAGAGCCAATTAGCATTCATGGCTCCAAAGTCATGAGATTGAGATAGGGATTTCAGTGTAGGGCTCTAATAAGTAGTTATGGGTCTGGTGTGATTTGACATAACAGTAAATTAAGATGGATTAACACTATTACAACAAAACACAAAATCAGATTATATTATTTGCTAATAACTATATCATAAAAAATCACTTATAATCAATGCAGAGGTTCAGTTAAAGCTCTGACAAAATATTATAAACTGGATTACAAGCACATACACACATGGATACAGAGGTGAATTTGTTAAGATGTTACATTTTGGTGCATAATTTCATGGAGGGTGTTGCAATATAACCTGAATTACCTCCCAAAGTCAAATTATAAACACAAAAGAGAATTTGGTTCCCCCCCATATTTAAGAGAAGTTTCTGGCTCCTTACTCCTCCCAACCAGGTGAGTCAACTGTCTCTTCATGAGACATGAGACTGCAGTTTGGTGTGGACCCTGGGAGCTCTGAAGTGCCTCCTTCTCAGGGCCAATATTTACAGGGTCTTAAGATGTCTGACTTTGGCCAGTATGTTCCATGGTGATTACAATTCAAATTAGGTCACCTTTGGCAACTTTCAGAGTGGGCCTGTGGGCCCAGGAGAGGTCCCAGGAGTGTTTATAAACAACAGAGCTCCAGGTGCCTTCAGGGAGTGCTCAATCACCCCCAAAATCACTGTGCCTGCACTAGGACTGGAACGTAATCAGTTGTCTCGACTCACTGCTCCAGCAGGCAAGGCCTGAAACTGCAGGACTGTCTGAGCTCAATGCACCTGCTATAGAAACAAGGGCAATGTTGGTCCCACCACCCTAGTAACTAAAGCAAGAACAAAATTGGTGTTTACGTTGCACTGTGGCTCAGAGAGGGAAGATCTGCACCACCACACTAGGCCAGCTGGTGGGATCTCCAGCAGTGGAGATTTTCAGCATTGGTCAAGACAAGGCCATAAGCACCTGATAGAGCAGGAGCTGCCTGAGAATGGGCTTGGATGAGAGACCAGAGCTTTAGTCTCCACTCACACCCATTTCTAGAGAAACTAATACATGCCATAGGCACTATGATACATGAAGCAGCCTAAGGAGGTAATAGGGAGCTCATGGACCATCTCCACATCCATTGGACACCTAGAAGAGGGACTTTAAAAGAAAATGTTTTGTACAAGAGAACACATTAGTATCACAAGCTTAACCCCAAACACAGTGAGAATACACAAGGAGAAAAGACCATTGAAAAGACATATCTGCAGAAGCATAATTGTAGGAAGAGCCCATCTTCCAGCCACTGTACCCAGGAGATGCTTTTTTATTGGACAGTTCACATCTAAAACAGTGTTGTGCAAGAGTCAGACACAACAGGATCAAACCTCTAGAGAAGCAGAGTCAACCCAGAAAAAAACCCAGTACAACAAGATGTAAAAGTATGATTCTCACAAGGAAAAGAAGCAGACTCCTGCCCAAGATAAGCCCCAGGAAGCATGCAGAGGCAGTGAAGCAGGTTAGTGTCTGTTATACGTAAATCATGAAGTCAATTTGCTGATCAAATGTGAATATATATGGTTGGATGTTAAACTGCAATGTTTGTTAAAATGCTGCAAGTTATGTTTGCTATATGTTGGAAGTTATATTAAATGCTGGAAGTTATGTTTGTAAAGTGTTATAAGTTATGTTCATGTTTCTGAAATGTTGAATGTTACGGTTATGTGAGGGTTAATGTTGGAAGGGTTAATGTTGGAAGCTATACCCTCTTATATAAGCAGGTGTATGGAACCATAAGTTCCAAAGGGATTGGCCCAGAACATAATGGGAAAATTACAACAAACTTACTGGGGAACTCAAGCTTTAGTGGATCAATTTGAAACTAAATATGTCTGTGTAGGGGCTTATGGAATGGTTAAGAAGGTCTTGGAAGGGTGTTTAACCTGCCAAAAAGTGAATAAGAGACAACTAAGAGAGAAAATTCAAGGTGGTAGGGAAATAGCCAAGAGACCATTTGAAAAGATTCAGACAGACTTTACTGAATTGCCTAAGGTGGGGAGGTATCGTTACTTATTAGTGCTAGTGGACCATCTTACCTATTTTGTAGAAGCTTTTCCTGTAGCCAGAGCCGCAGCCAAAACAGTGATTAGAATCTTATTAGAAGAAATCATTCCCAGATATGGAGCTATAGCTGTGGTTGATTCAGATAGGGGCCCGCACTTTACCTCCAAAATTATTGAAGAGACAATAGAGCTTTTTGGGACCAAATGGGAATATCACACTCCAACCTTGCACCAATACAGGAATCTCCCCCTTTGAAATGATGCATGGGATGCCATATGATTTTGGGGTTCCAATAGAACATCCTAAAATTGAAGACAGAATCTTACAAAAATACATAGTTGAATTGATGAGGTGAACCAGGAGTTGAGAAAGAAGGGGTTGGTGGTCCAGAGACCTCCTTTAGACATTACAATACACAGGATTCAACCTGGAGATCAAGTGCTGGTAAAAACCTGGAAAGAACCATCTCTGACACCCCTCTGGGAAGGACCCTTTGTTGTTTTACTTACAACAGATACAGCCATTCGAACAGCTGAGAGAGGATGGACTAAAAATCACTCGAAAGGCATAAATCCCATGCAGACTCAGGATCAATTTCGGTTGCTGAGGCAGTCTTCCTGCCTCAGGAGCTGTTAGCGTCAGGAGGAAGACATCTTCTATGCTCAGCACCTATAGACTTAGCTCTGAGGACTGCTTGTCACTGTGGGGATAGAAACTGTGTATTTTGGGTAAAGATCCTACGTGGACATTTCAAAAGGATTCTATGGATAAGGGTAGCCTTACAATGTTTATACCTCTGCCAACAGTGTGATCAGAAATTTATAAATTACACTTTCTTTCAGTCCTGGCAACGAATATTAAACAGACAGTGGACAAAATTTGATGGTCAACCAGATGAGAACCACGGGGGCAGGGGCAATACGTGTTAGAAAATAGAGATCACTTTGAATTAGTTCCCTTGCAATACTTCCTAATCAATCTAATTCACCATGTTAGGGGAATAAAACCTACTAGGATTATTAAGCAGTTTTGTGGAAAGCAAGTTATATTTGCAAACTTTCAGGAAGTCACTGAGGAAGAGTGGGATAGGGAAATTGGGAGAGGCCTGAGGGATTAGGAAACAAGATAAATTTAAAAAGACCTCTTAAATGCCACCACAGGGAGTTGAGCAGAGATAGAAATCATAATAGAAAGGCTCCAGGAACTCCTGAAGAATACCACTGCTGCTGAGAAGAGAATATACCTCGTTGCTCCCTGCAAAGGAGTTAGACGAAGGAGGCAGAGGGGTAGAAGTGTGGAGACTAATAATGCTGGG
The DNA here is from genome assembly GCF_000747805.2 of Chaetura pelagica. Taxonomy (NCBI): domain Eukaryota; kingdom Metazoa; phylum Chordata; class Aves; order Apodiformes; family Apodidae; genus Chaetura; species Chaetura pelagica. Next base: position 35,456 of record NW_009952702.1, read on the forward strand.
CCTGATGAAAAGAGATATGTTCACTCCCATGTGGATAAGAGGTAGAACAAAATTTGAATGTAAAACAGGAGTTTGGCTTATAATAATTTGGATAATTGGCATACAGGGAGATAATCCTCACAAACCCTATGAATGGACCCTGGCAAGGCAAGGGGACTCTCAAATAATTAGACGCAATATTACAGCAGGCTCTCCCAGCTTCGTTGTCTCACTCTGTGACTTAGCACCCATAAAATCATGCATGAATCAAAGACCTTATTATCTATGTCCAGCTTCTTATCCAGGGAAAGGGTATTAGGACTATTGTAATAGTCCTAATCAATATTATTGTTCATACTGGGAATGTGTTACCATTGCCTCCTCCTGGACTCCTCCACAAAGAGACAAGTTTTTAAGGACTGAATAGACACAAATAGATTGTACCCCACCCTGATCTGAAAATGAACAAAAGCAAAGGAATAAACGGAGTGCAAGGTGGGGACCAGGAAGGGTAAAAATAAGAGTTAGTAATTGTGATCACATAATCCTTAGTGTTATGCAGCCAGAAGATTCAAGATGGCTGTTAGGAAAAACTTGGGGAATTTTTGGGAACTATTGGGAACCTGGGACAGATAGAGGAGGCCTAATCTCTATTCAAAAGAAGGAAATTATAGATCACCAACCTATAGGTCCCAATAAACTTCTAAAAGAAGGTAAAAAGAGGGAACAAAAGACTACTCCAACTGTTTTAGCTTCTACAGAAACCCGTATAAGGGTTACCACTGCAGAAGATGATGATATAGATCCACTGTGGAAATTGATTCAAGTAGCATATCAGGCCCTTAATCACACAAACCTCAATGCTACTTTCTCTTGTTGGCTATGTTATGATATAAGGCCTCCCATTTACAAAGTAATAGGACTTAATAGCACTTATAATTTAATTAATGAGGATAACCCCTTACAGTGTAAATGGGGAGAAAGGAAAACAGGGCTTACTCTGCAGCAGGTAAAGGGGAAAGGAACTTGTTTAGGGAATGTACCCCCCTCAAAAACAGGACTTTGTGGTCTCTGGGATAAAGAAATAAGTAAGATAGTAAATGGGCAATACCAGAGCAAGAAGAATGGTGGATCTGCTCAAAAACAGGCTTAACCCCATGTTTATAATTAGCAATTTTTAATGAGAGCAAAGAATATTGTATTCAAGTAACAATTGTCCCACGAATATTATACCATCAGGAAGCTAGCATGTACATATATTGGGATAATGAAAATTATAAAAGACAGAAAAGAGAACCTATAACAGCTATAACTCTGGCTACCCTAATTGGTTTGGGAATTACAGGGGCAGCAACTGGAATTACTTCTATAGTACAACAAAATCAGGGACTGACTTCGCTGCGCGCGGCTGAAGATGAGGATTTAGAACGAATTGAGAAATCTATATCATACTTGGAAAAATCACTCCCTTCTTTATCTGAAGTGGTGTTACAGAATAGAAGAGGGATGGACTTGTTGTTTCTGCAACAAGGTGGTCTTTGCGCAGCATTGAGGGAAGGATGTTGTTTTTATGCAGATCACATAGGAGTGGTGAGGGACTCCCCAGCAAAAGTTAGAGAAGCTTTGGATCAGCGAAGACGTGAGTGAGCAGCACAACAGGGATGGTTCGAATATGGGTTTAATAAAACACCTTGGATAACAACTTTGGTGTCCACTATATTGGGGCCCTTGATGATATTTCTTGTTACTCTCACTTTTGGCCCTTGTGTTTTGGATAGGCTCGTGGCCTTTGTCAGAAACCGAATGGAGACTGTGCAGCTGAAAGTGGTGTGAGAGCAACATTGCAGACTGACTGAAATAGAGAATGCTTCCTTTTCTGGAGCAGCTAAAGAAGCTGTCTTAAGATTTGATCAGCAAATTGGGGATAAATAGAAAAAGGGGGGAATTTGTTATAAGTAAATCATGAAGTCAATTTGCTGATCAAATGTGAATAGATATAGTTGGACGTTAAACTGCAATGTTTGTTAAAATGCTGGAAGTTATGTTTGCTTTATGTTGGAAGTTATGTTAAATGCTGGAAGTTATGTTTGTTAAGTGTTATGAGTTATGTTCATGTTTGTAAAATGTTGAATGTTATGTAATGGTTATGTGAGGGTTAATGTTGGAAGCTATACCCTGTTATATAAGCAGGTGTATGGAACCATAAGTTATATAACACTTTGAGTGACTGCGCATGTCCTGAAGAGAGGTAGCAACAACGCAGAAGATGGAATTTTCCAAGAAGGGAGCGCAGCCTTGCAACGGCGGGAAAAAGAACTGTATAAGAAAGGACCCCGCGAGGAGCCGAGCGCGCGTCTTGGAGGAGCGGTGACTCCCGGCGTGCCTTAATTAATTAATTCTAAATTCTTTTTCTGGCTGGTTATTCCCAATTACAGTGTCAGTGGAACAGATGTCACTGTATCAGTTTCGATAGGGCGGCCTTGAGCATCTGGTTCCTCATGCTGTAGATGAGGGGATTCACTGCTGGAGGCACCACTGAGTATGGAATTGTCAACATGGGGTCCAGGGATAGGGAGGAGATGGAGGGAGGCTTCAGGTAGGTAAACATGGCAGTGCTGATAAACATGGAGACCACATCCAGGTGAGGGAGGCAGATGGAAAAGTGTTGCAAGCCAGTACTGGGGGGCTACCGGCTGCCAGGTGCTTCTGCGACTCCCCCTCTTGATGTGGAGGGGGTTTTGTATAAGACCGTGGGTCACACGTGGCACTCGCCTCTCACGGAGGAACAGACACCACGGGACCGTATTTCAGGGTGATAGTTAGAATTCACTCCCCCCCACCATGCTCAGAAATTGCCTCTAAAACCAAGGTTTGCTCCACAAACTAATCGGTTTATTAAGGGTTAACACAAACTGAGATATGATGTTTAGGGGAAATGCAAATGTAAATAGCTACCAGGGATATAAATATGTATATAGTGTGAAGGTGTCCTTTAGGGAGGCAATGCAAAAGGTCCTGTGCTTTTGAGGGAGAGGGTTAAGGACCAAAGGGAGGAGGGAGGAAGGGAAGGAAGCCCGACTCTGTCCTCCTGAAGAGGTCGTGCTGTGTGTGCAAGTTTGAGGTGATGTTACCCAACAGCAGCTTGTCCCTGATGGCTCCATTCCCAGCAGCAGCGTTGGTCAGTGGCCCCGTCTCGGAAGGCAGGATGGCAGGTCCATGGTATCGTTGGAGGGGCAGC
>NW_009952702.1:38770-40406 GCF_000747805.2 Chaetura pelagica
AGCAACACGGGGGGCTCCGGCCCCGACCCCAGGGCTCAGGACCCTGAGCTCAGCGCTGAGGCCCAGGCTGGACCCGGGGCAGGCAGGCAGGCAGGTCCCAGCACCAGTGCCCGCAGCAGGGGGTGTCCCACGCAGAAAGCGTCCCAACGAGCCTCAGGGAGGAGGGAAGGGCCCACCTGCTGCACTCGCTGCCTCTGAAACCCCCGGGACCCACCTGGCCAGGCAGTGTCACTGCCCAGAGCCAAGGAGCGTCCATGAGCCCCAAGTTAGGGGGTGACTGCCAGGGGCACAGGATGGATTGTGGCCCATCCTTTCTGTCCCGCAGCACATCCGTTGTTTTGGGTTCAGTTGTCCTTGAGAAGCAAGTCTGTTTTAGTCTGTGAGCAGGGAATAATCAGCAGAGGCCTTCACTGGCTTAAAAGACCTTTTGTGGTCTTCCCCACTGATGTGGGGAAGAAGAGAACAGTCTCCCACACAGAGCAAGGAGGACAAGGAGGCTGATGGGCCACAAGGCCCTTGTCTGCCCCATGGTGCTGGTGCTCTTGTTTTGACTGCTGCTGCTGCCACAGCCAGGAGGAAAAAAGCAGGGAACCCTGCTGGCCTTTGATGTGTGGTGCTTCTGGGAGGGTGAGTGACCACGGCAACCCATAAGTGACCTCTTATTACCCCACAGCTGCCCTGTAAGTGCCCTATACCTGCCCCATACATTCCCTATCAGTGCCCCAAAGCCACTCCATAAGGGCCCTTTAAGAACGCCACAGTTGCCCCATATGTGACCCTATAGCTGCCCCATAAGTGCCTTATAGCTAACCTACAGGCACCCCATAACTGCCCCACAGGTACCCTGAAAGTGCTCCATAACTGACCCATAGCTGCCCCCTAACTGCCCCATGCCTGCTGCCCCAGGAATACCTGTGAGTGGATCTGCCCTGCACCTGGTGTGGGAACAAGGAGGATTTGGAATGAAATGGGAAGGATGGTGCTGGGAGGGAGGTGGGGGCTCCCGTTGCTCCACCACTTTCTTTGGCCACAGCCCCCCACTTTATCCGCACGCTTTGGGTTGGCTTTGCCCCCAGGCCCCGCCCCCTGCACTTACCCAGTTAGTTGGCTCTGCCCCTCCATGGCCCCGCCCTCGCCCCACCTCTTCCCTTTCTGCAGCTCCTATTGGCTGGCTCTGCCTCAGACCCGCCCCATTTCCTCCATGTCCCTGCCCTCTCTGCTCACACCCCTCAGAGGCTCCACCCCCTCTCCGCACTCCACGCCCCTTCTGGCCCTTCTGCCCTTCATGGGGCACATGAGTGGCCCCGCCCCCACCTCTTCCCGACTCCGCCCCCTTATTTATGCACACCATTGGTTGGCTCCGTTCCTCCCAAGCCCTGCCCCCTCTGCCTGACCCTCCCCCACCTCTCCCTGGCCCAGCCCATTCCTGACTTTGCCCATAACAATGGATGACATCATAATGGGTAATGACATCATTGCTTACATCATTATGTCTTACACATAATTGGTGACATCATAATGGGTGGCATCACAAAAGGAAACATCCTAATGGAAGACATCACAATGGAAGATATCATCATGGGTGACATCCTAATGGTTAACAATAGAATTGGTGATGTCATAAGGGGCAACAAAA
>NW_009952703.1:0-5046 GCF_000747805.2 Chaetura pelagica
GGTCAGGTCCCCTCTGCCTGGGACCTCCCGACCTCCTGGAAGGGTTTGTTGGGGTCTTAAGAGGGTGAGTTTGAAGAGAAACCCGTTTGGGAGCCTTTGGGGTCTCTCAGGCTGAGTTTGCAGGTTCAGGCTGGTCTGTGGGTCAGGCTTGGATCTGGGGGTGCTGATCCCCTGGGGAAAAAAGGAGCTGGATTTGTGTGGGGGTTTTTTTATCCACCTGGAGTTGTTGGAACCTTTTCCTTCATCCCCAGCAGGTTCCTGCAATGGAACCTCACAAACCTGCTGGTTGTGGGTGGGTTGGTTTTGGTTAATTGTGGCGTAGGACTCGTTAATGTTGGGGGGAGGGGAACTTCTCAGAGGCTGTGGCTTAACTGGTGTGTTGCCAGTGTGGTTACTGGGAGGAGGAGTTGATTTTAAACCTCACAGCTGAAAGCTTTGCTGACTTTTCCTGGAAAATGATGGGGTTGGCAGCCTCTGTTTACATCTGTCTGTGTTTACAGGGAAGAAAAACTCCACCCTCTTGGCACACCCAGCTGGGCCAGAACCTCTGAAAGGGGCGTTTGGGCTCCTGGTCCTGGAGACCAGAAGCTGTAAAATGCATTTTTAACATCCCCCTGCCATTCAGGTGATCCCATTCCTTGTGGGTTTTGGATTAATGGCTGAGAGCTCAGTCCTCCCTGGTCAGCTCAGCAATTCCCAGGTTCCTCTGGCTGAAAACCTGGAGGAGAAGTAGAAAGTGAAGTTGAAAATGGGCTTAATTTTGGTGTGTGAGCAGCTGTGGAGCTCAGGGAATTTGTTGTGCAGGGTCCTCTCTGCTCCCTCTCCTTAATTCCAGCTGCCATGAAGCAATTCCAACATGTTTATCTTGCTTTACCAGGTGGCACCAGGAGGGCTGGAGTGTTTTACCCCAGAGAAAACAGCAAATAATGTTTTATCCTTTGTGAATGTGCTGGCTTGGTGTTCACAGGGAGATTTGGAAGCCCACAGAGAAGGGTTTTGGGGAGGAGAGAGGGAGAAAGAGGGACCATCCTGTGCTTTCTGTGCTGGGGTTATTCAGATGATGGTCTGCTGGGAGAAGAGGGTTTGTGTGCTGGTTAATTACTGGGTAATTCAAGCTAATAAGAAGCCAAGGTGAGCAAGAAACAGCATTAAAAGTGGTTGTTTGGAAGAGTCTGTGCCCTCCAACATCTGTTGAAATGTGGGGTCAGGGTCACAAAGCCTGAGGAGCAGCTTAAGAAACCCCCTGGTTTGACATCAGACAAAGCTGATTTAATCCTGTCACCTTTAATTCAGGGCTGCCTTTCCACCCCATCAGTGTCTCCCTGGGTGAAATACACTCCAGACACATGAGGTCAGACCTTGATTTTAGGCTCCCAGCCCTGAACTCAGAGGATATTTAGGATATGTCACGTTGAGCCTGGATAAATCCAGGGTTCACCTGCTGCTCACTAGGGTCTGTGTGGACACAGGGCAAAAATGGCCTGTTTATTGCTGGAGGAATAGCCAAAAAACCCATGTTTTTTTATATGAAGTGAAGCTCAGGCTGCTTGGTGATTGTTCCAAGGAAAAGAAATCATGGTTTGGGTTAAATTTAAACTGAAGTGCTTCAGTTTAAGGTGAGCAGGGCATGAATTTCCTTGGTTTCTGGCATATTTCCTTAAAAGCATGTGTATATTTTGTTACCCTAACATGCTAACTGGTGCTTCTGGCAGAGGGTGGCAGGGAAGGAACTGGGGGAAGTTCTGAAATGTTCAGCCCTTGTTTTGTTCTGCTGATAAACCTGCTGCAACTTTCTGCATGTTGTGCAGGATAAAAGGCAGAAAGAGGTTCCTCCCCTTTCCCCCCCCACTACCCAAAGAAAAAATGTGGGACACACAGCTCAGGTCCTGGGGGGAAATCCAGCCCTGGTCTGGGGGTGCTGATGGGATCAGAGAACCATGGAGTGGTTTGGGGTGGAAGGGACCTTGGAGAGCATCCAGATCCCACCCCCTGCATGGGCAGGGACCCCTCCCACCAGCCCAGGCTGCTCCAAGCCCTGTAGTAGATCCTTGAACCCTTCCAGGGATGGAGCAGCATCTTGGAGATCAACTGGTGGAGCATCTGGGTGGGCTTGAAGGTCCCTTCAAAGCCCATCCAACCTGTCCTTGGACACCCCAGGGATGGGGCAGCACCTTAAAGATCATCTGGTGGGATCATCTCGGTGGGCTTGAAGGTCCCTTCCAACCCAAACCATCCCATGAGCTAAAGACCATCTAGATCCACCCCCTGCATGGGCAGGGACACCTCCCACAGCCCAGCCTGCTCCAAGCCCCAGAGTAGATACCTGGAACACTCCACGGATGGGGCAGCACCTTGAAGATCATCTAGTGGGATCATCTGGGTGGGCTTGAAGGTCCCTTCCAACCCAAACCATCCCAGGAGCTAAATTCTATGATTGTAGGTCTTGCATGATCACAATGGTGTGACAACAGAATCATGGAATCATGGAATGTGTTAGGTTGGAGGGACCTTGAAGACCACCTAGATCCCACCCCCTGCATGGGCAGGGACCCCTCCCACCAGCCCAGGCTGCTCCAGCCCCAGCCAACCTGCCCTTCAACACCCCCAGGGATGGGGCAGCCACAGCTTCCCTGGCCCAGGCTCTCCCCACCCTCCCAGCCAACAAGTTCCTCCTCAGCTCCAACCTCCAGCTCCCCACTGCCAGTTTCAAGCCCTTCCCCCTCATCCCATCCCTCCTGCTCTTGGCCCAAGTCCCTCCCCAGCTTTCCTGGAGGCCCCAAAATGTCCTTCTGGCCACGTGCTTGACCATTCCAGGCATTTGGGTGGGGAGGGAACCAGGGTGTGAGCAGAACCAGTTCCCTCCATGGTGCTCAGCACGACCTTCCAGTACCAGGAGGAGCTCCAGGAAAGCTGGGGAGGGACTTTGACAAGGGCTTGTAGCAAGAGGACAAGGGGGAATGGATGAAAGCTGGAAAAGGGGAGATTTAGGTTGGTCATTGGGAGGAAATTCTTCAGTGTGAAGGTGGGGAGACCCTGGGACAGGTTGGGCAGAGAAGCTGTGGCTGCCCCATCCCTGGGGGTGTTGAAGGGCAGGTTGGATGGGGCTGGAGCAGCCTGGGCTGGTGGGAGGTGTCCCTGCCCATGCAGGGGGTTGGATCTAGATGGTCTTTAGCTGATGGGTTGGGTTGGAAGGGACCTTCAGCACCACCCAGATGATCCCACCAGATGATCTTTAAGGTGCTGCCCCATCCCTAGCAGTGTTCAAGGATCTAAGGTGGGGCTTGGAGCAGCCTGGGCTGCTGGGAGGTGTCCCTGCCCATGCAGGGGGTTGGATCTGGATGATCTTTAAGGTCCCTCAACCCATTCTATGAAGTTTTGCCAAGTGAAACCCAGTTTCCACCAGAACCCTCCAAAGGTTTATCTCCTTCTCCAGCTGTTTCCCTGAGACATTTCACCCTCTCTCCCCAGCTCAGTGGGCAGGAGGGGCTGCTCAAAACCCCCCCAGGTTTCAACCCAGCAGCAGCTGTGGCTGAGCTGGTCTGGCTCTGGCTCCCAGAAGAGAAGATTTTCCCCTTTCTGAGAATCAACCAGACGAGGCAGAGGTTTGGAAACCCAGAAATAGTGACATGACCCTGGGCTGGCAAAGCTCAGGCTCCCTTTGGAGTCAGGATTTCCAACCCTCCAGCTGGAGCAAGAGCAGAAAAGGAGATTGTTTGGGTGGAAAATGACTGAAGGCTTTGTAAGCACCCTGGAAAACAAAAAAAACCCTAAACAACAAACAGCCCTTCTCATTCCTCCCCATCGACTTCATATTTTCCAGGACTGTTTTATTTAATTTTTAAGGCTGTTTTTAATTTTTATTGGTGGGTTTGTTGGGTTGTTGGTTTTTTTTTGCCATCATCTTTGTCTGCAACCATTGAGGTGTGTGTGGAGCTGGAACAGGTTGGGCCAAGAGGGCTTTTTAGCCCCAGTGAGGATGTGATTGCTTGGGGAGGGGTTGGGGTTTTATTTTTTGGCTTCTCTTGCACATTTGTTGTTTGTTTTGCCTGGGGTTTGATGCTTCTTGGGGCTTTTCCAGAGTGTCCTGCCCACGTGTGGCCTCAGGGTGAGGGGGACACACACACACAGCTTGAGCTCCCTGTCAACAGTGCCACTTGTTTTGCTGAGCCCAAAGAAAGGGTCAGTTACGAGCAGAGGGTTTGAGGAGGCCTTTTGTTTGTCCCAGGGGTTGGTTTTGATGTTTGGAGGAAGGGAAGAGTTTTGCTGCCCTCCAGCTGGAGGATGCCAGGCTTCCCAAAGGGCTTCTCAAAATATTTACTGATTGTTTGGTGCCTCCTTTTGAACTTGCCTTTTAGAATTCATTTAAACTCGTGCCAAGGGTGCTGGGATGGGTTTGTGTTTTAAATATGAATTTGTCTTGTCAAAATACCTGTTAACTTCTCTCTTTATAAACAAACCCCCCCCCCCTCCCTCTGTCCCTGTTGTTCCAGATGCACTCGGGGCTGTTTGTTTACCCAGTTTCCTTTTTCCTGGAGCTTTGTCTACTTGGGATAATTAGGTTTGGATTTAGAGGTGACTTTCCCATTGCTTGATGTTGGAAATCCCTGGATTGGGGGAGCAGGTCTTGGTTTAGAGAACTGGGAGCAGTTCTGGGGTCCCCAACACAAGGAGCTGTTGGACAGAGGCCAGAGAAGGGCCATGGAGATGATCCAAGAGCTGGAGCAGCTCTGGAGACAGACTGGGAGAGTTGGGGTGTCCAGCCTGGAGAGGAGAAGCTCCAGGGAGACCTTGGAGCAGCTTCCAGTGCCTGAAGGGGCTCCAGGAAAGCTGGCAGGGGCTTGGGACAAGGGCAGGGAGGGATGGGATGAGGGGGAAGGGCTTGAAACTGGTAGTGGGGAGCTGGAGGTTGGAGCTGAGGAGGAACTTGTTGGCTGGGAGGGTGGGGAGAGCCTGGGCCAGGGAAGCTGTGGCTGCCCCATCCCTGGGGGTGTTGAAGGGCAGGTTGGCTGGGGCTGGAGCAGCCTGGGCTGGTGGGAGGTGTCCCTG
>NW_009952703.1:5578-6706 GCF_000747805.2 Chaetura pelagica
GGGTGGATCTAGATGGTCTTTAGCTCATGGGATGGTTTGGGTTGGAAGGGACCTTCAAGCCCACCCAGATGCTCCACTAGATGATCTTTAAGGTGCTGCCCCATCCTTGGGGGTGTTGAAGGGCAGGTTGGATGGGGTTGGAGCAGCCTGGGCTGGTGGGAGGTGTCCCTGCCCATGCAGGGGGTGGGACTGGATGTGCTTTAAGGTCTCTCAACCCAAACCATTCCCTGATTCTGTTTATTCCAGCCTGGCCTGCCATGCCCTGCTGTTCCACAGCTCCATCCTCCTGGGGCTGCCCCTTGAATTCGTGTTTGTTTTGGCAACGTCTGGATGAGTTTTTCCTTTCTTCTCTGACTGCTCCCCAGTTCTGAGGGCCACGGGTGGGGTTTGGGTGCCCCTTTGGGGCTGATCCCACAAGCTCAAGAGGAGCAAATCCCATTCCCATTTCTCCTCCCAGTCTCGGAGTGCAAACTGCCCCTGGCTTTGATGGTTTGATGGTTTTCAGATGGTGCTGGGAGCTAGTTTCATGTGTTGGAATCTTTGCCATTTGGGGGAGGGAAGAAATTCCAAGCTGGGAATGCTCAGCAGAGGCTCTGAGTGCTGAGAGGAGGGAAACCTGGAGCTGGAGGGTAGGAATGTGGTGTTGGCTGAGCTGCTGTAAGAGGATCCCCCCCCCATGGGTTTCGTGACCCTGTGGCCAAACTTGAGGGCCTGGAGAAGTTGTCAGGAGGCTTTTTTTTTTTTGCTTAGTCATGGGTGAGGAATGAACTCAGGACCCCTCGTGAGCCTGGGGCAGCTTCCTCCCCAGTGCTGGGTCAGGGATTTGGGGGCTGGGGTTGGGTGCAGGTTGAGGGCTTTTTGGGCTGGATTTAGGTGCAGGATGAGGGCTTTGGGGGCTGGAGTTGGGTGCAGGGTGAGGGCTTTGGGGACTGGATTTGGGTGCAGGGTGAGGGCTTTGGGGGCTGGAGTTGGGTGCAGGGTGAGGGCTTTGGGGGCTGGGGTTGGGTGCAGGGTGAGGGCTTTGTGGGCTGGGGTTGGGTGCAGGGTGAGGGCTTTGGGGACTGGATTTGGGTTCAGGATGAGGGCTTTGGGGGCTGGGGTTGGGGGCAGGGGGAGGGCTTTGGGGGC
>NW_009952703.1:25532-34203 GCF_000747805.2 Chaetura pelagica
CTTTGGGGGCTGGGGTTGGGTGCAGGGTGAGGGCTTTGGGGGCTGGATTTGGGTTCAGGGTGAGGGCTTTGGGGGCTGGATTTGGGGGCAGGGTGAGGGCTTTGGGGACTGGTTTTGGGTGCAGGGTGAGGGCTTTGGGGCTGGGGTTGGGTGCAGGGTCAGGGCTGGCAAGGGGGGGTGACAATCAAGTGGCAGCTCATGTGCTGCCTCTGCTCAGCCCAAGGAGACTTCCCAGAGCAGCAGTTTTGGCCTGGAAACACCACCAGGTTGACTCAGCAGTTCAGATAAATCGTGCCAAGTCATCCCAAAGAAGCAGCATTTTTTTGGTTGCCTTTTTTGTTTTGCTGAGTGAACTAAACCCACAATTTCCCCCCTTTTTTTTATATATTTCCTTTTTAAGACATGAGGTTTGAACTTCCTGGAGCAGAAGCTTCAAGGTAATAGGAAGTGAAAGCAGTGGTTGTTCAACAAGCTGAGCAAGGGGCTTTGCCACCCAATCCCATGGCAGGGCTGTTTTTTGGGAAGCATTGCCAATGGAATTGTGGTCTCCTGCACCCAAAACTTCCTCTGTCATCTCCAGCAGATGAGTGTGGTGGTGGAATCAGTTATGGAAAAGCAGTGTCTGACTTGATGAGAGTCTTGGAATGAAAATCCTGACAGCCTGGAGCCAGGGAATGTGTCTGGAGGCTGTTTGGGTGCAGCAGGTCCCACCAGATGAGGGGCTGGACTGGTCCTGCCTTTCCTGGTGTAAAAAACTCCACCAGCTCCATCTGCCCTGGAGATCAGCACTTCACCCTGGGGGCTTTTCTGCACCCCAAGTGCTTTTGCTTTGACTTTTATGGGGTGGTTTGGTTTGTTTCTCTGAAAGTTTCCCTTTCCCCCCCCACCTCTCTCATTATTTTAATCTTCTTTGCTCCATCCCAAGACACTGAAGAGGCAAAAGCCCTTTGCCAAGGTCCTCCTGTCTCTCCTGGATCTGAGTTTGTGGGTGTTCAGCACCACTTTGAGGGCACTTGCAGCACATCCTGTGCCCATGTGGCCAGTGGGGGTGGGAAACAGGATGAGGGGGAATGGTTTTAAGCTGGAAAAGGGGAGATTGAGGTTGGACATCAGGAGGAAATAGGTTGGTGTGAGGGTGGGGAGACCCTGGGACAGGTTGGGCAGGGAAGCTGTGGCTGCCCCATCCCTGGGGGTGTTGAAGGGCAGGTTGGATGGGGCTTGGAGCAGCCTGGGCTGGTGGGAGGTGTCCCTGCCCATGCAGGGGGTTGGATCTAGATGGTCTTTAGCTCATGGGATGGTTTGGGTTGGAAGGGACCTTCAAGCCCACCCAGATGATCCCACCAGATGATCTTCAAGGTGCTGCCCCATCCCTGAAGTGTTCCAGGTATCTGCTATGGGGCTTGGAGCAGCCTGGGCTGGTGGGAGGTGCCCCTGCCCATGCAGGGGGTGGGACTGAGTGATCTTGAAGGTCCCACCACCCCAAACCATCCCCTAATTCAATGACAACCTGCTTGAAATGAGCTCAGAGCTGCTTAGGAGCTGGAACACAAACCCAGCAGCGACTCTGAGCTCTGCTCCTCTCTGGGTTTCACTGCAGCTGTTTTCCTGGCTGGAACCCATCCCTGGGAGCCTTGGGAAGCTTTGTGTGCAATGAGTGTATCCAGAGGAGCCCTGGCAGGACTCCTGGTTGTCCTTAGCATCCAAATGTTGATCTTGTTGTGGGCAAGGCTGGTTTTCCCTTCCTTTGATGTCGAGAAGCAGCCACAGAGGGAGGTCTGTGTTCTTGCAAGGCCCAGAGAAAGCAGCCTGGTATTTTGGCAGGGCTGTCGTTGGGTTGGTGGTGGTGGTGTTATTATTATTATCATCATTTTTTCCCCTGCTGCCCTTCAAATAAAATCTGGGAAGGAGGAACACAAGCCTCTCCAGCTGCAGCTCTGGAGGGGTCACATTTCAGAGGAGCCGCCCGAGGCTTGTGCCAAAAAAATGAGTCCAGTGTTCTAAGTGTGACAAGTGGCTTCAGCTCCAGGGGGAGGGAGAAGGTCCAGGGGGAGGGAGAAGGTCCAGGGGGAGGGAGAAGCTCCAGGAGATGGAGCCCCATTCTGAGACTCCCCGAGAGGAGCAGCCTGCTCAGCTGGGAGCTGGGATGGTGGAGTTTGGGAATGACAGGTAGAAAAACGTGGGCAGGGTTGAAGGCTGGGAAGGAGCAGCTCTTCTGACAAGGGTGTCTCCTGATCTTCTAACGTGTGGTCAGAAGGTGGCAGGTTCTTTGCACAAGATCAAGGGAGGATGTGTTGGTTTTTTCCCCTCTATCAGAAGCTGTTTACAGCTGGTCTTTGGATGCTTTCAGCCCATTGTAGGGTGTTTTTTTTTTGCTCCCTCCTCCTGTTTTCCTCCCCTTTGACAAGGGAGTTGAGACTTGGTTGTGGACTTGGCACCTAAACCCAGGGAAGCTGTGGCTGCCCCATCCCTGGGGGTGTTGAAGGGCAGGTTGGCTGGGGCTGGAGCAGCCTGGGCTGGTGGGAGGTGTCCCTGCCCATGCAGGGGGTGGATCTAGATGGTCTTTAGCTCATGGGATGGTTTGGGTTGGAAGGGACCTTCAAGCCCACCCAGATGATCCCACCAGATGACCTTCAAGGTGCTGCCCCATCCCTGGGAGTGTTCCAGGTATCTGCTATGGGGCTTGGAGCAGCCTGGGCTGGTGGGAGGTGTCCCTGCCCATGCAGGGGGTGGAACTAGATGGTCTTTAAGGTCCCTCCAACCCAACCCATTCCATGGTTCTAATCCCTGGCTTGCCATGTCCTGAGGGCTGTGTGGAGAATGAGCTGAAGCTGCTCTGGGTCTGCAGGGGATGGGTCTGATCCAGATGGGAAATGGAAGGAGTTTTTTGGGGGGGCAATTTCTTCAAGGATTGAAGAGCTTTCAGTGCCAGCCAGTTGGCAAGACAGGCAAGGGGTGAGTGGGTGGGAGAAGCTTCTTCTCCCTCTGGGGGGGCCGTGGCCATGAAGTCTCATTCCCTGGTGGGTTTTTTGGGGGGGTTAATGAAGTGTAGGTGGATGAAGCACCTTCCTGGTGTGCTGCAGGTTCTGACTGCCCTTGGTGTCTGGTCCTGCAGGTGTCCTGGCACTCTGGGCCCTGATCACACACGTGATGTATGTGCAGGATTACTGGAGGACCTGGTTGAAAGGGCTGAGGTTCTTCCTCTCCATTGGGGTCCTCTTCTCAGTCCTCTCCGTGGTGGGATTCTGCTCCTTCCTTGCTCTGGCCATCACTAAGCACCAGTGTAAGTACCTTCCTCCCAGTTGCCTGCTGCAGCAGGTGGGGCTGGGATGACTGGGGTTGGATGTGAAGGAACAGGAGATGCTGGGGTGGACCTGGGGATGTTCTTGCTATCTCTTCTGGGGGTGGAGAGGGACTTTTGGGGAGGGGCTGCAGGAATTGCCATGGCATTTCATCTGTCTGCTGCCTTGTCTTGATGGCACAGGGATGTAAGTCGGGTCAGTAAACTGGAATTGGGGAGTTGGAGGTTGGATATGAGGAGGAAATTCCTCATTCTGAAGGTTGGGAGACCCTGGGCTGGTACCTTGAGGGGCTCCAGGAAAGCTGGGGAGGGACTTGGGCCAAGGGCAGGAGGGATGAGATGAGGGGGAAGGGCTTGAAACTGGCAGTGGGGAGCTGGAGGTTGGAGCTGAGGAGGAACTTGTTGGCTGGGAGGGTGGGGAGAGCCTGGGCCAGGGAAGCTGTGGCTGCCCCATCCCTGGGGGTGTTGAAGGGCAGGTTGGCTGGGGCTGGAGCAGCCTGGGCTGGTGGGAGGTGTCCCTGCCCATGCAGGGGGTGGATCTAGATGGTCTTTAGCTCCTGGGATGGTTTGGGTTGGAAGGGACCTTCAAGCCCACCCAGATGATCCCCTAGATGATCTTTAAGGTGCTGCCCCATCCCTGGGGGTGTCCAAGGGCAGGTTGGATGGAGCTTGGAGCAAGTTCCAAGCCAAACCATCCCGTGATTCTATGAATTCTCCTGCCTGATGAGTTCCCCTCCTTGGGGCATCTGCTGATACTTGAGCTGCCTGCAGAGACCTGCTCTTGACAGCCCGTGGATCCCAGCCTTGTTTCCTGGAGGGCCTGGAATGTCCTTCTTTCCCTGCCCAAACAAAGAGGGTGCTCTCCAACCTTGGCACATCAACACCCATTAAGCAGGTGGCCGAGGCCCCCGAAATCCAAACACCACCCAGCAGGGTGAAAACACCTCCTGAATCCAGTCAGCAGGGAAAGCTGCCTTGCTGGAAAACACTCCACATGGTCCAAGGAGCCCTCATCTCATTCCTCCCACTATTTCCTTGGCCCTTGACCAAAGGAGGAGGGTTGGGGGGTGGTTGGTGGTGCAGAAGTTGCCCGGGTTTGTTGCTGTGTTTGGGGAACCACCAGCAGGCCCGTGGGGGTGGTTGCACTTGAGGTGGTGAACAAGCTCTTTTGGGGTCATAACCTCCCCCAAAAAATCCTCTGCATGGCCAGAATTCCACCCCCCAGGGAGATTGAAGTGCTCCAGCCTTGTTGGAGGGTCTGAAAACCCTCCTTGCCCCATCATCAGGGACACAAATGTCAAAAGAAATGCAAATAGTTTTCAGTGCCTCCTTTCTTGGAGATGTGAAGGAAAATGGGATGATCTCTAAGGTCCCTCCAACCCAAACCATTCCATGATTCTCTGGTTTTTTGGGGTTTTTTTGACTGTCTCCTCTTCTCTCCCAGCCCTGACTGACCCCAGGAGCTACTACCTGTCCTGTGTGTGGAGTTTCATCTCCCTGAAATGGGCTTTCCTGCTCAGCCTCTACTCCCACCGGTACCGCAACGAGTTTGCAGACATCAGCATCCTCAGTGACTTCTGACCCCTTGGACTTCCCTCCTCCCTTGGATGTTCTGGATGTCTGAGCTGCCCCCCAAACCAAGGACATGGTCCACCCGACAGATGGACAATAGAGGGAACCCATCCAGTGCTGCTTGGTGTGTCTGTCTGCAGTAGGGGTTGTTGTTTTCCTGGTTGCTTTTACTCAACATGTCAAGTCTGGCTGGTGATGCCCAAGTCTCTCCCTTTCTTGGGGGTCCCTGTGGTTGGTGGGACACCCCATATGCTCACACCCTGCAGGGCCAGACCCACTCTTGGTGTTGGCCCCAAGGCTGAGGGAGCTTTCAAGATGGGGAAGAGGTGCTGGGCCCTCCAGGAGCTGTAGGTTCATCCCTGATACCCACTCCTGGTGTTACCCCCAAAGCTAAAGGAGCTTTCAAGATGGGGAAGAGGTGCTGGGCCCTCCAGGAGCTGTAGGTTCATCCCTGATACCCACTCCTGGTGTTACCCCCAAAGCTAAAGGAGCTTTCAAGATGGGTAGGAGGTGCTGGGCCCTCCAGGAGCTGTAGGTTCATCCCTGATACCCACTCCTGGTGTTACCCCCAAAGCTGAGGGAGCTTTCAAGATGGGCAGGAGGTGCTGGGCCCTCCAGGAGCTGTAGGTTCATCCCTGATACCCACTCTTGGTGTTGCCCCCAAAGCTGAGGGAACTTTCAAGATGGGCAGGAGGTGCTGGGCCCTCCAGGAGCTGTAGGTCCATCCCTGATACCCACTCTTGGTGTTGGCCCCAAGGCTGAAGGAGCTTTCAAGATGGGGAAGAGGTGCTGGGCCCTCCAGGAGCTGTAGGTTCATCCCTGATACCCACTCCTGGTGTTACCCCCAAAGCTAAAGGAGCTTTCAAGATGGGTAGGAGGTGCTGGGCCCTCCAGGAGCTGTAGGTTCATCCCTGATACCCACTCCTGGTGTTACCCCCAAAGCTGAGGGAGCTTTCAAGATGGGCAGGAGGTGCTGGGCCCTCCAGGAGCTGTAGGTCCATCCCTGATACCCACTCTTGGTGTTGGCCCCAAGGCTGAAGGAGCTTTCAAGATGGGGAAGAGGTGCTGGGCCCTCCAGGAGCTGTAGGTCCATCCCTGATACCCACTCTTGGTGTTACCCCCAAAGCTGAGGGAGCTTTCAAGATGGGGAAGAGCTGCTGGGCCCTCCAGGAGCTGTAGGTCCATCCCTGATACCCACTCTTGGTGTTACACCCAAAGCTGAGGGAGCTTTCAAGATGGGGAAGAGCTGCTGGGCCCTCCAGGAGCTGTAGGTCCATCCCTGATGGCTGCAGCACCCCAACATCTGGCCCCTGGGGGTGCAGCAGCAGCTCCAGGTGGGTGCAGCAGAGGGAGGTGCCAAATGCTGCTCCTCTTGCCCTGCTCTGCTCCTCCAAGAGAAAGGGGGGGATGAGCCTTTCCTTGGGGCACCAAGTCCCTTCCTACCTCCCAGCCAGTGTCCCACAGCTCCCAGGGTTTTCTTCCCACACATTGTCCACCCAGAGAGCTCTCTCCTGTGGACTTGGCCAAGCCCCAAGATCTGTGGCCAGGAGGGTCAGGTCTTTGGGTGGCAGGTGAGCTGGGCAGAGCCTTGACCCACCTGAAGCCCTGGAGAAGCAGGAGTTGGGAGGGTCTCCCCTCTGGTGGCCCCTGCATTTCAGTGGGTTTGGTGATTTGGAGCCTTCCAGGAGCCACCCTGAGGAGCTCCAAACCTTCGGGTGTTTTACATCTTTCCTTGTTGTATTTGTGGCCTTCAGAGCAGGGGAAGGTTTTTGGGCACCATCCACGTCTGGCTGCTCCAAACTGGGCATGGCAGCTCCTTCCCCAGGGAGGTGAGGGGAGGCAGGAGAAGCCCCTTCCCCTGCAGAGCTGTGGAACCAGGAAGGAGTTTGAAGGCATCTCCCTGAGCCACTGGCCCTGCCACTTCTCCAGGAGCTTCTGGAGCTTTCCCTGAAGACCCTTCTTGGCAACCTGAGGGTGGGCAAGGGCCCCAGGCAGGGTTGTGGCACCAAGGCTGGGTGTGAGGGGCAGGTCCCAGGTGCTCTGCTCTCAGCCCAGCTTTCCCTCCTGCCACACACAACAAACTCCCAGCCTGGTTTTGTGCCACTTTCTGCTGGGGACACCCTGGCCTGGCCTTCCTGTCACCTTGTCCCCATGGTTTCCTCTGGCTGGTGTTGGAATCCTCCTGGGAGGCTCCATCCTCCTGGTGCTTTGGAAGATGAGAAGTCCAGGCAGGTGGAGCTGGGAGGGGATTTTTGGAGCTGTTTGATGACCCTTGTTGACATCATTCCTGGGTTGCTTGGGTAGGAGGATCCTCAGGCGACTCCACCAGCTGGAGGAACATCTTGGGGTCAAGCCAGGTTCTCCAGAGGGGATCACTGAGCCCTGAAATGCACTTAAGGGATTAATCCTCAGGCTTTGAAAAAATAAAATCCCCTTTCCTGCTAGGGCTGTCCCAGCTTGGCAGGCAGGGGCTGGAGGAGCTCACCTGGCTCCAACCTGAGGACTCGACACGTGGCTTTGACCTTTGTACTTCCAAGAAGCCAAATGTCACCTTCTGTGTCACCTTCTGTGTCACCTTCTGTGTCCCCAGCCCTGCCCACCCAGCTCTGCTGATGGGGTTGGCAGATCCTTGGGGTGCAGAAATTCCCCCCCTGGCTGAGGCAGGAGCTTTGATGGGACAACATCTTGTCCCTCTTGTGTCACCAGAGGATAGGTCCCTCCAGTCTGGGCACCACGGGCACCTCAGGAGCTCCTGTCCTGTCCCAAAACTCCCTTCCCTCCAGTCTGGGCACCACGGGCACCTCAGGAGCTCCTGTCCTGTCCCAAAACTCCCTTCCCTCCAGTCTGGGCACCACTGGCACTTCAGGAGCTCCTGTCCTGTCCCAAAACTCCCTTCCCTCCAGTCTGGGCACCACTGGCACTTCAGGAGCTCCTGTCCTGTTCCCAAACTCCCTTCCCTCCAGTCTGGGCACCACTGGCACTTCAGGAGCTCATTTCCTAACCCAAAACTCCCTTCCCTCCAGTCTGGGCACCACGGGCACCTCAGGAGCTCCTTTCCTATCCCAAAACCCCCTTCCCTTTTCCCTGGAGATGATTTAAAACCCTCTGCACTGTAAAATTTCCCCCCCCCCAAGTCCCTCCAGTGACTCCCACCCCTGGTTTCTTTCTCCCAGGTGCGTTTTAAACTCCTGAGATCCCTGCTCTCACCTGGGCTTATTTTTTCCTGTAAATAGAATGAGAATCTTATTTTTTAACCTGGTTTTGGCTTGGTTTGCAGCCCTGCTGGGGGCTCGGGATGGGGTCACCCCCCTGGGCTCCCTCTGTGTGTCCCCCAAAGTGTCTCCTCCTCCTCAAACCCCCCCTTGAACTTGGTGAGGAGCAGAAATACACTCGGGTTTTATTTCCTCCCCAACCCTGTGTCTGCTTCTCAAGGTGGGAACTTCTGCCCCTCTCCCTGCCCTGGGGACAACATTTCTCCTCCTGGGGCAAGAACCAACCCTTTGGGGGGGTTTTAGGGGTGAGGGGGAACCCCCAGGGGGGTAGAAGAGTTGGGGGAAGTGGTTTGAGCCACTTGGGTTTCTTTTCCCTTCAGTCAGGTTTAACTAGCTGGTTTATTTGGTTCTCTATGCCTAACTGGGATGCTCTGCTACTAGTTAGCAGCGGGTTTAGTGGAGGGAGAGAGAATAACCAAGGGAAAAGTGGCTCCAAGCAGGACACTTGGCTACAAGTGTCACGAGTTGGCTGGGCTCAGCTGTGTCCTCAGGACTGGCCTGGAGGGGCCTGGAGCAGCATCTTGGGGGG
>NW_009952703.1:53402-54510 GCF_000747805.2 Chaetura pelagica
AAACTGGGGAGAACAGAACAGCCCTGGGGAGCCCCACAGCAACCTTGGGGAGCCCCACAGTAAAACTGGGGAGCCCCACAGCAGAGCTGGGGAGCCCCACAGCAACCTGGGGAGACCCACAGCAAACTGGGAGCCCCACAGCAACCTGGGGAGCCCCACAGCACCCCTGGGGGGACCCACAGAAACCCTGGGGAGCCCCACAGCAGAGCTGGGGAGCCCCACAGCAGCCCTGGGGAGACCCACAGCACCCTTGGGGGGACCCACAGCAGCCTGAGGAGCCCCACAGCAACCTGGGGGGACCCACAGCAGAGCTGGCTGTTCCTTCCCAGGGGCAGGAGTCCCTCAGGTTCCCATCAGCACAAACTCTTCTCTAGTGCAAATCAGAGCCCCCAGCAGCAGAGGGGACACTTGGGGGGGTCGGGATGTCCCCCAGGGGACAGTCCTGGATGCTGCAGATGCTCCTGCCCTGGCACCTCCAGCTGCCCAGGTTTCCCTCTGCAGAATGAAGCCACAAGGAGCACCAGCTCCTTCCCACCCTCGTGTCCTCCTGGAAGGAGCCAGGAAACCCCCCAAGCCCTTGTCCTGTGGCTGCTCCTCAGGCATCTCTGAGGTGCTGGAGCTCTGGGGGCTCCACCAGCCCCACATCCTGCCCCAGGGGGGGCAGGAAGGGCCCAGGAGGGGCAGGAAGGGCCCAGGAGAAGGGCAGGAAGGTCCCAGGAGAAGGGCAGGAAGGTCCCAGGAGAAGGGCAGGTCCACGGCTGGTTGGCACCTCAGGGGGCTTGGAGGCCCCTCACCCACGTCCCCAGGGGGGGGTTTCAGGTCCCAGAGGTTGGGGACTGGTTGCCCAGGTTGGCAAAGCCACGTCGTGCAGGGGGAGGTTGTGGTTTCCTTGTCCTCAGTCCCAAGCAGGACAAGCCCCAGGTGGCACCTGCAGGAACCTCCATCCTGGGCACCTGCAGGAACCTCCTCCTTCCTGGGCACCTGCAGGAACCTCCATCCTGGGCACCTGCAGGAACCTCCTCCATCCTGGGCACCTGCAGGAACCTCCTCCTCCCTGGGCACCTGCAGGAACCTCCTCCTGCCTGGGCACTTGCAGGACCCTCCCCCT
>NW_009952703.1:54621-54962 GCF_000747805.2 Chaetura pelagica
TGGGCGCCGGCGGGAACCTCCTCCTCCCTGGGCACCTGCAGGACCCTCCTCCTGCCTGGGCACCTGCAGGAACCTCCTCCCTGGGCACCTGCAGCAGCCAAAAGGTGCAGGTCCTGGGCAGGACCAGGACTTGGGGGATGAAGATGGGAGTGGCAGGAGTGAAGAGGGAACCCTTGGGCTCTGCAGAGTCCAACCAGATCCTGGAGGCAGGGGGAGCAGAGGAGATCCCTGCTCATCACTGGGTCATGGGCTCCTCCTCCTCCATGGGCTCATCCTGGGGCCTGAAGGGGAGAAATTCCCCAGGAGAGGATGAGGAGGAGACCTGGGTGACCCCAACACCC
>NW_009952703.1:55688-56958 GCF_000747805.2 Chaetura pelagica
TGAGGGGCACCCACTGCTCCCAGCACCCATGAGGGGCACCCACTGCTCCCAGCACCCATGGAAGGGGGGATTGAGGGGCACCCACTGTTCCCAGCACTCATGACAGGGATTGAGGGGCACCCACTGCTCCCAGCACTCATGACAGGGATTGAGGGGCACCCACTGCTCCCAGCACTCATGACAGGGCTTGAGGGGCAACCCCTGCTCCCAGCACTCATGACAGGGATTGAGGGGCACCCACTGCTCCCAGCACCATCACCATCCCCATCACCTCTTCTCCACCATCACGGCCACCGAGAGGGAGGCCAGGGCTGTCACTGTCTCCACCTCCTCTGCCTCGTGCTGTTGGGCCTCCAGGAAGGAGCAGCCCAGTTTGGAGGCAAAACGCTGCAGGGTCACCCAGTATTTACCTGCGGGGGGGGGATCACAAACCTCAGGAGGTGCTGGGATGGGGGGGGAACCCCAAGTCCCCTCTGCAGGGCACCAGCCAGGAGGTTGATGGGGCTGGGGCTGCACTGGGAGGGGTGTTGAGCCCCTGGGGGTCCCAGGGTTTGTTGGAGAAGGGAGGAAGGGAAGGGAAGAGGTGAATGAACCCCCTGAGCCCCCCCAGACCTGGGACACTCACTCTGCACCTGGATCACGGTCTCCAAGGAGCGCAGGGCGTTGGGGTTGGGTTTCTGCCTCAGGCTTTCCTCTGGGAGAGGCTCCAGCTGCCCCAGGGAGACACCAGAGGGTCAAGAGGAGCTGTGGCCACTTCAGCCCCCTCCACAGCCCCCCCTGGCCCCCACGGGTCCCCACCTGGTTGCCCAGCAGGGCTGAGACACAAGCCTCAGATGCGTCACAAATGGCCGTCAGGTCGTGGCCACCTTCCAGGGCCAGGACGATGGCCCCACCTGCCAGGCTCATCAGCTGCTTGGTCAGGTAGCCAAAACCTGCAGGGACAAAGCCCAAGGTGGGGAGGGGGTGAGTGTCCCTGCCCACCAAGCTGGGAGCCTCAGGGTTGGGCTGGTACAAGCCCAAAGGTCCCAGCTTGGGTGGGCAGTGAGAGGAGCCCAGGTGGTCCCAGGTGGGCAGTGGGAAGAAGAGCCCAGGTGGTTCTAGGTAGGCAGTGGGAAGAAGAGCCCAGGTGGGCAGTGGGAAGAGCCCAGGTGGGCAGTGGGAAGAGCCCAGGTGGGCAGTGGGAAGAAGAGCCCAGGTGGGCAGTGGGAAGAGCTCAGGTGGTCCCAGGTGGGCAGTGGGAAGAAGAGCCCAGGTGGGCAGTGGGAAGAGC
>NW_009952703.1:57542-59626 GCF_000747805.2 Chaetura pelagica
CTCTCACCCTGTCTTCCCTCCCTTACATTTCGCAGAGACTTTGTAGCCCCCCAAGGGGGGGGGTGCCCGTCGGCTGCGTCGAAACCAGCAGACACCAGCACCAGGTCGGGGCAGAACTCGTGGGCAATGGGCATCACCACCGTCCTGGGGGGGGACACACGGGGGGCAGGAGTTGGGAGGTGGCTCAGCCTGACCCCAGGGTGAGGGGAGAGGAGCAGGAGCAGCACCTGAAGGCAGCCAGGTACTCAGCATCACCCATGGGGGGGTCGAGCCCTCCAGTCCAGGCTACGTTGACGTTAAATCCCTCGCCGGGACCAGCGCCGACCTGTGAGGGGACAAGGTGGCCTGAGGAGGTGACATCCCTGCCAGGCTCTAAGGGGAGAAAAGTTCCTGCAGAGCAGCACCTGTGGCACCTTCCTGCCACTTCCCAGAGCCTGGTGGCCACCGAGTCCCCCTCAAACTGGGATGAAGCCTCAAGAACCGGGCAGGAACAGGCAGCAAGGAACCCACAAGGAACCACCACAACACTGTCCTCTGCTCTGAGCCACCCATGTCCTGCTCTCCTGGCTGTCCCCTGGGCCACCAGGGCTGCTGGCCCCAAGGCAAGAGCCTTCCCCCAGCTTCTTGGTGCCTCCTCCTCCTCCTACCTCGTCGGCGGCGCCGCTGCCGGGGAAGAAGTTCCCGTCGTCGTGTCGGTGCAGGGAGATGTAGAGAACATCAGGGTCCCTGTAGAAGACCTGCTGGGTCCCATTGCCATGGTGGACATCCTGGAGGAAGAAGGGAAGGGGGAGAAGGAGCTTTTATCCAGCCTTGAGGGGGTTCCTAAACAGAGCCAGAAGGGCCTGGAGTGACTGGGCGAGGGATTTGTGGTTTTCAACTGGGATCGGGGAGATCGAGGTGGGACGTGAGGAGGAAACTTCCCTGGGAGGGTGGGGAGACCCTGGGGCAGGGAAGCTGTGGCTGCCCCATCCCTGGGGTGTCCAAGGGCAGGTTGGATGGGGCTTGGGGCAGCCTGGGCTGGTGGGAGGTGTCCCTGCCCATGCAGGGGGTGGGACTGGATGGTCTTTAGCTCCTGGGATGGTTTGGGTTGGAAGGGACCTCCAAGCCCACCCAGATGATCCCCTAGATGATCTCCAAGGTGCTGCCCCATCCCTGGAAGGGTTCAAGGATCTACCAGGGATCTTGGAGCAGCCTGGGCTGGTGGGAGGGGTCCCTGCCCATGCAGGGGGTGGGACTGGATGGTCTTGAAGGTCCCTCCAACCCAACCCATCCCATGATGATTCCATTGTCACACCATTGTGATCATGCAAGACCCACAATCATAGAATTTAGCTCCTGGGATGGTTTGGGTTGGAAGGGACCTTCAGGCCCACCCAGATGATCCCACTAGATGATCTTCAAGGTGCTGCCCCATCCCTGAAGGGTTCCAGGTATCTGCTATGGGGCTTGGAGCAGCCTGGGCTGGTGGGAGGTGTTTCTGCCCATCTAGATGCTCTTTAAGGTCCCTTCCCACCCAAACCAGTCTGGGATTCTGGGATTCTATGATTCTCCACTAAAAGCAACTGGATCTCCACCCTGCTCCAGGGATGGGGCTCCAACTCCCAGGGGCTGCTCCCACTTTCCCACCCCACCATTCCAGGGTTCCCAGCCCCACGTCTGGCCTGGAGGAGGAGCTGGGGCTGCTCTCTGGTCTGACTCCAGAGGAGCTGGGAGGAGCAGGCACCGGGTCCCGGGGACACCCTGGGGATACTCTGGGGACACCCTGGGGGACAGAGGGGACTCACCCAGTCCACAATGAGGATCTTGCTGAGCTTCCCCTTCTGCTGCAGCTGCCGGGCAGCGATGGCCACCGAGTTGAAGAAGCAGAATCCCCTGCCAAGAGGGAGTTGGAGCCACTTGATGCTCCGGGCACCTTCATTGAGGCCCCTTCCCCACCTGAATCCACGAAGGGTGGGCTCCCCAAGCTGGGTGGGGGGTCCCAGGGGGACTTTTTGAGCCAAGGAGGTGGGTTTTGGGGGGGTTTCCAGGCAGGGTTCTTACATGGCAGTGGCAGGGTCTGCGTGGTGCCCGGGCGGTCGCACCAC
>NW_009952703.1:64086-66060 GCF_000747805.2 Chaetura pelagica
AGGAAGGTGGTGGCTGCCCCATCCCTGGGGAGCTGAGCCTGGGGCTTCTGGGCTGGGCTTGGAGCATCTCCCTCATCTGCAGGCAGGGATCAGGCAGGGATCAGGAAGGGATCAGGAAGGGGCCAAGCAGGAGGTGTCAGGGATCAGGCAGAGGCCAGGGATCAGGCAGGAGGTGTCAGGGATCTGGCAGGGACCAGGCAGGGATCAGGGATCAGGCAGGAGGTGGCAGGGATCAGGCAGGGATCTGGCAGGGGGTGTCAGAGGCCAGGCAGGGATCAGGCAGGGACCAGGCAGGGATCAGGCAGGGATCAGGCAGGGATCTTGCAGGGACCAAGCAGGGACCAGGCAGGGACCAGGCAGGGACCAGGCAGGAGGTGTCAGGGATCAGGCAGGGATCAGGCAGGGATCAGGCAGGGATCTTGCAGGGACCAAGCAGGGATCAGGCAGGGATCGGGCAGGGATCGGGCAGGGATCTGGCAAGAGGTGTCAGGGATCAGGCAGGGATCAGGCAGGGATCAGGCAGGGATCAGGCAGGGATCAGGCAGGGATCAGGCAGGGATCAGGCAGGGATCAGGCAGGGATCAGGCAGGGATCAGGCAGGGATCAGGCAGGGATCAGGCAGGGATCAGGCAGGGATCAGGCAGGGATCAGGCAGGGATCAGGCAGGGATCAGGCAGGGATCAGGCAGGGATCAGGCAGGGATCAGGCAGGGATCAGGCAGGGATCAGGCAGGGATCAGGCAGGGATCAGGCAGGGATCAGGCAGGGATCAGGCAGGGATCAGGCAGGGATCAGGCAGGGATCAGGCAGGGATCAGGCAGGGATCAGGCAGGGATCAGGCAGGGATCTGGCAGGGATCAGCCCCCCCAGTGGTGCTCACCTCACACTGCCCCCGCAGCCCCCGCTCCTGCAGCCGGGACCAGATGCTCTGGATCCTGCCCGCGTGCTCGGGGTGGTTGCTGTTGTCCCCGCAGCTGCACTGGTGCTTCAGCATCACCGAGTCGTACACCAGCCCTGCAAAGCACCAAGGGCAGCTGGTGTCTCCAGACTGGACCGGGCACCCAGGCCTGGGTGGTGCTGAGCCCAGTTCAGCCCCTTCTCCAGGGGCTGGTGAAGACCCTCAACACCCACAACCACCTGGTTTGGCTCCAACACCTCCCTCAAACCATGGGAACCCAACGTGCTGGGAGCAAACCCTGCCTGGGAGAGGTGAGGGGGCTGATCTGTGCCAGCACCACTGGCCCAGTTGGGCAACCAAGGGGCCAGGAGGGCAAGTCCTACTTGGAAAAGCCACCTTAGATCAGGAGAAAGGACCCTCATGCCTTGTTCTGCTCTCCTTGCAGCCAGACGAGCACTCCCAAGCCTTGATGAGACTGGGAGTGACTGGGATTGGACCCAAAGCTGCCCCTGAGCATCCCCAGCTCCCTCCCAGCTCCCCAGCTGGGACAGCCCTGCTGGTACCTGTTGTGAAGTGGGGCTTGGCTGGCTGCTCCTGCACGGGCAGGGAGAGGGTCTTGGTGCCCGTGTCCTGGGCAGGAAGGGAGATGGTGGCAGTGGCAGGAGATGACTGGGCCCTAGAGAGGGGTCTGTGCCCCCCGTGGAGGGTGGGGACCATGGGGGGGTCAGCCAAGGGCTGTCGTTTGAGGAGCTGCTGCTGCACACGCTGGTAGGAGTCCCAGAGATAGGCCTGGTGGGGAGAGGAGGTGGTGAGAGCAGGGCTGGGAGCAGCAACCCCTGGCCCAGGGAAGGGACCCCCCCCCACTGCATCCCCCCCATTCCCTGGGGTCGGGATGCAGCAGCTCCCCCCGTGCTGGGGGGCTGGGAGGTGGGATGGAGGAGCTGGGACATGTCAGGAAGCATCTGCTGCTCCTGCTGGGAGTGCAGCCCCTGAGACCCTGCCCAGTAACCCTGGGATCCTGCCCAGTAACCCTGGGACCCTGCCCAGTAACCCTGGGACCCTGCTCAGTAACCCAGG
>NW_009952703.1:71067-72544 GCF_000747805.2 Chaetura pelagica
CTTCCAGTGCCTGAAGGGGCTCCAGGAAAGCTGGGGAGGGGCTTGGCACAAGGGCAGGGAGGGAGAAGACAAGGGGTGATGGTTTTAAACTGAGAGAGAGGAGATTGAGGTGAGAGATGAGGAAGAAATTCTTCACTCTCAGGGTGGTGAGGAACTGGGATGGGTTGCCCAGGGAGGTTGTTGATGCCCCATCCCTGGGGGTTTTGAAGGGCAGGTTGGATGGGGCTGGAGCAGCCTGGGCTGGTGGGAGGTGTCCCTGCCCATGCAGGGGGTTGGATCTAGATGGTCTTCTAAGGTCCCTTCTGACCCAAACCAGTCTATGACTCCATGCCTGGCAGGGGCTTGGCCATGGAGACCTCCTGCTGTCCCATGGGAAGAGCTGCCACCCTGGAACCCTCCCAGTTCCTCGTGCACAAAGCCAGGCTGTGACCTACCTTGCCCAGATGTGTCTGCTGCTTGAGCCTCTCCAGGAACTGGGTGTGATGATGGTAAACCAGCTGCTGCTGGATGGCCTTGGGGTTCTGGGGCAGGGGCTCCGAGCGGGTCCTGCCCAGAGGTTTGTGGTGCCCTGCAGGGAGCAGGGAGGGGGCGAAGGAGAAGGGGACAGTTCCCAGACCTGGCACTGCAGGGGAGAGGGAGAAGAGATGAGGGGTTGTCCACTGGAGCTGGTGCTGCCTCTACCCGTGCAGAAGCATCTCCAGGCAGCCCCAAAGGGGGCAGAGACACAGGAGCTGGTAGGTTGGGATGGGCTGTGCCTTTATGGCTCCACTCTCCTTCTGTCCCCATCACTTTGTCACCACAAAGCCCACAGGGGTCTGGGGACAGGACCAATCATCCCAGTCATCCTGAATGGGAGAAGCTTCCTCCCCTGCAGGTGGATCACAAGGCAGGGGGAGATGGAGGCAGGAGCCAGTTGTCCTGCTGCAATTGGGGTGGGCAACCTGGAGGGGCTGGGGAGATAAAGCCCAGGCAAGAGCTGCCCTGCAGTGAGACCTGCTGGCACAAGAGCAGGAAAGAGCCCTTGGAGGGGGTTTCTGGGCTGCAGGGAAGGAGAACAGCTCCAGCCCAGCTCAGCCGGGGCAAGGAGAAGCAGGGAAGAGGAGCCAAAGCTGCAGCCCAAGCTGGGGCTGTGGTGCCTGCAGAGGTGGGCTCAGCCCTGCCCACCCTGAGCCAGGGGCAGCAGCTTCTCCCTCCTCAGCCCCAGCTCACACAGATGATCAAATCAAGGCCACTGGGCTTTCCTAGCACCCAAAAAACCCCTGCCTGCCCTGAGCATCCCCAAGTCCCACCCTGAGCATCCCCAAGTCCCACCCTGAGCATCCCAAAATCCCACCCTGAGCATCCCAAAATCCCACCCTGAGCATCCCCAAGTCCCCCCCTGAGCATCCCCAAGTCCCCCCCTGAGCATCCCCAAATCCCACCCTGAGCATCCCCAAGTCCCACCCTGAGCATCCCCAACTCCCACCCTGAGCATCCC
>NW_009952703.1:73115-73622 GCF_000747805.2 Chaetura pelagica
GCTCACCCCTGCCCACCCTGAGCCAGGGGCAGCAGCTTCTCCCTCCTCAGCCCCAGCTCACACAGATGAGCAAATCAAGGCCACTGGGCTTTCCTAGCACCCAAAAAACCCCTGCCTGCCCTGAGCATCCCCAAGTCCCACCCTGAGCATCCCCAAGTCCCACCCTGAGCATCCCAAAATCCCACCCTGAGCATCCCAAAATCCCACCCTGAGCATCCCCAAATCCCACCCAGAGCATCCCCAAGTCCCCCCCTGAGCTCCAGACTCACCTGCCACCAGGGGAGCGTGGGTGACCGAGGGCTCGAGGATGATGAGGGGCTGGAGCCGAGGGGACAAGGGGCTCCCAGCCTCGTGCTGCTCCAAACCAGCTGGGATGAACAGGGGGGAGTGTGTGCCCGGCAGGACCGGCCCGGTCAGCACCGGCACCCGGTGGGGCAGGCGGCGCTCGGGGTCTCCCTGGGGGGGGAGTGGGAGGAGGAGGAGGAAGGAGAGGAGGAGGAGGGAGGA
>NW_009952703.1:74091-75420 GCF_000747805.2 Chaetura pelagica
GAGAAGGAGGAGGAGAAGCAAGAGAAGGAGGAGGAGGAGGAAGAGAAGGAGGAGGAGGAGGAGGAGGAGGAGGATTAGCTGGGACACAGCAGGGGCAGGGATGGCTCATCCTCACCCTGCCCAGAGCAGGGCACACACCTGGCGCTGTCCCGGGAACCCCAGGGCCAGAGGAAAAGGGTTTCCCAGTGCCCAGCAGGGACCTCCTGCCCAGTTCTGGGGCTCCCTACAACCTGGCCACCTACCCTGGCACTAGTGGCAGCTGGCAATCCCAGGGTGATGGCTGGAAGGGAGGCTGCACCCTGCAGGGCAAACTGGGCCAGGGAGCTCTCCTGCAGCATCAGGCGCTGGGCCAGGGGAGGCTGCACCAAACACAACCTGTTAAGTCTCCTGCTCCAGCCCTGGCAGAGCTCAGCAAGGGCACGGGCAGCAGAAGAAGGTGGCAGAGCCCCTGCAGCCTGGGAGGAGCCCTGGGCTTGGGGCAGGGGGCACTGGGGACCTGTGGGGGCCACTGGGAGAGGAGGACTCGGGTTGGGCAGAAGGTCCCACCGTGCAGGGAGAGCAAGGGCAGCTCCTGGGTTGAGGGCTGGGGATGCTGCTACTGAGCCTAGGGTGGGAGTGGGAGGGGAGCAAAAAAAACCCCAAGCCCTTTGCTGCCCTCCCTCCCCTCTGGAAGAGCTGCCCTTCCCGGGGGACAAACCCCCCTTTTGGCTGGAGGGGGGAGGTGATGGAGCTGCTCTGCACAGCCAGGAGGCCTCACCACCTTGGTCTTGGACCTTGCCAGCCTTGCAGGTCCATCCTGGGGACCCCAAAAGCAGCAGAGGACAAGTTCCCTCCCTCCTCTGTCCCTGTTCCCTGCAAGGTGGGCACTGCCCAACCCCAGAGCTGGGATAACATCCCATTCTGATCCACCAGGGAACCCTGGGTGGGCTGTAGCTGCTCCAGCCTGGCCCTCAAGGTCTCCCCAAACCCCCTGGGGGGTCTCCCAAGGGGGTCTCTTGGTGGGGCTCACCGAGGGGCTCGGGGGGGCGTCTCTTGAGCGAGGGGGGAGCGCTCTCCTTGCGGGTCAGGGGGTTCTTGCGCCGGTCCAGGCACTTCCTGGGCTTGCAACGAACCTTCAGGTTGGGCTCCGAGGCTGCCAGAGCAGGGGGGGGAGAGCCCGGGGGGTTTGCAGGGTCAGGACACCCCCCCTACCCCCCTGCAAAGGGGGGCTGCGAGGGCAGCGTGGTGGGATGGGAGGTGAGACCCCCGCCAGCCCCAGTGAGGACCCAGCTCTCCTGGCTCTGGCACCCCAAAGCTCTCCTGGCTCTGGCACCCCAAAGCTCTCCTGGC
>NW_009952703.1:76651-78608 GCF_000747805.2 Chaetura pelagica
CCCCAGCCCCCGCGTCCCAGTCCCAGCCCCTGCATCCCAGTCCCTGCATCCCAGTCCCTGCATCCCAGTCCCAGCCCCTGCACCCCAGTCCCTGCATCCCAGTCCCAGCCCCTGCACCCCAGTCCCTGCATCCCAGTTCCAGTCCCTGCACCCCAGTCCCAGCCCCCCAGGCAGGAGGTGGGAGGAGGGGGTGCCACCCCGGGGTCTCACCCGTCTTCCGCAGCGGGAAGTGCTCGGGGGGCTCCAGGGCAGTGCTGGGCACGGGGGGCAGGAAGGTGCTGAGCACGGGAGGGGAAGGGCCCTCAGGATCCAGGGGCTCCAGAGACCTACAGGGAGAAGCCACCTTGTTAAGGGACCTTGTTCCCAGCTGGTAGCCATGGGCCACTGATGTGACACCCGCCCAGGCAGGTGAGAGCTGCTCTGCTGGTGGCCAGAAGGGCTTGTCCAGTCCATCCCAGTCCCAGCTCATGTTTGTGGCCCCCACCACAAACACCTACAAAGCTGATGGCTTTGCCTTGTCTTGGGCCAGTAGAAAAGGGACTGACAGGACAGTTGGGACAAACCACTGAAGCCCAACAAGGACAGGGAGGCACCAAAGCCCCACAAGGACAGGGAAGCACCAAAGCCCCACAAGGACAGGGAAGCACCAAAGCCCAAGGTCAGGGAGGCACCAAAGCCCAAGGTCAGGGAACCATTCAAATCCAACAAGGACAGGGACCCATCAAAGCCCCACAAGGACAGGGAAGCACCAAAGCCCAACAAGGACAGGGAAGCACCAAAGCCCCACAAGGTCAGGGAAGCACCAAAGCCCAAGGTCAGGGAGGCACCAAAGCCCAAGGACAGGGAAGCACCAAAGCCCAAGGACAGGGAAGCACCAAAGCCCAACAAGGACAGGGAAGCACCAAAGCCCAACAAGGACAGGGAAGCACCAAAGCCCAAGGTCAGGGAGGCACCAAAGCCCAAGGTCAGGGAGGCACCAAAGCCCAACAAGGTCAGGGAGGCACCAAAGCCCAAGGTCAGGGAGGCACCAAAGCCCAACAAGGTCAGGGAGGCACCAAAGCCCAAGGTCAGGGAACCATTCAAATCCAACAAGGACAGGGACCCATCAAAGCCCAACAAGGACAGGGAGGCATCAAAGCCCAAGGACAGGGAACCACCCAAATCCAACAAGGACAGGGACCCATCAAAGCCCAACAAGGTCAGGGAGGCACCAAAGCCCCACAAGGACAGGGAAGCACCAAAGCCCCACAAGGTCAGGGAGGCACCAAAGCCCCACAAGGACAGGGAAAACAAGAAGGGAACTCCATGTACCTCCTGCAAGCTCCTGACCCAGAACCAACCCACCCCAGCCCAGCAGGAGGCACCTACACAAACATCTCTGAAGACCAGGAGGTCAAGAGAACTGCAAGATCCTGCCCAAGCCCAACAGCCACTTGCAGATGCCACTTGTAGATGCTCAGGGCAAGGCCCTGGGATGCCCCTGTTTTACCTGTAGGGCATGGCTGGAGGGTTGGGGTTGCTGGTCCTCTCCAGAGCTGCCTGCTGCTTCTTCAGGATGACCTCAGCCAGCTTCTGCTTCACCACCGTGCTGGCCACAGCACCTGCAGGAACACCAGCAGGTCAGGGCTGAGGAGCAGCCTGCAAGAGATTTCCCCTGCAGCTGTGGTCCCACAGCTCCCCCCAGGGCTGCACCAGCAATGCCAGGATGGCTGGAGACCCCCCCACAAACCCACGGACACGGGTGGAAGGAGGAAGAGGAGGAGGAAGGAGGAGGAGGAAGGAGGAAGGGGAGGAGGAAGATGAAGAGGAAGAGGAAGGAGGAAGGAGGAGGAAGAAGAGGAGGAGGAAGGAGGAGGAGGAAGGAGGAAGGGGAGGAGGAAGAAGAAGAGGAAGAGGAAGGAGGAGGAAGAAGAGGAGGAGGAAGGAGGAGGAGGAAGGAGGAAGGGGAGGAGGAAGA
>NW_009952703.1:78684-78945 GCF_000747805.2 Chaetura pelagica
GAGGAGGGGGAAGGAGGAGGAGGAGGGAGGAGGAGGGGGAAGAGGAAGAGGAAGAGGAAGGAGGAAGGAGGAAGAAGAGGAGGAGGAAGGAGGAGGAGGAAGGAAGAAGGGGAGGAGGAAGAAGAAGAGGAAGAGGAAGGAGGAGGAAGAGGAAAGAGGAGGAAGAAGAGGAGGAGGAGGTGAAACTCTGTGGAGATGCAGCTCAAGGTGGGCTCAGGTGGGATCACTGCACAGGGTGGTCCAGGCTGCCCCTGGGGGGGG